>NC_084793.1:145571671-145881202 GCF_963169125.1 Humulus lupulus
TATTGTAAGATTGGGGTGATGACGGTTTCGTATTATCTACGGTTAGTAATTTGATACGGAATAAGATTCAATGATATTATTAATTGTTTAAATGATATTTTAGTGGTGGAGAATGACCTCTTAGCTACTTTAATTATTATATCTTTTGTTGATTGCTTTCTGTACGCCCTGATTTTCCCACGGGCTGATTAGAAAGCCGAGCTGCAGACTAATCATGATTATCTCATGAATTCCCCTAAGATCGGAGCTTCTGTCGTTAGCTCGAGGAAGACCCAAGGGCTCACCTCCATTGTCCAAGACTGGAGGAGGCCCCCTGAAGGCCAAAGGTCGAGTCCAGTGTGCAGCTCGCGATATGAGCTGGGTATGGAGCTATGACTCTTTGAGAAGTCAACACACGCAAGGTAAACGTGCATATATCAGGCATCACGTGTCTGATATCCCCCTGACTTCTCGGACACGCAGCAGGAACGTGCGTGTTCAGACACCCGCGATTGGGTTGGGCCGTGCGGCCCATTACTTCCTTACCTATTGATTTGACCACACTTATGTGTCAGGTTTCGGAATTAATCATGAATGTCACAGAATTGATACGACAAGTAAGAAGGTCACAGGATGACCTCCCTACCAACTTCCAGGTGCCTTCTCCTATAAATATGGAGACCCTGGGAGTTGATAGGGGTTGGAAAAAAAATAACCTCTTGTAAGAAATACTCTGTAACCAAATACTTAGTATAGATCAATAATATTGACTAGTGGAGTAGAAGGATTTTAACCTTCGAACCACTTAAAAAACGTGTCTTGAGTCACCTCTTTCATCCTCTAAGATCATATATCTATTTCAGTTCTATATTTGGCACTAATCCCTTTCTCTTCTTCTCTTAATTACCTGTTGGCGAAGAACCGCGTCAACAGTTTGGTGCTTTCATTGAGAGCTTTTTCGATTAGTGCTGCTGCAAACATCCAACTATGGTGACTACTCGATCCAGGCATGGTAACGAGACAGAACAACATGATGGGCAGGAGGCTCATCATACTACCATCCCTGATGAACAAGTTCCTGAAGTCCAACAGCGGCCAGAAAAACAGCCGGTGGGCCAAGATGATACCGGTAGTTCGGCGCCTCGGCCACCTAATCCGAACCCATGTTATTATACTGCGGTGGAGATGGAGAACGCTCAACTGAGGAGTCAGTTAGCAACAGCTAGCCAGCAAATCCAGGATATCCTGGCCCGATTACCCCCTCTCACAACCGGAGTTAACGTCAGAGAGAGGCAAGGCGAGGTTCCTAAGTCTCGCCAGGGTAACCGGTCCAGGCATAGCCGTTCGGATAGACTTTCGGCAGCCAACTCCACCCCTTCATCACACCATCGAGAGGCAAACTTTGAGGAAATGCCTAGGACCGGACAACAGAAATACAGCCGTTCGGTCAGGACGTCGACTCCTAGCTCCCAACCATCCTCGAGAACACCCTCGGGAGCTCGAGGAAATTCCCGAAGGAGATCCGGGGAAAGCTCGCGACGTCAGCCCATCCCCGACGACCATCCTGCGCCTCGTCCAGATCGCCCGACGCGGGACCAGCAGGTTGGCAGGGCCGAGAGGCTCCCACCAAACTTGATCCGTCCAAACGGAACTAGGATCACCTCCCCAGTCAGGCATCCTCCATCTCCGATCAGATATCTGTCTCCTCCTCGGCCCGTCCGGGACATCCCAGCCTATGGGAGTAGTAGGAGAAACCTTCCATCAACTAGACCTTCCCGGCGTAGCAGGGCGCCAGGGGAAAGCTCGGGTCGTCACCACCCAAAGCGGACTCCAAGCCTATCCAGCAAGAGCCACTGGACCCGCAGTCGCCGGAGTGATCTCTCTGGGGGAGACCTGCGTCAGCGGTTAAGTTCGGCACAAAGTCACCAAATCACCCAGGGAGGCGACCTTCGAGATCGCCTCAACTCTCATAGAGAGGACCGAGCTAGAGATGGTAGTCAGGCTCGCTCAAGGGGGCCCGGTCCGAAGTACGTAACGGAGGGAATGTCCCAAATAACCTATCTCAAGATAGGAGGGGCAATAACCCACCTAATATGTACAATAGATCCGGAGCTGTTGAACAGCCCCGGAATAACCAAGGACCTCAGAACGAAACCCTCGATCGCCTGACCCAGATGGAGGAGCTGATGAGGAAGCTCCTGTCTGAGAAAGAAAAAGACGAGTATGATTCGGGAGACGAGATGGAACTCTTCGCCCCCAACATAGCATCAACGGCATACCCATCTGGTTTCTGTATGCCTCACTTGTCAAAGTTCAATGGGGACGGAGACCCGTTGGACCATTTAGGGATGTTCAACACCCTAATGATGGCCCATAACATTGGCCCGGAGCTGAGATGCTTGATCTTCCCCTCCACACTGACTGGACCTGCCAGGCAGTGGTTCAAGCAAAGTAAAAGACAATCAATCAGTTCCTGGAAGACCTTCTCAGCCGACTTCAAAAGGGCATTCCGAGCCTCCCAGGCCGCCCGTGTTCAGGCCGACTCCCTGGCTAACGTGAGACAGCAGCCCGGTGAGACTTTGAAGGCCTACTTGAGCAGATTCGCGAACGTCGCTGCTCAGGCTAGAGACGCAGATGATAGCTCCAAGCTCATGGCCATGAGAACTGGAATCCTTGTCGGAGGAGACCTATGGAAGGATATACAGAGGAAGGGAGTCAGCTCGGTCAACGAATTCCTTAACAGGGCCCAAGAATGGATAAACTTGGAAGAAGCCGAAGCTGAAGCGGTGGGAACCAGCCAGGTTCCCGATCAGCCCGTTGGGACGGAGGTCATGGCAGCAACCCCCGACGTCACGCAGAGCAACCAGCCCGGTGGAGGAAAAGGAAAGGGCAATGGTGAAAACGGTCAGCACGGCCAAAAGAAGAATAAGTCCGTAGATAAGTTTAAGCCTGTTTTCACGACGTATACCGAGGTCACCCAATCCAGAGAAAGTATCTTCTTGGCCAACTCTACTCGGGTCCCTTGGAAGAGGCCGGAGCCATTGAAGCACCACAAGGGAAAGAGAGACACTTCCAAATTTTTCTGTTTTCATAACGACATCGGCCACAATACCGACGATTGCAGGCATTTGAAAGATGAGATCGAGACTCTCATCCGAGCTGGTCCCTTGGCTCAATACTCGCGGAACAAGGTCCTAGCGAGTCGACCTGCTCCAGAAATCCCAGCCAGTCATCCCGGGTCTTGGGTAGATCAGGATGTCCCGCCCCCCGTGGTCGGAGGAGAGATATCCACCATCTCTGGAGGTCCGCACATGGCTGGCACGAGCAGAGGCGCCCAGAAGAGATACGTGAATGAACTGAAGGCTCACAACGGGGTGGAGTTCGTCCCGGAACAGCGCCAATCGAAGCAGCAGTGATTGGAGAGGCAACCAATCATTTTTACGGAGGAAGATGCAGGCCGTGTCCAGTTCCCTCACAATGACCCCTTGGTTGTAGCGGTCCAGCTCGCCAACCGGAGAGTGAGGAGGGTATTGATAGACAACGGGAGCTTGGTGAACCTCCTATTCTGATCCACCTTAGAGAAGATGGGTTTGACCGTCGTCGAGCTAAAGGCAACCTCCATGATGCTGTATGGTTTTTCGGGAGAAGGATCAGCGGCGATAGGGACGATCGAGCTGGTGATCACCCTAGGGGAAGAATCTCGGACAGTCTCCAAACTACTTGAGTTCGTGGTCATAGACTACCCCACTGCTTACAACGCCATTTTGGGCCGACCTACGCTTATAGCTTTCGAGGCTATCACTTCCATTCGACACCTCGCCATGAAGTTCCCTACTTCAACGGGAACCTGCACTATCCATGGCGACCAGCTCGCTGCCAGGGAATGCTACAGCATTTCCATGAAGGGAAAATCTAAACCCGGGCAGCTGGCTATGGCCATTCTAACTGAAGAGGAATCTCAGGAACCCTCAGCGGACCCTGAGATTGAAAAACCTCAAAGCGCCAAAGGGGGAAGTGTCGCTTTGAGTGAGGATATTGACCCCCGAGTAGGCGAAGATAGATCCGAGATCCAGGCTATTGAGGAGCTCGAGGAGGTGAACCTTGATCCACAAAATCCATCACGAATGGTCAAGCTCGGGAAAAACCTCTGCGGCAAGAGGAAGGTGGAGCTGAATACGTTTCTGCGGGCTAACTTAGACGTATTTTCCTGGTCCCACGAGGACATGGTGGGGATTAGCCCGAGTGTCATCATGCACACGCTTCATCTGGACAAAAGCATTCCCGCCAAGTCTCAGAAGCAAAGACGTTTAGGAACAACCCGGGCTGAAGCCCTAGAAGAAGAAGTAGCCCGGCTCAAAAAATGTGTCTTTATCCGCGAAGCCAAGTTTCCAATTTGGGTCGCCAACCTTGTGCTAGTTCCAAAGCCCAACGGAAAATGGCGAACCTGCATCGACTTCTCCGACCTAAATAAAGCCTGCCCCAAGGATTGTTTCCCATTGCCAAGGATTGACCAGCTGGTGGATGCCATGGCGGGGCACGAGCTCATGTCCTTTATGGACGCGTACTCAGGCTACAATCAGATCGCGATGAATCCGGCGGACCAGGAACACACCAGTTTCATGACCCCGACTAATGTCTATTGCTATAAGGTCATGCCGTTCGGACTGAAGAACGCCGGAGCTACCTACCAAAGGCTAGTAAATAGAATGTTCGCAGACCAGATTGGTAAAAACATGGAAGTGTACGTTGATGACATGCTGGTCAAGTCAAAGACTGCTGATAACCATGTTTCCAACCTGGAAGAATGTTTTAAAATACTACGAGAGTACGGCATGAGGCTCAATCCCCATAAATGCACTTTTGGAGTTGCGTCAGGGAAATTCCTGGGGTTCATAGTCAATACCCGAGGAATCGAGGCAAACCCCAGTAAGATCAGGTCTCTGCTCGAGCTTCCTTCACCCAGGTCGCAGAAAGATGTCCAAGGCTTAACAGGAAGAGTGGCAGCACTCAACCGGTTTATCTCCAAATCAACCGATAAGTGTTTGCCCTTCTACAACCTGCTCCGAGGAAACAAGAAGTTTGAATGGACAGTAGAATGCGAAAGCGCATTCCTCGACCTGAAGGCCCATCTGGCTGAACCGTCCGTGCTATCCAAGCCCAAGGCAGGAGAGCCTCTTTTTCTCTACCTGGCTGTCACTGAGGATGCAGCTAGTGCCGTACTGGTACGAGAAGAGGGCCAAGTCCAGAAGCCAATCTACTACATCAGCAAGAGACTTCTCAGGGCAGAATCACGATACCCATTGATGGAAAAATTGGCGTTCTGCCTAATCACGGCCTCGCGAAAGCTCAGGCCGTACTTCCAATCTCACTCAGTACACGTCATGACTGATCAGCCTTTAAGGAAGGTTTTGCAAAAACCTAAAGCATCGGGACGTTTGTTAAAATGGGCAGTTGAGCTCAGTCAGTTCGAGATTTTCTACACTCCCCGAACTGCAATGAAAAGTCAGGCCCTCGCCGATTTTGTGGCAGAATGCACGGGATTCCAGGAGGATCCAACAGAGGGCTCGTCCCAGGTCACCTCGCCCCAATCGTTGTGGAGGATCTTTGTGGATGGTTCTTCCAACGAGAACGGCTCCGGGGCTGGAATCATTCTGATATCCCCCGAGGGACATAGATTCCACTCGGCACTAAGGTTTGGATTCAAGGCCTCCAACAACGAGGCAGAGTACGAAGCTTTGTTGGCCGGGCTAAGGATAGCCAAGGAGTTAAAGGCGAGCTCCGTCTAGTGCTTCAGTGACTCCCATCTCGTGGTAAACCAGGTTCTGGGTGAATATCAGGCGCAGGGACCCAAGATGGCCGCCTATTTGGCAAAGGTCAAAGCCGAGCTGTCCGCATTTGAGCAAGGATCGATCGAAAAAATACCTCGAGAACAGAACGCTAATGCAGATGCTCTTTCCAAGCTCGCCACCTCAGGAGAGACGAAGACCTTGGGTTTGGTGCCAATAGAATTCTTGGAAAAACCAAGTATAGGAGATTGGGCGGAGGTCGAGATGATTGACGCTAGGCCGACTTGGATGACCCCCATTCTTGAGTATCTCGTCGAGGGCAAGCTGCCTGAAGGACATAACAACGCACGGCGAATCCTGTATCAAGCTCCGAGATATACGATGGTCGATGGGGTGTTGTACCGACGTGGGCATTCCCTACCTCTCCTCCGGTGCGTTCTTCCAAGTGAAGCGAAGGCAAATCTGCAGGAATTTCACAAAGGATTCTGCGGAGACCACACTGGGGGGCAGAGCCTGGCCTTAAAGGTTCTCAGGCAAGGGTATTACTGGCCGACTCTGTCCAAAGACTCGATCTCATACGTGAAGAAGTGCGACAAGTGCCAGCGATTCGCTGCAGTTGCTCGAGCTCCTCCAGTCGAGCTGAAGATGATCTCATCCCCATGGTCGTTTGCCGTTTGGGGGATAGACTTGGTTGGCACCCTCCCCACTGGAAAGGGCGGGGTCCGTTACGCCGTGGTAGCCATTGACTACTTTACGAAGTGGGCTGAGGCAGAGCCGTTGGCAACAATCACGTGTAAAAAGGTGCTTGACTTTGTGGTTAAAAGCATCATCTGTCGCTTCGGCCTGCCCAAGAAGATCGTCTCCGATAACGGCACCCAGTTCGACAGCGACCTGTTCACCGAGTTCTGTGAAAGACATGGGATTGTAAAAAGTTTCTCCTCTGTGGCCTATCCTCAGGCTAATGGCCAGGTCGAAGCTGTCAACAAGACCTTAAAGGCGAGCCTCAAGAAAAGATTAGGTGAAGCGAAGGGGGTCTGGCCAGAACAGCTCCCCCAGGTCCTATGGGCATACCGAACCTCGCATCAGACTCCTACGGGTCATACTCCCTTTTCTCTAACTTTTGGGAGTGAAGCAGTCCTCCCCGTGGAGATAAAGGTTCTCTCGCATAGAGTCCAATCTTACGACCAAGATCGAAACCACGAGCTCCTGTGCCATTCCCTCGACCTAGTTGATGAAAGGCGAGAAGATTCGCAACTCCAGCTCGCCCATTATCAGCAGAAAATCACCCGCTACTTCAACACCAAGGTCAAAAAACGCGCCTTTAGCGTGGGCGACTTGGTCCTGAGGAGAGTTTTCCTCGCCGAAAAAGATCCCAAAGATGGAGTTTTGGGACCGAACTGGGAAGGACCATACCAGGTCATCGAAGTCATCAAGGAAGGAACTTACAAGTTAGCTCGACTTGATGGAGGGGCGGTCCCGCGGACTTGGAACGCCATCCACTTAAAGAAATATTATCAATGATCCACTTGTAAGGCCTGGAAGGCCACTTTTTATGTATCAATGAAAATAAGCTTTTTACGCATATTTGTAAGTATAATCTTAAAGTAACCACGAAAGACCATTTCCCAGTTACTTGGGGGGCATATGGTACCTGGATATAACCAGGTCTCCTTAACGACTTAGATGTTGATTCTTATCGATTGACCGTTGTTTTCTTAAAAACGCGAGATATTGATAAGGGTTAACGCTAACTAAGTCCTATCCTGGTTCTAACCGGGTCATAAAACTTAGAAGTTGATTTAAATCTATTGATCGTTGTTCTTCTTAAAGAGCTCGAGATATGGATAAGAGTTAACACGAACTAAGTTTTCAAATTAAGTTCCTGGTTCTAACCAGGTCATAAAACTTATAAGTTGATTTAAATCTATTGATCGTTGTTCTTCTTAAAGAGCTCGAGATATGGATAAGAGTTAACACGAACTAAGTTTTCAAATTAAGTTCCTGGTTCTAACCGGGTCATAAAACTTAGAAGTTGATTTAAATCTATTGATCGTTGTTCTTCTTAAAGAGCTCGAGATATGGATAAGAGTTAACACGAACTAAGTTTTCAAATTAAGTTCCTGGTTCTAACCGGGTCATAAAACTTAGAAGTTGATTTAAATCTATTGATCGTTGTTCTTCTTAAAGAGCTCGAGATATGGATAAGAGTTAACACGAACTAAGTTTTCAAATTAAGTTCCTGGTTCTAACCGGGTCATAAAACTTAGAAGTTGATTTAAATCTATTGATCGTTGTTCTTCTTAAAGAGCTCGAGATATGGATAAGAGTTAACACGAACTAAGTTTCAAATTAAGTTCCTGGTTCTAACCGGGTCATAAAACTTAGAAGTTGATTTAAATCTATTGATCGTTGTTCTTCTTAAAGAGCTCGAGATATGGATAAGAGTTAACACGAACTAAGTTTTCAAATTAAGTTCCTGGTTCTAACCGGGTCATAAAACTTAGAAGTTGATTTAAATCTATTGATCGTTGTTCTTCCTAAAGAGCTCGAAATATGGGTTAAAGTTAACGCAAACTAGGTTTTTCAATAAATTATAACCGAAATGCTTAAAGGCATAAAAAAGGCGTAAATTAAAAACGTCAAAGCAAATTGTCTCGAGGTGAAAACACCTCATGCAAAGGTTACAAAAAAAAAATATACTTGAAAATATTCAAAGGCAACAGAGAAAAACGCCCTAAGCTCCACCAGACGACCCCTGGGAAGTCGCTGTCTCACCCTGCTCCGCCGCGCCAGAGGCTTCCCCAGTCTCCGAAGGCGGTGCCTCTTTCTCAAGGCGAGCTTGGAACTTCACCAGCAAGCGTGCCCAAAGGCTCGGTGACATGAAGGAGAAGTCAGCCTCCGGATTGTAAGCCCAGCAGTGATAGAACAGATCCTGCATGGACTGCTCCGAAGTGGTCCGTTCGGCCTCCAGGGCGGCCTGGGCGGCCTGGATCTCAACCTTCGCAGCCTCGAGGTCTGTCCGCGAGGTGGCAAGGGAGGCCTCGAGCTCTTGGACCTTCGAGAGGGTTTTCTCCAGCTCGGCCTTCGCGGTCGCCAAGGCATCTTCAGTCGCCTTAACCTCCTGAAGGGAGGCCTGGTGCTCGGCCCTCATGTCCTCGAGCTGAGTTTTGGCCCTAATGATGCTCCGGTGAAGAGCGACGACGCCCTGCGAGAAATGAAAGATAAATTGCCTTAGGAAAAATAGGGCAAAGTGTAAGGGTAAAAGCTTTAAAAAGAAAACAGGGCTACTTACCGTTAGGGTCATGCCCATTGAAGACTCCATTACCCCAACCGGGCTCATTGTCTCAATGGCTCGAAGTTCCTTCTCGGTGAACTTATAAATATGGTTGACGGCGTAGTTCGTCGACTCGTACACCGTTCCCCGGAAGGCCTCTGGGATCTTCTCCAGGTCCTGGGGATTAACTGGGATGCGTATGTCGGAGGCCACCACGGTGGGAGTCCCGAGCTCCGTTCCCGCGTCCTGAGTGGCGGCTGGAGCTCGCGGAGGTGGTGGAGGCATTTGGCCTGCTCCTGCAGTAGGAAAAATTGCTCCCGTGTCCTGGGCTGCCGGGGTTTTCTCCTTCTCCTTTGCCGGAGACTTGGTGGAGGCCCCAGCGGCGCTCTTGGACCCCCGGAGCCTTTTCAGTCTTGGCCCGGCTGAGGGGTTTCCCCCGAAGACTGCGCCTCTCAAGCTATCCTCGGGCTGAGACATCTCTTCTGTCAAAACAAAAACATGGTTAGTACAAGTTAGCAACCATACAGACAAGGACAAAGGGTTATACATAAAAAATATGCAGATACTAAGGGAGTCCTACCCCCCGAGCTGGAGGAACCTAGGACGATTACTTCCCGAACTGGCGCAAGTTCTGGGTCCGGTTCTGACTCAGGGCTAGATTCTCCTACATACTTCCTAAGCCCCGGAGCTAAGGTACCCCTCTGGAGTGATGGCCATGTGCGGAGGTTGGTCCCATATTCCTCGAATAGGATCGACCTAAATGCTAGGGTGTTATCTACTACTACGGTACCCCTAGGTCGGCTCTCTTGGTGATCCAGCACGAGCCGGTCGACACAATGGAGCAGGAGTGTGTTCAGGTCCGGATCGCTTCGGTGACGATGGACGAGCTGCCTAGGATTGAACCTTTCCAGCCGGGGGTTTGCGGTGGCCCTATCTAAATTCCTAAACAAGTAAGGGTTACCTTGGCCA
This sequence comes from Humulus lupulus, assembly GCF_963169125.1. Taxonomy (NCBI): domain Eukaryota; kingdom Viridiplantae; phylum Streptophyta; class Magnoliopsida; order Rosales; family Cannabaceae; genus Humulus; species Humulus lupulus. The sequence goes on from NC_084793.1 coordinate 145,581,680, forward strand.
GAAGGACCCGCGGCTGCTCCTGATTGGATCCTCTCCTCGCCCATCCCCTGGGCGACCTCCAAGGTCCTCTTCCTGTTCCTCACGAACGGAACTTCGTCACCCTCGTCCTCCTCATCCTCTTCTCCCGCAACCTCCTCCACGATGATAGGTCTGGTGTCACGAGCTGGGGGCAGCCCCCGGGGCCTCTTTAGGTTCAGGGTCTGATTTGGAAAAATCAGCTTGTAGAACACCATCGTCTCGTCCGTCACGAGCACGCGATAATCCTTCTCACTGGGGGGCAAGCCCGCCAGCATTTCATATTGAGCCCCGAAGGTCACAGATTTCTCTGTCCTCGCAAAAATGGCTGCAAGATTAGTCTGAGTTAAAATGGGGTACGGAGGAGCTAAAATGACACCTAAAGTATGAGCTAAGGTCGGGGAAAACTTACGAGGACGATTGAAGTAGTGGTTCTCGCAGTTCCGGAACCCAGTTGACATGAAGAACTGGTCCTTAAAGTCATTGGGGTGGCTGGGCAGCTCGATGACCGCCGCCGTATTGGGAAACCGGGTTAAATAGTAGAACTCGTCGCCTCGCCCCCGCTGGTCCGGGCTGGCTTTGAGGCAGAAGAAATATAAAATGTCTGCAGGAGTGGGGACCTCCCACTCGTGCTTCTGGAACAAATACCTCAACCCTGCCAGTAGGCGGTAAGAGTTGGGGGGGAGCTGAAATGGGGCCAACCCCACATAGTTAAGGAAATCAGCAAAATACTGATCCAGTGGAAGGAAGGCCCCTTCCTTAAAATGTTCACCGCTCCAGGCCGCGAACGACTCGTCGAGCGGCGCACAGCTCCGCTCGCCTTCTGAAGCAGGTCGGGCCACTGCGGACGCTTTCCCCAGGGCGATGTTGTGGGAAAGGAAGATTTTGTTAATCTTCGTTTGGTCAGTGATCTTTGAGACGATCCTCTCCGCCTCAAAGAATGCGTCAGGAGCCACCTCGACCTCCTTCTCCACCGCCGGCCCGAAGAGGGGATCGGGGAGCTAGGCATCGCCGCCTTTCCTCTGTCCTGCTGGGAGGCCGAACTGCTAACGTTCTTTTGTGGAGGATTCTTCTTGGGATCCATCTGGTCGCCTAACGAAAAAAAGAAAACATTTCAGAAAAGGCGACCCAAGCATGAGGAAAAGGCAATTATTATTTGCACGAGCTAAGGTAAGCCCAGCCCATGGAGAATGGGAACACGCGGTTCGATGAACACGCGCCTGTGCTCCCAACCGATCCCCGATTACTCAGGATTCGTGTGTCAGGAGGGTCAGGATAGAATTTTCCTTGGGGGGAAAGTTTCAGTAGGCAGAAAATTGCAAAACTGCTTGTGAGGCGTGTTCCCTAAGCTACCCGGTTTTGCATCCAAAATTCCCAAAACTCCTACCCATAAATTTTCCCCAGAAAAAGCACCCTGAAACCCATACTCTAAAGCGATTTCCTACAACAAATATACCCTAACTTAAAAAGGATGTCACCCCCCGTATCCACAAAACCCAGTAAAGCCTTGCATGCGGCTACAGTAAAATATTTTACCTAAGTTACAGTGACATTCTCAAAACGCACAGGGTTAAGAAACTTACAGTATGTGGCTGGGAGGTGGACGAAGGTGTTGCGTTGATAAGAATTTCGTCGGTGTAGTGACTTCCAAAACTTCGGGGAAATCCGTGCACCTAAGCTTCTTGAACGCTGAAAGTGGCAGTAACAGAGTCGAGGGTTTCGTTCTTCTGAAATAAAGAGAGAAGAAGAAGAGGAATTTGAAGCTTGAAAATTTTTTAATGAAAGGGTGGCCCGTGCGTAGGGTGGCCACCCCTTTTTATATGCATAAAGGATCACGTATGTATGGCCGTTGGATGACCCTGATGAGGGATCCGAGGCCCTCCACTCGAAATACGAAACGATGGCTGGGCATAGGCTAGGCCATTAAATGCGGTTCTCGTAAGACGTACTGTCACCACCCACGATGTTCCACGTATCAGGCGCCTGCGTAAAAAGTGGAATACGAAGAGTTCATGGGGAAGTCTAAAAGCCCCTACTGTGGTCTTATATACGACGTGGTATACCACGAGCAGGAGCTTGGGGGGCAGATGTACGCCCTGATTTTCCCACGGGCTGATTAGCAAGCCGAGCTACAGACTAATCATGATTATCTCATGGATTCCCCTAAGACCGGAGCTTCTGTCGTTAGTTCGAGGAAGCCCCAAGGGCTCGCCTCCATTGTCCAAGACTGGAGGAGGCCCCCTGAAGGCCAAAGGTCGAGTCCAGTGTGCAGCTCGCGATATGAGCTGGGTATGGAGCTATGACTCTTTGAGAAGTCAACACACGCAAGGTAAACGTGCATATATCAGGCATCACGTGTCTGATATCCCCCTGACTTCTCGGACATGCAGCAGGAACGTGCGTGTTCAGACACCCGCGATTGGGTTGGGCCGTGCGGCCCATTACTTCCTTACCTATTTATTTGACCACACTTATGTGTCAGGTTTAGGAATTAATCATGAATGTCACAGAATTGATACGACAAGTAAGAAGGTCACGGGATGACCTCCCTACCAACTTCCAGGTGCCTTCTCCTATAAATATGGAGACCCTGGGAGTTGATAGGGGTTGGAAAAAAAATAACCTCTTGTAAGAAATACTCTGTAACCAAATACTCAGTATAGATCAATAATATTGACTAGTGGAGTAGAAGGATTTTAACCTTCGAACCACTTAAAAAACGTGTCTTGAGTCACCTCTTTCATCCTCTAAGATCATATATCTGTTTCGGTTCTATATTTGGCACTAATCCCTTTCTCTTCTTCTCTTAATTACCTGTTGGCGAAGAACCGCGTCAACACTTTCATTATCATTATTGGTTTGTTTTGATTTTTATAATTCATAAAACCCCCTTTTATTAACTTTGTTAAATTGAATAATAAATTAAATTAATAGTTCTCATGGAATCGACTCTTACTACCACTAATAATGAAATAGTTGGCAAATATTAAATAAATGATTGTTAAATTTGGTACGGCTAACGACACGTATCAAATTTTTGGCACCGTTGCCGGGACTATTTTAGTTTAATTTGTTATTTGTTTTTTTTATATACTAACTTGGTCTATTAGTTGTGGTTTTTGTTTTTTAGGACGTTTGTAGAAATTGTTTAGAGCCATGGCGATGTACTATCAACAATTCTATGATCCAATTAATGTCTCAGCACAAGTGAATAGATATGGCCCCTATTTTAATAATTACAATTCAAAATGGGGGATTATTCTAATAGTTTCTATGTTGAAAATTAATATGTTGAGCTAAATTATTTGGTAAGAAAGAATTTCGGGACGAAATTCCTTTTAAGGAGGGTATATTATAGCGCACCAATTTTTTATTATTATTTAAATTTTGTGCTTTATTTTATTTAATTGTTAAGTGTTGTGAATTATTTTATTTATTTGTTTAAATTAATTGTTAGAATTGTTTGGTAGAATTTTGTAAATTAAATTGTTAATTGTATTTATCTGTTAATTTTAATATGTGAATAATTGAGTTTTTGTTTAATGCACTAGGTGCATGGTAGGTATTGATGCACCCTAGTTATTGAGTGTGGGCATGTGCATGGTTGCATGGTGCACATGTGTAGAATTTTCTACATACTTTATAGTTTCATTTTATTAGATTTATTTAATTATTTAAAATTGAAAAAAATAATAAAAAGAAAGGGAAAGGGGCTTGGACGTGTGAGCATAGTGGTAAAGGGGGATTTCATTCCTATTTTATTTGGGTGAATTTTAGTTAAAAATGGAAGAGATGTTGTCATCTTTATTTCATACCAATTAAAATAAAATTAAATTAAATAAAAATTAAAAGAAAATAATCAAAAAGGGGAATCTTACCAATTATTTTCCTTAGGCTATTATGGGTAGATTAGAATAAAGAGGGAAGGAAAAATAAAGAAGAGCATTATTCTCCATTGGTGTCGTCGGCCTAGAGAGAGAGGGAGAGAGAGACGTGTTCTAGAGAGAAAAGGAGAGAAAGAGGAGAAGAAGGAGAAAAAGAAGAAGAATGGATCAATCCTAGGGTATGCCACTTTATGTTTATGTTTTATAATTTCCCTTCTTTTGATTCTATTATTTTGATTAGAGTTTGTTTGTGTTGTTGGTTTTCTTCTTCTCTTCATGTGGGTTTTCGAAAAACCCTAGACTTGAACAAGGGGTGATATAGTTGAGTATTGGTCACTTGGGTGTTCTTGATTTTATAATCAAGAGAGGTAATGAACCCTTAGCCTTTTTGTTTTTCTTTTGTATTCTTGATTTACATGAGATGATGGTATAATGATTTGTTTCTTGTTGCTTTTGGGTGAGAAGGTTTGTTGTAAGAAGCATGGAAATAATTGATGTTGTGACACCTATGTTTTCTCCCTATAATATGATGCTATGGTTTATTTTAAGGTGTTGTGTTAAAGCATGCAAGGTTTTTAGTTTATGAACTACTAATTATGATGATGGGTTTGTGGTTTACTGCATGAAGGGATTTGGTTTTGATTTGGTAAGTATGATGATATTTTATGTTTGGGTGTATGTTGGTTTCGGCTTATGCATGTCTAGGAACCCCCCCCCCCTATATTTTTTTATTTTTATTGTGTTTTTACATTAGATTCATGTTCTAGGATCCTATGTAAATTGTGGCAAGATAAATAGTTTGGATTTCTAGTTTGAGTCAATGATAGTTGATGGATATGTTTATGAGAATTTTTGTGATATATTTTGTTGTGAATCTTAGGTGTGTTTCAGCCTAGGGATGGTGTTCAAGTATGTTTGTTTTCCTTGTATGTTTTAATGTTAATTGTGATCCTAGAAACATGATAGGTTGTTTGTAAGATTTTAAATGGGTAAATGTTAGCTTTGTTTTTGTTTACCGAGTTTTTCGGAAACGAATACAAACAGAATAATAAAAAGATAAGGACTGTAGAAGTGCTGAAATATAACTAAACAAACAGTGTTTTTACGTGGTTCAGGCGTTAACAAGCCCTAGTCCACGAGTCGATGTTATTATACTTGGAAAGGACTACAGTAAGATGGCTGGTGTACAAGAACTTCACACACTCACAGTGTTTCTCTCGGGTTCTCTTGAAGAAGATGAAGCTAGAGAGATTTTTGTAGAGTTTTTGCTATGTGATCTGTTGGCCGTCCATTTTCTTGTAAAATGAAGGGGTCTTTATAGCTAGGGTTTTTGGATTAGGGTTTTTCTCTACCTACATGAGTCTTAATTACACCAGCCATAAATAGGGGATCCAATTACTGTAGTCGCATGGCTACAAAACTCTATGTGGGTATATTTACGTGAAAGTATGGGGAACACACAAAGTCAGCCGTCTTTTCCAAGTTGTCAGCGGAACAGTAGGCGAAAAGGTACCCTTAGGCGTGCTGGGATGTGTGCGTCTTTGACCTGTCGGGCGTGTCAGGCGGGATCCTGTGTCAGGTGGATATCATTCCAAATATGCCTCCTCCATGACTCGACCGCTTGGTGTTGTTCCGTGCAAGGCAAGGCGGGATCCTGTGTCAGGTGGATATCATGCCTTCTCCTGGAAGGAGCTTCCCCGAAGGATACCCCTTCGGGAGTCCGAGAGGGTTGACGAGTTTCCGTGTCGTGTTTGCTTGGAAGAGTAATCCGGACACTAAACAGGAGAGGCGAAGCCTTTCTGTCCATCCGCGAGCTCTGGTCACCTACCGTGAAAGACATCGATAATTCTGCTTCCCCGAGGACATCAATCTAAACGCTATCCGGAAATCTGGATAACATTTACCCCCCAACGTCACGGAGCTTTGAGAGATCCGGGAGCTTGTACAGTCCTCCGGGTATTTCGGTCTCTTAGATTAGGCGAGGGGCCACCTTCTGTGTTCCCGGAAGGGTTCCTTTTTCCCACCTGAGTGTTAGTATGAAAAAGAAAGGGAATTTCTTCTGTTTGAACTCAAGTACTCAAGTGCGGCTAGGACCACGTGTCATGCTGGGAATGGTTCTGCGACCAAGACGTATGCGTGAGGCGACTGGTTGAGTATGCGTGCGTCAGTCATCTGAGTAATGATTTGACGGTTTTTAATGGTACTCCGGGCCCGAGGTGGTGTAATGATGGGAAATAAATACTTTATTCCCATCCGAGGAGTCATAAATAGGATCGTCGCTTCATCTCCAGCCATTGGATCTGATGCACACGGAATGGGAAGATCGGGACCGTCCATTTGAGGAATTCGAAACGACTTCTTCCCTGCTATAAAAACGAGGGAAAGGACCTTTCTTCCTCTTTACGCTTTCAAATTCTCTATCTTTCGGATTTTCAGATTTCCAAACCTTCGAACTCTCAGGCTTCCCAGCTTCCGTTCCTCCGAACTTGCCACTTCTTTTGGTAAGGATCTGAAAATTTTTCTTTTGATTTGGCAGTGGGTTTATTCGCCAAAGTTCCTGGTTTGAATCGCCGTTCGTCTTTGCAGCTTTTACTTCTCGCAATCGTGCTGTGCAGTGATCCAGTTACTCCTTCAACCTCCAACTACCCGAATATCAGTAAGTATTTCTACTTTGCTCTTTCCTCCCAAACCTTAGGTTGTTGGTAGTTGTTAGAGTAGAGGTTTCTGCCATTATCGCTTATGTGCATGCGTGAATAGGGCTTTGGTAGGCATGTGATTGATGTGAGTCGATAAGTAGCCTTTTTTGCATGTTTTGACGATTTGCGTTTGGAAAGTCGTTCCTTGTTTTGCTGTTTTAGGGCATAAGCATGAACGCCTTTAGGGTGTCTTTCTCTGGAAAAACACTTCTTTTGGTGGGCTTAGGCTCGGAGTCTGAGTCTGGTTCCTTGCTGCCCTTCGGGTGGCATGGTGCCAATCCCTCGGTAAGCTCGGTGGGAGCCTCTCCAAGCAGTTTTCGGGGAGGGTCTCCCCGACGCCTTTGATACCACTAGGGTATGACAAGGGTGCTGACTGCTTAGAGTGTTTTCTTCTTTCTTTCTTTTGTCCAGTGACGAAAATCTCAAAGGAACAACTCCTTGCTGTGGGGGAGGCTGATTCTGCCCAGGAGAAGGGTTCCCCTGTCGCTGGTGCAAAGGGGAAAGGAAAGGCGAAAGTGGTCGTGGCTAGCCCACCGACTTCCAATAGTTCAATCTGGGAGATGGACCAAAAGCCGAACCTTTTCAGGAATTATGGCATGCTGGAGCTGTATTCCTCCGAGGCAGGCCTGAAGAACATCCCAGGTCTGATGTGGCACCGTCTGTCGGTGCTGGGCGAGTCGGCTAGCCAGAGTCACGAAGGCTTTGGTGCCTGGAGCTGGGCACACATAGTGTGTGGGGCGCACTTTCCCCTAAGGAGTTACTTTGCCAATTTCTGTGTGAAGGCGGGGATTGCCCCCTTCCAGTTGATTCCTCCCAGCTACAAGCTCCTAGCGGGGTGGTTCATCTTTTGCAAGTCCCGGAAACTGGAAGCTCCTACCCCGGAGGAGGTGCTGTACTTCTACGGGTTGAAGTCTCAGCCTATGAGGGGTCACTCAGACAAGGTGGGGTTTTACAGGCTGGAAAGGCACCCGGACGTGATGTGCCCCACCTGTCATACCGCGAGGGTTCCAGACCTCCAGGAGTACTGGTTCCTGACGACTGGCTTTCCGCTGAAGAGGGTGCCAGCCCTATCTTTGGACTTCAAAATCCCTGGTAAGTGCTCCTTCCTCTCCTTTTCAACTTTGTTTCTTTGCGTTTGGTTTGCCTTTTGGTAGGATCTCTAATGCTCGTATTTGAATTTTGCAGAAGTCGTTCCGCGGACACCTCGCTGCGCGGAGATGATAAGGAGGTCCAAGTTCTACGAAGGGCTTTCTGAGGAAGAGTTGAAAGTGGAGGGACTTGTGACCTCTGAATCGTTGAGGGAGTATGGGCTACTCGCCTCTTTCCAAAACATCGAGCCAGTGAGTGGCAGGGGGCAAAGTCAGGTGTCAGCTGACATCCGGGAGCAGATTGCCCTGGAGCTGTCCAAGGTGATCACCCAAGCAGCCCAGGACGAAAATACTTTATCTCCTAGTTGGGCGGAGAGGTTCCCCGACCCCCAGCCGGAGGAAGAGGAGATCGAGGCTCGCCACGCCGCGGCTTACCCTAACGAAGGGGCTCCGGGGGCTAGTACCTCCGGGAGAGGTAAGACTAGTTTTCGATTGATCCACACCCCCAGCCTGTCTGAGGTTTCCCGGACCTCTCAGATGGGGTTTGATCCCCGTTTCCTTAGGCTAGATCCGCGTAGGATACCCTTCGACAGATATTGCGATAGGGTAGATGAGCTCCTCGGGTGTCTGAGTGACGGTAGTCTGCCAGAAGGTGTCATCATGGTTGACCCTTCTTCCCTCAGCATGTCATTCCCGGACTTCAAGGAGTACGGGAGCTTCCTGGAGCAGGAAGCGGTGTTTTGTTTTCCTCGGGGAAGGCCATCCACGCTTCTCGTGCATGGTCGTCCCTTTCAAACTTTTCTTTTTCTTGTTTCTTGTTCCCTGCTAGCGGGCTTGCTTGTGCTTTTATGTTGTTGATTGTCTTGTCTTCCGCTTATCTTCTTTCTCATTGCTTGTTGGTTCGTTAACCTTGCTTTGTATGTTTCTTGCAGAGTATCCAGAAGCCAAGATGTTGGGGAGGGTTACTTTGCTCATTAAGAAGGCTGCCACCAGCCAAGACCCGTCCACGGGGAAAGGACGGAAGACCAAGGCCGGTAGGGGAGGTAAAGCTGCCACCCCCAAGGAGACAAGTGGCGAGGCGCAAGCGTCTCCGGGGGTAGAGAAGTCTCCTGCTGACGGGCCTTCCGAGACTATGATGGTCTCGAGTAGCAGCAGCGATGGAGAAGGGCTTGTGTTCCCCATGAAGAGAACTGGGGCGAGCAAGCGTCCCGGAGAAGATGCTGAGGGCGCTAACAAGAAACGCCTTAGACACTCTTCTCCTGGTCGAAGGCAACAACAACAGCAACGACAGCAACCACAACTACAACAATAGCAGCAACAAGAACAACAGAGACAATCACCAACGCCATAGCTGCAGCAACCACAACATCCAAACCAGCAGCAGCAACAAGGGCAATTACTTCCGCTGCCGCAGCAGCAAAAGCAACAGACCAGGGCCTTGATACCCCGTCTGCCTCCTCCTCCAGCCCAAAAGGGGTCCACCCTTTCGGGGTCTCCTTCTTCTCAGCCAACAAACCTTCCTCTGCCTGGCCTGAAGTTCCACTTCCCGCAGAAACTAACCCGTTTCCCCGCTGCCCTCCTGGAGGGTGTAAGACGGGCCGATAATTTTTTGAAGAGACGGTTGGAGGCTGAGAAGGCCATTACCCAGGGAAGGGCAGACAACTTGTCTGCCGTGAAGAGAGCTGAGTTGGCCGAGGGGGTGTGGTCTCTTCACCCGGCTGGAGCGGTTTTGGATGGCCCAGCCTTGGAGAAGAGGCTGGTGCCTAGGCTTGGACGTGCATTGGCGCCGTTTGGAGCGGAGATGATGGAGGACATGGCCCTGAGCTTGTGCGAGCTTAATTCTGAGAAATGGGCCATCAGTAGCAGTAAGGATCCGCTGTTGCTGACACATGCTGTGAAGCAGCAATTGTCCGGGGTAAGCCGTCAGTTGTTGTGTTTTGGGATCATCTGTCTTTTGGTCCGGCTTAACTCATTCTGTTGTCTTTCCTTGCAGGCCTCTATGATCGCGGAACGTTCGTTCCGGGAGGTTGGTGCAGTTCTGGTTCAGCTGGAGGAGAGCCAGCTGGCTCGCCAGGCCTTGGAGGCGGAGAAGCAGAAACTGACCCAACAGGCCTTGGAGGCTTCGGAGAAGATTGATCAGGCCCGGCGCACGGCTGAGGAAGAGGCGGACAAGAAATATCTTGCCAAATATCAAGAGTACCGGACCAAGGCAGAGAATGAGTTTAGACAGCGGTCGGATGGGATGAAGGCCGAGAACTCCAAGCTCCGGGAAGAGCTGTCCCAAGCCAAGGTGGAGAAGGATACCTTGGAAGCCCGCTTGCAATCAAAAAATGATCTCCTCCTTAAGCAGCAAGAGGAATATTCCACTCTTCAGAGTAAGCTGCACGAGGAGGAGCAACTCCATAAGAGGAGGAGGGATCTCGTGTCTATGCTGCAGTTGGGGCTCGCCGAGAAGGATAAAGAGATCGGGGCCTTGCAATTCACTGCCAGGGGGCATGTGACCGAGAAGCAATCCGTGCTGAACCAAAATAGGGAGCAGCGCAAGGAGATTGATTCTCTTAAGGGGGAGCGGGATGCCTCCAAGGCCGAGATGGACAAAGTAAGGGCTCAATTAGCTGTCGCGGAGGCACAGCTGGAAGCCTCCGAGGCGGAGCGCTTGAAGGAGAAGGAGGATGCTGAGGTGATACTGAACAGGACGATTAATATATCGCATGTGGTCCTCATGCATCAACTCTGGAAAGTGAACCCGGAGGTACTAGGCTATCTGGGAGAAGATGCCGAAGCCATGAGGGAGAAGCTACTCGTATGGGATCAAGGCCCAGAGGCGTACGTCCAAACTTACAATATTGACGAACGTGTTGGAGCCCCTGAGGCGGGAGATCCCGGAGAGGCGGGGACCTCTGAACCTTCCCGTGACAAAGTTCCGCCTTCCAATGAGCCGACTCCGCCAGCCTCAGTTGAAGCCGATGCCCCCGAGGCCGCGGTCGTGGAAGCTGCAGCTACCCCCAATGCTTGAAGGGGTTTTATCTTTAATTATTTTTCATTTGAGTTTTTCATTGCGGACATATTTGCCATAATTATAGCATTCTCCTTTCTTTTCTGCTGAGTTCTTTATTTATCTTTGCGCTTAGGGTAGACTTTTATACGGTATAAACTGTTGTAGGGGCGCATGAGGTTTTGGTTCCAACGGCCAAAACCTATGCACTTCCCACTTGAAGCTCTAACGGCTGATGTCTTTTCCCACGTAGTTTCTAGGTTACGAAGGTTTCCTGGTTCCAACGGCCAGGCTCCTTTCACCGTATTTTAGCTTTCCTAAGGCAGATAGCCAATCCAGGGACTTGTAGTTATACTGTTCGCTGGGATTGCTAAGGTGAGCCGTTCCATGGTTTGGAACGGGAGTTCTTTTGGTGAGCATCGCTAGACTCAAGGTTAGATCTTTCCGAAGCAAAACTAACCGTTGTTGCGAACCTCATGGTGGCTGACTTTATGGACCTGGCATGGAGCCCTACGAGGCAAGGCTCGTTGCTGTCGGGGAAATCGCCACGCCCACCAGGTGCGATCCCGGAGCAGGGGCTTTGCGAAGCAAGGCCTGCTGTGAGTGGTGGATCGACCATGTCTGCTCCTGGAGCTGAAACTTGCAATGGTCGAGGAGCTCGTCATGCATTATTTTGTGAGATCCGGAGCTGGAGCCTGCGAAGCAAGGCTTACAACGGTCGCGGATCTTGCCGTCTTTCGCCTTGCGGGACCCGGAGCTAGAGCTTGCGAAGCAGAGCTCTACAGCGATCACGGATCTTGCCATCTTTCGCCTTGCGGGACCCAGAGCTGGAGCTTGCGAAGCAAAGCTCTACAGCGATCACGGATCTTGCCATCTTTCGCCTTGCGGGACCCGGAGCTGGAGCTTGCGAAGCAAAGCTCTACAGCGATCGCGGAGTATTCTGCAAAGGACTTGTCAGGGAGTTGGGGGTGTTTCGGCGTAGCTCTATGAACGTGCCTCAACCCCCAGTCCTGTCCATCGCTGGGCTACACAGGAGATAATTTTCATGATACATAATGGCAGGCATTTCCATGGCAATTTTCACATAAGCACATAATGCACATATGACACGTAATGCAAGCATGTTCATGGCAACAAATAAACCTAAGCTTAACAATTTAAACATTTCAAACAATTTAAAAATTTCAAACACAATGCTAGCACAATAGTGGTGTTCTGTGTTCATTTTGTTCAAGGGGCGTATGGCTATGCCTTAGCCATGTATACCCCCCCAAGTGAGCGTGGGGTCCGGACGTCTCCAGACTGCGTGGTCACTTGTTAAAACGCAGCTTTGAACATTGGGATGAAAAGTGCATTAAAAGCGGAGTGAATCTCTCCGTGTTTCATTAAATTAGCCTGCTAGGCGCGAGTTTTACAACAGGGAGGATTATTTCCACATCTTTCACTTTTGCTAATTTCACCAAGGACTTCCGACTAGATGGTCCGGGGCCTACTGGTAGTAACGGCGGAGGTGCTCCGCGTTCCAGGCGCGCGGGACTTTAGATCCGTCGAGTCTCTTTAAGTGATACGTCCCGTGGCCCACTTTTTCTTGGACTTCGTAGGGGCCTTCCCAGTTGGGTCTGAGGACTCCCACTCCCAGATCCTGCGTAGCAGGAAATACTCTCCGTAGGACAAGATCCCCAACTTCGAATGTACGGCTCTTGACTCTCGTGTTAAAGTGTCAGGATATCTTGCCTTGGTACATTTTTAGTTGGACCTTCGACTGCTCCCGGAGCTCTTCGATCATGTCCAAGGACTCCTGGAGAAGGGCATGGTTCCGGGTAGGGTCGTAGGTATCTTGCCTGTGAGAGGGGATCATAGTTTCTACTGGGATGACGGCCTCGCAACCGAAGGTCATGGAATAAGGCGTGTGCCCCGTCGAAGTTCTCTCTGTTGTGCGATAGGCCCAAAGTACTCGCGGAAGTTCTTCCGGCCAGTGAGCCTTGCAGGCTTGGAGTTTTTTCTTCAACGTGGTCTTTAATATTTTGTTTACAGCCTCCACTTGCCCATTAGCCTGGGGTCTGGCGACTGCGGAAAAGCTTTTGATAATTCCATGCGAAGCACAGAAGTTCGTGAAGTGTTCACTGTCAAATTGCTTTCCGTTGTCGGACACAATTTTTTGTGGAAGCCCAAAACGACACACTATATTCCTGATGACAAAGTCCAGTGCTTTTTTAGATGTGACCGTGTTCATAGGTTCAGCTTCAGCCCATTTGGTGAAGTAGTCTACTGCGACTATGGCATACTTCACTCCACCCTTTCCAGTTGGGAGGGAACCTACTAGGTCAATGCCCCAAACGGCGAACGGCCAGGGGCTGGTCATTAAGGTAATTTCTGTAGGCGGCGCTCGCGGAACCTTGGCGTACCTCTGGCACTGCTCACATTTCCTGACATAATCCACACAATCCTTCTTCATGGTGGGCCAGAAGTATCCTTGTCGAAGGATCTTTTTGGAGAGGCTCAGCCCGGAGGTATGATCGCCACAGAAGCCTCCGTGAACCTCATGGATGATGGTGCTGACTTCGGTTCCGGCAACACACCTAAGGAAGGGTATGGACAACCCCCTACGGTAAAGCTTTCCATCCATAACCACGTATCAGGGAGCTTGATATTGGAGCTTCCTTACGTCAGCTTTATCAGTGGGGATCTCTCCGGTGGTGAGAAATCTGAGGATGGGTCCTATCCAGGAGTGGGAATGGTCGATGATGGCGTTTATCCTTCGCGTCTCAGTACTGGGGGCTTCTAAGTGCCCGATGGGGACTAGGCCATACTGTTCAATCTCCGGGTCCGTTGCAAGCTTGGCCAGCGTGTCCGCGAGTGAGTTCTGGTCCCGGGGGACCTGGCGGATTTGGTAGCCTTTAAAATGCTGCAGTAGGTCGCGGGAGAGAGACACGTAGGCAGCCATTTTTTCGCCTTTCGTCTGGTATTCCCCGGATATTTGGTTTACCACAAGTAGGGAGTCGCTATATACTTCGATTTTTTGGGCTCCGACTTCTCTGGCCAGTCGTAATCCAGCTAACATGGCTTCGTGTTCTGCCTCGTTGTTGGATGCTGGGAACGCGAAACGGATGGCACTCTGGAGTTGATGCCCTTGGGGAGATATTAGGATGACCCCTGCTCCAGCTCCTTTTTCATTTGAGGCTCCGTCTACATAGACCTTCCATGTGGGAAGTTTCGGGACAGGATCTTCCGGGAGGTCATTCATTCCCGAGCATTCCACAATAAAGTCCGCGAGAGCTTGACCTTTTATGGAAACACGTGGTTGGTAGTGGACGTCGAACTGGCTCAGTTCCATGGCCCACTTAAGCAATCTACCAGAAGACTCGGGCTTCTGCAAGACTTGTCGGAGAGGGTGGTTGGTGAGTACTTTGATGGTGTGCGCCTGGAAATATGGCCTCAGCTTCCGTGAAGCAATTAGCAAGCAGAGGGAGAGTTTCTCGATCATTGAATATCTGGACTCGGCGTCCAATAACCTCTTGCTTACGTAATACACAGGGAGCTGGATACGGCCATCTTCCCGGACGAGAGCGGCACTCACTGCGTGCTCAGTCACGGCTAAGTATAAGAACAACGCCTCTCCTTCGACACGTTTGGACAGAATGGGAGCTCGGGTTAAATGTTCCTTGAGGTGTTGGAAGGCTGCTTCGCATTCGGGGGTCCACTCGAACTTCTTGTTTTCTCGCAACACGTTGAAGAAGGGGATACACTTGTCAGTGGCCTTGGATACGAAGCGGCTGAGAGCAGCTATCCTTCCGGTAACACTCTGGACATCCTTATGCTTCCGGGGGGAAGGCATATCTATGAATGCCTTAATTTTCTCAGGGTTGGCTTCCACTCCGCGGGAGCTGACAATGAAACCGAGGAACTTCCCAGACGAGACCCCGAAAGTACATTTCTTTGGATTCAGTTTCATTCCGTACTTTCGGATCACGGCGAAAGCTTCCTCAAGGTCGTCACTGTGGTCCCCGGAGGTCTTGGACTTTACCAACATGTCGTCCACGTACACCTCCATGTTCCTCCCCAGTTGGTCTTTGAACATCCTGTTTACTAGACGCTGGTACGTCGCCCCAGCATTCTTCAAACCGAAAGGCATGACCACGTAACAGTAGACATCTTTGTCCGTGAGGAAGCTGGTGTGTTCCTGGTCCGCGACATTCATCTTGATCTGGTTGTATCCGGAGTACGCATCCATGAAGGATAAGAGTTCGTACCCGGAAGTAGCGTCTACCATCTGATCGATTCGCGGAAGAGGGAAACAATCTTTCGGGCAGGCTTTGTTTAGGTCCGTGAAGTCAATGCACATTCTCCAGGACCCATCGGGTTTCGGGACCAGAACTGGGTTGGCCAACCACACGGGATAGTGTGACTCCTGGAGAAAGCCTATGGACATCAACTTGTCCACTTCAGCTTTGACGGCTTCGGCCCTCACTGGGTCTAACGGCCTCCTCTTTTGGCGAATTGGAGTTGCAGATGGGTCTATGTTGAGTGCGTGGCACGCAACATTAGGATTAATCCCCGTCATATCAGCGTGGCACCATGCCAGGATATCCTGATTAGTCTTCACAGTGGCCACGATCTTATCTCGAATGGCCGACGGCAGGTTTTTCCCCACCTGAATGACTTTGGTGGGATCTCCCGGGTTGAGGATCACCTCTTCGACTTCCTCCATCGGCTCTATTGCTTTCTCGATTCCCACTCTTGGGTCGAGTTCGTCAAAGTATGCCTCTTGAGCACCCCCAGTTTCTGGTAATTCTTCCGCCAAAGGAATGGCAGCAACCGTCTCTTGGACCGTGTAGACGGATCGGACGGAGACGTTATAACAGCTTCGTGCACTTCGCTGGTCTCCTCGGAGAGTGCCGATACGCCCATCGTCGCATGGAAACTTCAAGCATAAGTGGCGTATCGAGGTTATGGCACCACAATCTATTAGGACCGGTCGGCCTAGGATGGCATTATACGCCGTGGGGCAGTCGACCACCACGAATGTGCTGTGCTTGAAGGCACAAGCGTCGCTTTCTCCCCTGAGGGTGACTGGAAGTTGAATTTTGCCTAATGGCATGAGTGCATCCCCATTGAACCCTTGAAGCTAGATGGGGCATGGAGTCAGGTCTGTCTCGGTTAATCCAATCGCATGGAAGGCCGCTTTGAAGAGGATATTTACGGAGCTTCCGTTGTCGACCAAGATCCGTGAGACCTTCTTATTGGCAATTTGGGCTTCCACCACGAGGGGATCGTTGTGGGGGAAGTGCACATGTCGAGCATCGTCCTCCGTGAAGGTGATGGGAAGGTCCATCATTCGAGGACGTTGAGCGGGTGATTGAACCAAGGCGCACATCTCCCCGGTGTGTTCTAACTCCCTCAAGTACCTCTTCTGGGAGTTGCGGGTGCTTCCGGCAAGGTGCGGTCCTCCGGAAATGGTGGCTACGTGTCCGTCAACGGGTGGCGGAGCAAGGCCGGGCGGATATGGGTTGCCCGGTCCTGGAGCCAACAAGGCAATGGGTGCCGGAGCGGGTGGAGCAGGAAGCGCTGGGAACTGAGACCCGGGAGCTTGGGGGTGACCGGCTCCAGGAGCGCTAGCGGTCCCCCTCTGTCCCGGGGAATATGCAGCTCCGTGAACTACCCCCTGTCCGGGATAGATAATGGGTATCCTCACCAACTGACCGAGGTGTCCCGCTCTAGCCAGGGACTCGATCTCATCCTTCAGCTGAAGGCACTCATTCGTGGTGTGCCCCACGTCTCCGTGGAACTCACACCTCTTATTGGAGTCTCGCGGACGCCTTCCTCCGTGAGACACTTTCGAGGGCTTCCTATAGTTGACCATATTACAGGTCGCCCGATAGACATTCTCTCGCGAGTCTATCAAACTGGTATATTCCGTGAACTTGGGCTCATAGTCCTTCCGGGGTTTCTTTGAATGGTCTCCCCGGTTGGAGTTTCTTCCGCTTCGTTTGCTCCGCGATTGGCTCAAATTTCGTTCTGGGCCTTCCGCTTGCGGCTGCGGCATGCCAGGAACGATACTACATCCGGTTTGTACAGCTCCGTACCCAGAGAAATGGGTTTGACTCGGCGTCTGAGCAGACGCAGAAGGCCCATACACACTTGGAGTGTATTGGGCTCCTGGAAGCGTGAGGGCTGGTGCGGGAGCTTGCGAAGCAAAGCTCGGCGCAGTCACGGAAGGCGTTGGAGCCGGGGGAACTCCAAAGGCCTGCTGGTAGGCATCCTCAAGGTTGATGATTCCCTGAGCTTTTGACATGAATTCGGACAGCGTTTCTGCCCGTCTCCTTTGCATTTCCCCCCATAGCAGGGAGCCGACAGTAAGGCCCGATTGAAGGGCGATCAGCTTCATGTCATCGCTGACCTTGGTCTTTGCAGCAGCTTCCATCATTCTCTGAATGAAAGCTTTGAGGTTCTCATTGGGTTGCTGCTTGATGTTGGTTAAGGAACCAACCTCCATGTCGTGGTCGCGGGCAGCAATGAACTGCCTCCTGAATGCGGACTATAGCTCCTTCCAACTGTGGATTGATCCGGGAGCTAATCTTTTCCACCAGTCCTCCGCGGACTTGGTAAGGGTGAGTGAGAAGCACATGCATTTGGCGTCTTCACTGACACGCGCCACTTGCATCATTTTGTTGTATTTAGCTAGGTGGGTACGCGGGTCCGTCCTCCCATCATATAATTCTATGTGAGGCATTTTGAAGTTATCCGGGAGGGACGTTTCCGCGATCCTCCGAATACATGGTTCCGGGTCTTCCTCCTCAGAGTTTGACAGGGCCCCACTTTGCTTCCGGACCAGCTTGGTCAAGGCAGCAATCTGTTCCTCGAGCCTCTTCGTATCACTCTCCGGGAGGTCACGTCCCCGGAGCTTGTCGTTAATATGATTTCGGAGGTCATCTCCGCGAGGCCGGGCCTTTTCTCCTTTGGCCTTTTCATACTTGGCCTCCAACCTTCTTCTTAGGTCCACCGTGGACCAACTGTCTTCGGAGTGCGAGTTCACAGCCCGACCGTCCTGGTTGACGGAATCACTGGGGCGGTTGTTCCTTCCCCTAGGCCTGGGTGCCTTAGCACCGGGCCCTTTAGGCACGGAGTGCCCCCTTGGGGCTGAAGGACGTCTGGGCTTAGGAGCGCCAGAGACCTTCTGCGCGCGGGGGGGGCAGTCGGCCTGGTGATTCACGCCTTTAGGAGGTGCAGGAGCATCAGCGCGTACAGGCTCTCCAACTTTTTCTTTGCCCTTGTTAGGGGCGGCTTTGGATGGTCCAGCAGCGGCTGGATCCGGCATAGCGGCATCAGCACCACCTAAAACAGAGGCGTCCTCGTCCGAGTCGCCTAGGTCTCCGAACTTGCTTTGGAGGCGCTCCATCATGCGCTGCATTTTTTCGGAGAGGCGCTCCTGCTCAGCAAGCTTGGCTTTGGTGACCTCCAGTTCTTCGGCTACTTGGACCAGTTCTGGCTCCTTCTCATAGTAGCAGCCGTCCTTGTAATAACCGTCTTGGACATACTCTTCTTCGTCTTCTAGGTATGTCTTATCTTCGGTACTGACCCGATCCTGGCGGGATGTCGGGTCTTCACCTTGGTAGTCCAGGGGTTCGGTTTGCACCGCATCTTCCATCACAGTATCGGGGTTGACCCTAGCATTTTTGTCAACTGCGGATTTTCTCGTAGTCACCATCTCTTTAGCACGAAGTGAATACAAAAAACGTACACAGAAAAAGAGCTGACTAACAACTTCCTACAGCTCTCAATGAAAGCACCAAAATGTTTACCGAGTTTTTCGGAAACGAATACAAACAGAATAATAAAAAGATAAGGACTGTAGAAGTGCTGAAATATAACTAAACAAACAGTGCTTTTACGTGGTTCAGGCGTTAACAAGCCCTAATCCACGAGTCGATGTTATTATACTTGGAAAGGACTACAGTAAGATGGCTGGTGTACAAGAACTTCACACACTCACAGTGTTTCTCTCGGGTTCTCTTGAAGAAGATGAAGCTAGAGAGATTTTTGTAGAGTTTTTGCTATGTGATCTGTTGGCCGTCCATTTTCTTGTAAAATGAAGGGGTCTTTATAGCTAGGGTTTTTGGATTAGGGTTTTTCTCTACCTACATGAGTCTTAATTACACCAGCCATAAATAGGGGATCCAATTACTGTAGTCGCATGGCTACAAAACTCTATGTGGGTATATTTACGTGAAAGTATGGGGAACACACAAAGTCAGCCGTCTTTTCCAAGTTGTCAGCGGAACAGTAGGCGAAAAGGTACCCTTAGGCGTGCTGGGTTGTGTGCGGCTTTGACCTGTCGGGCGTGTCAGGCGGGATCATGTGTCAGGTGGATATCATTCCAAATATGCCTCCTCCATGACTCGACCGCTTGGTGTTGTTCCGTGCGAGGCACTGAACCGTTTCCGCGAAGAACACTCGAAGAGCTTCTCCTGGAAGGAGCTTCCCCGAAGGATACCCCTTCGGGAGTCCGAGAGGGTTGACGAGTTTCCGTGTCGTGTTTGCTTGGAAGAGTAATCCGGACACTAAACAGGAGAGGCGAAGCCTTTCTGTCCATCCGCGAGCTCTGGTCACCTACCGTGAAAGACATCGATAATTCTGCTTCCCCGAGGACATCAATCTAAACGCTATCCGGAAATCTGGATAACAGTTTTCCTTTGGGTGATAGAAACATGCTAGGGTTTGAGTCTAAATTTTTGTTAATTAAACATGTATGATTTTGTATGAATTTTTGTGAAGCATGATGTAAAACATGGATTTTTGATTTGTTAAGCTTGCTGATTTTGGGTGTTTAAATGATTTAGAATATGATGAAAATAATATTTTTGCATGCTTAAATAATTTTTGCAAGTGCAATGATGTTTTAAGAAATTAAATTGAAATTTTAATATACATTAAAATGATATTTTCACTCAAGTAAATACCTTCAATTTTTTTATTTTTTTTAGAAAATATGAGTTCTTAAAAATAAAAATGGTGATTTTGAGAGTTTATATTGTTGCTGGAATTTTAGTAAAAATGAGAAGTTGTATTTTTAAATAAAAGGAATTTTGTGTGTATGTTGAAATAAATTAATACCCTAAACTATGAAAATATTAAAAATTATATTTTTAATATAACCATGAGTGTTCATTTTAATAGATATGATTTTTCTTTATTTTAATTAAGAAAAAATGTTAAGATTAATTCACTTGTGATTTTTATATAAAATAAATAGTGGCTGAAAGTTTAGTTAATTTTTTTTAAAAACAAATAAACTATTGGATTATCACTTATGAATTTATTCTACTTGAAATTAAGTCTTAAAATAATTCAAGTAAAATATATTTTTCCACACCTAAAAATTTTATTTTTCTCACACCAAGTTTGTAATTTTATTAAATTGGACTAAATTGTTATTTTTCTAAGGAAACATGCTAATTGTAAGTATTTTAAAGAATTTCTAGCCTTTATTATATCTATGTGATTTAACAATAATAAATAGAATTTTTATATTTTTAAATGGCTTAATAAATTATTTTTATGAAATAAAAATATGTTTTAGAGGTTTAATCAACTTAGAAATTTTTAAAGAGATAAATAATGGTAATAAAAGTATGTTACTAAATCATTATTTTAAAATGATAGAAATAAGCGCATAGGAATTATCGTTTTTAACGCCACTGTTTAACAATGTTCCCACGTATGCATGTCGCATCCAATTTCACTTTTACGTTAAAAAATGTGTCTAAAATTCAATCGTATGATTTTTATTTAAAAACCATGCATGTAACATAGGTATCATTTGCATTATTCTTTTCGTGATTTTATGTGTAATTATGCCTATTTGGAAATTATGAGTAGTTTTCACCATGCACACATGGGATATATGAGTTGGGCACTAGAATGTCTTATGTGATGCTAAAGGATGTTATTTAATTATGATATAGGCTCGTTGTGAAGTTTATCAGTTTTGCTTTGCTTTGACCTGAGATAAGGAAGTTAGATAGAATTCTATTTGTTTATGCTGTGAATGGTAAGGTTTGCTTGTGTGAATAAGAATGTTATGAATGATGATATTTTTGTGATATGAATTATGAAATGCTATTTTGCGTTGATATGACTGAATTATGTGTCATTTGATTGTTGTATGTTATGTAATGGTTGTTAGCGTGATGAACACGACACAACAAAAAGGGGTTACTAAGGATGAGAAGACGTAACCTGAGTTACTAAAGATAAGAAGACGTAACTCATAAGGCGGACATGCCGAGGTTATTCAAGGACCAGAGATCCTGTTTATCTCAAGAGGTGACACGGACAAGTTAGCGGGTCATGTTCATAAAGATATGATGTTATGTTTATGATGATTATGTTTATGATTATGTTTATGTTTATGATGATGATGGTTACGATAATGATGCTTATGATGTATGACAATGTATGAGTATGATTATGTTTTGCCGTATTTTATTACTTGAGCGTTATTTGTACTTCCTTACTGGGCTTTTAGCTCACCCCCTTACTTTCCCTTCCAGGTAGCAAATAGGATTTCTCTGTGACACGCGTGGTGATGTGGGGAGTTCCAATGTCAGAGTGTGTATGGCGTGGGGGCACCCTATGGACAAGAAAACAATCAGTTTAACACCAATTTCTAAAGAATAATGTTATGTTTATTTTAAACTTTCAGAACTTATCAATGGTACATGAACTTTAATTATTTTTAAAAATATTGCAAAAAAACTATTATTTTCTTTTTAAACTATTGGGCCCAACTTGCATGTTTTAGCAAAGCCCCACTGGGATTTTTATAATAAGTGGCTTTTCTTCTATAAACTTATGAGCACATATATTTTACAAAGTATTAGATTAGGGCTATTTACAACAACCTATGTCCCTCTTCCGCCCTTCCTGAGCAGATTGAAAAAGTCTAACAAAGAGGAGGCCAATAAGGAAATCCTTAAGAAAATTCACGAAGTAAAGGTTAAAATTTAACTCATTGATGCATTCAATCAAGTACTTCACTATGCTAAGTTCTTGAAAGAGTTGTGTACTAACAGAAGGAAGCTAGAAGGTGATAAAAAAAAATAAGTGTGGGGGAGAATGTTTCTGCTATTCTCCGAAGGAAGTTGCCACTCAAGGGCCAAGACCATGGGATGTTTACAAATCCATACATTATCGGTAAAACCAAGTTTCATCATTGTATGAAAGATTTAGGAGCATCTATTACTTTTATGTCTTATGTTATTTGTGTTTCTTTAAATTTTGGCCCATTCAATGAAACTGGTGCTATTATTCAACGAGCTAATTGCACTAATGTTTATTCCATAGGGGTGGTTGAAGATGTTTCTGTGTAGGTTCTATTCGAGAGGCCATTCTCACTCATTACAAGTACAAAGTTGGGTGTCAAAGTATGAGCACTTATAATGGAATTTGATGGTGAAGTGATCAAATTCAATGTGTTGAATTCTACTGATAATTATAAGAGGAAGAATGTTTTATTAAATGATCCAGCATAACAATTACAACCAAATCATTCAGTCTAGCTAATGACATTAAACAAAGCACACTTGCGAGAGTTTTTCTTACCTTTTTTTTTTTGCATTGATTATTATTTATTTATGGTTTGAGGACAATGCTTATATTGAGTGTGGGTGGGAGGTTAAGTGTAGTATTTCTATCATGTTTTTTTCTTTGTTTTTATTTATTTTTTAATTTTCATTAGTTTAAGTAGTAAAGTATGGTTAAGTTGAAAATAATTAGTCTATGATAATATTTTTTTTATTGTGATTGATATGATTTTAAGAGAATGATAGACTTTGCATAAATTGTGTGCTTGACTTTTGTTTTGATTACTGTTTAGATTTGATTATTAATTTTTAAATTTACACAATTGAATTTACTCAGTTACTAGTGCTTAAAATATTTTTGCATGCTAAGATAGTATTCTTGTTTAGTCTCTACCACTCTAGAACTTATTAGATGATCATTTGAGGCGAAATTTATATGTTACACATGATTAGGGATATGATTTGGGAAATTTCTTTGGATCGATGGAGCATTTCAAGCCTACCTTATTTATTTATTCCATAGTTTCCAATTTTTAGCTTTATTGATAGCCTTTTGTTTTTCTTATTTTACCCTTATACATGAGCCTTATGAAAAGATAAATATACTATCTTTAAACCTGCCACACCATAGGAATATTGTGCTCGATTGTTTTTTTATTATGAAGGAGTTGTAAAGAGGGAAATAGTTAAATTAATGTTTTGTATTGAGTGATAAATTGTAATCGAGATTAATGTGAAAGTTGGTTTTAATTATAATGATGAACATGGCCTAGGTTAAATAGATCGCATGTTTATGGATTAATTGCTTAGACTACCCTATCTCCACTGTGGTTAATGCTTTTATTAAATTAAATCTTTGGTGTTTGCCTTTAAGTTGTTTCATAGATAGAACTAATTAAGAGTGTTTGCTTTAATTAATTATATTGTGAGATTGTGGTAATGACGATTTCATATTATCTACGGTTAGTAATTTGATAGGGAATAAGATTCAATAACATTATTAATTGTTTGAATGATTTTTTTAGTGGTGGAGAATGACCTCTTAGCTACTTTAATTATTATATTTTTTGTTAAATGCTTTTATTATCAATATTGTTCTGTTTTTATTTTTATAATTCATAAAACCCATTTTTAATAACTTTGTTAAATTGAATAATAAATTAAATTAATAGTCCTTGTGGGATCAACTCTTACTATCACTATATTGAAATAGTTAGTAAATATTAAATAAATAATTGTTAAATTTGGTACGGCTAACGACACGTATCATGTTATCATAATTACTCCCTCTCCAGACCTATGCTCATTTGAAGATTTGTCGATGAACTGTTTATACAACTCTTATACAAGTTCCCTCATAGGCTCGTCTTGAAAACCGGTGCACTCGGCAACAAAATTCGCAAAAGCCTACCCCTTTATAATTGTTTGTGGTTTATACAAAATCTTAAACTGGCTGAGTTCGATGGCCAACTTTAGTAAGCGTCCTAATGCTTCAGGCTTTTGCAAAACCTGCCTTAAATGTTGATCGATTAGGACTTGTCTTGTGTGGGACTGGAAATAAGGTCTAAGCTTCCTCGAAGCTAAGACCAGATAAAAAGCGAGCCTCTCAATTAGAGGATATCAAGACTTAGCTCCAAGAAGCCTCTTGATGATGTAATATACTAGTTTCTGAGTTCAATCTTCCTCTCAAACTAAAACAGCACTGACTGCGCTCTTGGATACCGCCAACTAGAGATATAAAGCCTCCCCACAAATGGGCTTCGATTTGATAGGGGGTTCAGCTAGGTGTTTCTTCAGATCCTGAAATGCCTGCTCGCATTCGTCAGTCCATTCGAACCGTCTATTTCCCCTTAGCAAATTTTAGAAGGCGATACACTTTTTGGTTGATTTTGACACAAACCAGTTGAGGACTGCGATCTTTCCAGTTAAACTCTGGACCTCTTTTTGCAACCTAGATGTTGGCATATCCAACTACGATCTGATTTGATAGAGTTTATGCCCTAAAAGCATGTGAAAAGATATTTTATTGATTTAAATAAAAGTACAATTTTATTATATTTGAATGTTATAATTATTGTTTGAATAATTTGCACAAATATCATAAAATTCCATATTCATTTATGAGAGTATGATCTTGTATTAGTACGAGAAAATTAATTTCATATATAATGAATAAAATAGTCTGCGACATATTGAAGTACATAATCTTTAATGAATGGTTTCTAGCACGGTTTACTAAGCATACGGGATGTGAGTAATCTAGATTCATGTTAATGATGTGGATAGACATCTTGGTAAATGTGTTGTATATAATAGTCATTATATATGATAGGACTAATATGAATTAATTATATTTATAAACTTACCGTTAATGTCTCTTGACATAATAAGGCTAGTGACTTTTGTTTTGGAGATAATATCATGAATGGGTGTGAACATGATTTTACAATAACGGAATCCATGCTTTCCTAATAGATTGAATATTGGTTCTCTTGAGGGTTAGTTCTATAATTGAATAGTTATTGAGCTCAAATCTATAATATGATTATAGATTAATTATTCACTAGTGAATTAATGGAACTTAAGGAACAAGAGGTAATTAGAAGGGTAAAATGGTAATTTTGACCAGAAGTAATTAACGAACCAATAAATGGAGGACGGAACTACATTTATTGATTATATCAATTGAATACAAGAGAAAACACTGTAAATATAATTCTATAAATACTTAGAGTGCAATTCCATATTTATAGTGGAGTAATCATGGAATTAATAAATAAGATTATTGAATTAAAGAATTTAATTAATAATCTAGTTTATCGGAGCTTTGTATTACAGGTCCATGCTTCTCGGGTCGCCTCTGTCGTACACTGTCAAGGTAAGGATGTCACAAGAAAGATTAATAGAGAAAATGACTAAAATGCAAAGGAATTAATTTTCTAGGGCAACTGAATAATTATGTGATAATTATGGGCAATTAATTAATTGTGAATTAAATAATTATTTAACTAAATGGTTTTATGTGAAAAATTTTATATTAGTTAAAATAAATATTAATCATGTTTGGAATAATATTTGGGAGAGTTTAATTATACCTGAAATTCTAGAAATTTTCATAACCTATCTCTTCTTAAACTTATCTAGATCTCATGTGTTGAGTACATCTAGAGAACCTAGATCAACCTATGAATCCTACATGCCCACACATGTCCTTGTGTGTTAGAGGAACGACTTGGAAGACCAAGGTGTGAGTTTTCATAAGGATAGGAAGATCGTTGATTTTACTAAAAGACTCAAGGACACATGATAGGCTACGAGAGGTAATCTATATTCATTGTATGTGTTAATTTAATATATGTATATATGTATGATTCTATCTGGTAATAATAATTTTTTAAAATATCCTTCCCTATACAATCCGCTGCGTATTTTGATATTTTTCTTATTTAATACCAATATTATTTTCTCTGGAATAGCTTCAATCCTCCTCGAAATAAAGATGAAGCCTAGGAGCTTTCCTAATTAAACCCCAAAGGTACATTTCAAGGGATTCAACTTCATGTTGTACTTTCTTAGCACATCAAAACATTCTTCCAAGTCAGATACACCTATGTTGGCAGCCTTTGACTTGATGAGCATGTCATCAACGTACACCTCCATGTTTTTCCTAATCTAGTCAACAAACGTCTTATTTACCAGCCTCTGGTAAGTAGCTCCAACATTTTCCAGCCCGAATGGCATGACGTTATAGAAATATACATTATGCTTGGTCATAAAACTGGTATGCTCTTGGTCTACAGGGTTCATCCCAATCTAGTTATATCCAGAATATGTGTCCATGAAAGACATGAGCTCGTGACCAGCCGTAGAGTCTATGAGTTGATCAATCCTTAGCAAAGGAAAACAATTCTTTGGACAGGCCTTGTTGAGATCAGAGAATTCGATGAAAGTCCTCCATTTTTTGTTAGGTTTTGGAACCAAAACGAGGTTGGCTATCCATGTTGGATATTTTGCCTCCCTGGTGAATCTACACTTTAAGTGGCGAGCTACTTCTTGTTCAAGAGCCTCTCCTATTTCTTTTCCCAACATTCTTCTTTTTTGTTGCTTGGCGGGTATGTTCTTATCCATATTTAGCATATGCATGAAGACACTAGGACTAATTCCCACCATATCAGTATGTGAACAAGAAAATACAATGATGTTGTTCTTCAGAAACCTGATCAATTTTTGTTTTGTTCGGTGCTGAGGTTTTTCCCAATCTTTACAACCTTTGAAGTTGCTTCCTGATCGAGAATTACCTCTTCCAGCTCATCCAAGGCTTGGAGCTCAGATCGATCTTTTCCTATGCGTGGGTAAATTTCTTTTGGATAGGAGACCTTAGCTTCCACCATTTGAGGTTCTCCTGCCTTCTCAACGATTACCATTGCCTGAGGCTCCTCAGTTTCCTCGATTATTACTGTGGCCTGCTGCTCGGGTTATGATCTTTCCTTCATAGAAATGTTATAGCATTTTCTAGCAGCGAGTTGATCCCTTCCCACCATACATATCCCAGCAAGCGAAGGGAATTTCATTGCCAAATGGCAGACAGAAGTTATGGCCTTGAACACTATCAAAGTTGGTCGTCCTAGAATGGCATTGTAGGGAGGTGGGCAATCGATGACAATGAACTAAAGCAGCTTCGCCATAGCTTGGGTTTTGTCACCAATGGTTACCACGAGCTCGATCAACCTAATGGATGCCAACCCGTCTCCTGAGAACCCATCCAGAGTTGTGGAGGAGGTCTTCAAATATGTCACTGATAGTCTTTTCTTTTCTAGGGTGGACCTGAATAATACATTCACAAAGCTCCCATTATCAATTAGGATTCCCCAAACTGTCCTAATCATGAGCTAAATGGTTATGACAAGAGAATCATTGTGTGGGAATTGGACATGGCTTGTGTCTTCTTCCATAAAAATGATGGGTTCTTTGTCCATTTTCTGCTGGTTGGATAAACGTTTCTCATGATTGAATACTACACCATTATGGGTCTTTAGCTCTTGGATGTATCTTTTTTGGCCCCCATTACTCGTACCAGCCAAATGGGGTCAACCCATGATTGTGGCGATATCCTTTCCTTCAATAGGAGGGATGAGTGGATTATTTGGAGCTAGAATAGCTGATGGAAAGTTCGCTAGATTTCCCTGAGCTAGTCGTGGATTCTACACGACCTGCTGGTTAGGAGCTACCTATTTCTGGGCGTATAGTGCTAACGGTCCAGCTCGAATGAAGTTTCAATCTCATCCTTCAGCTTGTGACAATCATCAGTATTATGACCAATGTCATTATGGTAACGATAGAATTTGGCTGGGTCTATTTTTCCCCGTTGATTCCTCATGGGCTCTGGCTTTTTCCACTGAAGGTGGGCAGAATTCTCCAGATATATGTTCTCTCATGTATCTGTTATCTCAGTATACATAGTGAATACCAAGGCATACTTGTCCCCAGCCTTGTTTTTCTTGGACCCCACCTTGTCGCCTTCATTGTTTCCCTTCCTTTTGTTACCATTCCCCGCCTAGTTATTATGGGTAGCTGGCTGAGCCATAGCTGCAATATTTGCTACCACTCCCACTGGCTGAGTGGGAACCTGACTAGTTTCGGGCATTACAGATTCATCCTCCTCAAGATTTATCCATTCTTGAGCTCGAGCTAGAAACACATAGGTATTATTTGATCCTTTTCTTTGGATTTCCTTCCACAATTCACCTCCCATGGCCATGAGTTTGGCACTGTCATCAGCGTCTCTTGTTCGAGCTACTAGTTTGGAGAATTAGTTTATGTAGGCCTTAAGAGACTAACCCAGTTGTCATTTTATATTGGCCAAGGAATTGGCATCTACCCATACTTATTTGGTGGCTCAGAACAACTTTTTAAATTCTTACTACAACTGTTGCCAGGAGGTGATTGTATGTCTATTAAATTTGTCAAACCACAACTTGGTCGTTCCTGTCAGAATGGCTAGGAACAAAATACAGATCAGATCGACACTAACATTGTGGACCCTCATCAATGTATTGAAAGTCCCAATGTCGCTTGACGAGTCGGTAGTTCCATCATAGGTAGTCATGTTGTGGCATCTTAAAACTTGGTGCATACGGAGTTGCAGCGATATGAGAAGCAAAAGGTTCGAGCTCCTCGTCAAAATCGTTATTATCTTGGTTTCTCCTGGACACAAGACACCACATTTGTTCCTCCATTATGGCAAGTCACTCAAGGGTTGGTTCCCTCACTACTTGGTTGTTTGTGAGGTGAATATTAGCTCCCATCCCAGGCTGCATGTTATTCAGGTTATTGTCCCTCCATGCTTGAGCTTGGTTAACCTGAACCTTCCCATCATCACACATTATTGAAGGCATTTCCCTTGTCTAAGTATAACTCAACTCGTTGTTGTGAGCTTGATGTCTCCGCTGGGCATTTAAGTGATCGCGCAGGTCGGATTGATGGTTAGAACAAAAACTTTGGGCTAACTTTAGATGGTTTCTTAGGTTGGTCTCCTGCCTTTGAGAGTGCATGCTGTGAACGATCTCTGACCTCCTTTCATGATGACTCTCAGTCCAATAGCTGCTTTCAGCAAAGCTTACCATCCACTGATGAGGTCACTGAGCCTGGTTCGAATTCTAGCATCCCAAGATTGCGAAACTTACATAACTTCTCTATTGGTAGATTTCTTCAATTATTTCCGCGAGCTGGTGTGCTTCATTGCACTCGTGGGGGTGTTGGGTGACAAATCAGTGATGATGGGTGCCTTATTAGCGAGGCCAACCGTCATCCACCAAGGCGCACCAATCTAGGTCGCTCGTCATCAACTCCAATGTCTCTGACAGGTGGCAATACTTCCTCGTTTCTTTGAACTTGATGGTTCAGACAGATCAGAGTTGGTGGATTTGGGGTACTCCTGTTATCTTGGAAGTGGTCCTTGGTCGCCTTGTCTGATTAGGCTATGCTCTGGTAACATCAACCGCATGCTCGTTCCTATGAGTGTGAGCGGGCTGGTCATTCCTGGGGTCTGTTCTGATGACACGGAGCTCAGAGTTGCGGTCCAGACAAAACAGCTTAAATTATTATGATTACGCCCGTGGGACCTAGTCCTATGGGACCCACTAGCTCTCCTTCCGACATTTTGGTCGGTTATAGGGGGAAATCGAGACATTATCTCGTCAATACGCCTATTTGCAAAGGCTAAATGGTTTCTGAGCTGAGCATTCTTTAGTTCAACCGCTCCTACGTAACTCGGATTGTTACAATGGTGGTGTGATGGTGAACTGCAATGTCATGACAATCCCCATCCTAGTTTTGGGGTTATTTTCTTGGGCGACGGGAAACAGAAGTGCCCTCTCCAGTAGGGTTGATTGCACGAAACTCTAATTGATTTCCGGGCCTCTCTGACACATTGTCGAGCATTGAATTTGTTAAAACCATTTTGGCTAGGTGAAAAATTTGCAAAAAATATTGAGAAGCCTAATTCATCTCTCAATGAAAGCACCAATCTGTTGGCACAATTTTTTGCCAACAGTGGACTAAGAAGTCTGAAACAGATAATTAGGTTTTTTTGTAAAGCGTAAGTAAATATCGCATAAGAATTTTTACGTGGTTTAGTGATTCAAATTCACCTAGTCCATAAGTCTACATTATTCTCTTTAAGATCTTTGGAAAAAAAAAAATTAAGACAATTTTTGCAGAGTTTTTGCATACAAAGTTCGGTCCCTTTATCAGTCCATTCCCTCTCTATTTATAGGGTTCAATGGACAAATTTGGGTAACATTCCGTATTGAGTAACTTACAAGTTTCGGTAACTTCTCAAACGTAAATACCTAAAATACATTAATTGCCTGATATTATATATTTATCAGGCATGGGTTACAATATATTAATCATGCATATAAAGCCTATGAGTCTTCACGAATCCAAGTCTTTGTTTTCCATGCGTCGGCAACAAGTTGAATGCATACTATGTGAGCTAGAGGTTTTTCGGCTAAATGGATTTGAACATTGAGAAGCTCGAGCTATTATTATATGACTCGAAGATCTGGCTAGACGATCTCCTTGGTATCTTATCGACTTGTGGTTGACTCAAGCTACCCATTTGGGAACTTGTACCGTATTCCCAGAACTATGAGCAACTTCATTAAATGCTTGTCAGCTGTATAGCAAACTAGGACACGTCAGCTCGTATTTTTCAAGTACAACAGTTGTAATCTATTCTTGATGGATGATAATGGATATATATATGTTTCATGCTTGTAGATTAGAATCCTTTTAGGGCTAAGGAATCCAAGTTCCAAAGGTTTAGGGCGAAGCTAGATTCTTTACAGATTTTAGTCTTGACTTCCAATGGATCAAGAAAATCCTAAGTCACTTAGTTTCGATGTTTTTAATTTACTAATCCATTATTTAGGAACTGTAGATGATTTTAGGCCCTGGAAACATTAAAAAAGGTTAAGTTTTCATGTTGTTATGGTCTTTACAAGTAAAAGGGTGAAATTGTTTTTTTTTTTAATGGCATATTGACCTACGAAGTTTGAAAAATCATTTCCCTAGGGAAAACTAATTAGAATGACTTTAAATTTTTCGGATGCATTCCTAACATGTAAAACTTAAAATTGGGAAGATTTCACTGTGAAATGATATATATATATATGTATGTATTGATAGTTATGATTTTTAGAATATGGGTGTAAAATCTAAACTTTCAGGTAGTTTGAACAATGTTTCCCAACAAGTCTAACTTTCTAAAACTTATATATTCTATGCCCTCTTTTTTTTTACCAATCTATCATTCAGGATCTGTAGATGCTTAAAATGGTTTAAATTGTCCAAAAACTTCAAGAAACGAGCAAGTTGTAACTGTTTGAAAATCTATGAGCAAATTGTTATATTATTTTATAATATAATGTTTTAGATTAAATAAATGTGACAAAGAGTGTCACATATTATAACATATAATAGAGAGTTACAATATTTAGATGTATGTGAATATCCAAATATGTAACATATTTGGGGTTTCAAATTTGTAACTTCCAAATATTGTCCATTATCGTGTAGATTTGTTGTTACACAATTTTTAGTTGAATTTCTTAAAGTCATATGTGAAATGGTTGTTAGAGATATGATTTTAACCCCAATAATGTGCTTGGGGGTTACAAAATCAATTGGGAGTAGATTGGAACTGTTTGGAAAAACAACATAATTTTGTGTGCTGAAATTGGCCAGTGGCCGCAGCCAGAGGTGTTGGTGGCCGTGGCCAAAGTGGCTAGATGACCAAATTTTAAGTTTTTTCCAAATTTTTTGAATGGCTCCAAAAAGATAAATAACTCCCAAATCTCCTTTTTTAATTCCATAAACATCCAATTAATCATTGGTAACATCCATGAGAGTTGGTGGAATATTAAATTCAAAGGGTGTCTTTAAACTCTATAAATAAGAGCATATTGCTCACTTGTAAGACGCAATTGTTCTATCCATTAGAGCATTTGGCTAGAAAACACAAGGAGGCTTGATAATTCCAGAAAGCTATTTCCAAATAATTGTGAGAGTTCCCTTAGTACATGAGTTAGGGGGAAATAAGCTTTTGGACAAAGGTTTCAAACCATGTTAAAGTTGGTGATCTCTAACACTCTTCACTTTGGTTGTGTGAGTGTGAGTTTCTTGTTTTTGTTCTTGTTCTTACATTTTCTACTATTGCGTTTCTTCATATTCCTCTTGTCTTATTTACTTGTATTTCTAGTTGTAATCTTTCATTTCTTTTGTTACAAACATGTTTACTTTATTTGTATCTTTTTGTTTAGAGTTGTATTTCTCCATACTCGTCTTCCAATTCTTCTCTTATTTATTTGTATTTTTCAGTCGTAGAGTTGTAACAATATTTAATAATCAATCTTATTTATTAGTATTATTTGGTCTAGAGTTGTAATAATTCTTACCATTTCCATTGAAATAACATACATTTTCCTAGCATTCAAAAGCATACCCCTTTGTTTGTTTCAATGGAAGGTGAGACTATCAAGATCGTGAATCAAGACCTAGTGAGGTTGGATAGGTTTTATGGATCCAATTTCACTAGATGGCAAAACAAGGTGAGATTTCTCTTGACCACTCTCAAGATCGCCTACATCGTAGATTCCATTTCCATTGAAATAACATACATTTTCCTAGCATTCAAAAGCATACCCCTTTGTTTGTTTCAATGGAAGGTGAGACTATCAAGATCGTGAATCAAGACCTAGTGAGGTTGGATAGGTTTTATGGATCCAATTTCACTAGATGGCAAAACAAGGTGAGATTTCTCTTGACCACTCTCAAGATCGCCTACATCGTAGATTCCACCCATGAACCTCTCCCAACGCCATCCGACAAGGACACTACCGAGGTGGTGTGGAAAAGAAAGAAGAGGGAGGAGGACAATCTCCTTTGTAGGGGTCATATCCTCAACGCCCTTTCCGATAGGCTCTATGACCTCTACACCGAGACCAAGTCGGGAAAATAGATATGGGATGCACTTGAGACAAAATTCAAGGAGGAAGAGGAAAGTACCAAAAAGTTTTTGATTTCTCAATATATAGATTTCAAGTTTTTTGGTGATAAGCATATTCTTCCTCAAATACATGAATTGCAAATAATTGTTAACAAGTTGAAAGTTTTGAAGATTGAGCTTCATGAGGCCTTTCAAGTTGATGCTATAGTGGCAAAACTACCACCAACTTGGAGGAGCTATAGGAAAAGAATCCTTCATAAAAATGAGTATTATTCTTTGGAGGAGATCCAAAAGCATATTCGAATCGAGGAGGAATTGATATATAGAGATAAACTTCTGGAGGGGTCTAACGGAGAGACTTCCAAAGCAAATGTGGTGTCACAACCAAAACATCCCAAAAACAATGGGAAAGGCAAGAAGGGTAATGAGATATCCTTGGGTCCAAGAACCAACCCAAACAAGTTTAAGGGAAAGAAAAGGTCCTGCTTTGTGTGTGGGAGAAAGGTCACTATGCTAGAGAGTGTAGGCATAGAAAATACCAACAAGGACCTAAGGTAAATGCAACTCAAGAGGAGAATATAGTTGCTACCCTTAGTGAGGTGAATGCGGTTTAAGGCAAGGTGAAGGGGTGGTGGTATGATACATGTGCTACCGTCTATGTCACCTATGACAAATCATTGTTCAAGACCTTTGAAGAGTCAAAAGGCAACCATGAAATTCAAATGGGCAATGAGGGAAAATCCAAGGTACTTGGCAAAGGTACCATTGAAGTCTTTTTCACCTCCGGCTAGAATGTAACATTAGTGAATGTGCTTTATGTTCCCAAAATGAGTAGAAACTTGGTAAGTGGTAATTTGTTTGGCAAGCCCAGCATTAAAGATGTTTTTGAGTCTGATAAACTTATTCTAACCAAATCCAATGTATTTTTGGAAAAAGGGGTACTCTTGTGAGGGTATGGTTAAGTTGTGCACCAATGATGTAACTTTCAATATTATCAATAAAAATGCTAATTCTGCCTATATTGTTGAGTATGATTCATTATTTTTATGGCATCTTAGACTATCTCACATAGGTTTTTCAACCATGAAAATAGTAGTAAAATGTGGTATGATTGCATGCAATCTTATAAATTATGGTAAATGTGAAACATGTGATAAGGCAAAAATGATTAAAAAACCATTTCCTAGTGTAGAAAGATCATCTAATTTGCTAGATTT
Source organism: Humulus lupulus (assembly GCF_963169125.1). Classification (NCBI taxonomy): domain Eukaryota; kingdom Viridiplantae; phylum Streptophyta; class Magnoliopsida; order Rosales; family Cannabaceae; genus Humulus; species Humulus lupulus. The sequence continues at coordinate 145,615,667 of NC_084793.1, forward strand.
AATCTATAGTGATCTTTGTGAATTAAATGGTGTTTTAACTAGAGGTGGTAAAATGTATTTTCTTACTTTTATAGATGATTTTAGTAGATATGCCTATGTGTTTCTTTTAAAGCATAGAGATGAAACTTTTGATGCTTTTAAAGTATATAAATTAGAAGTTGAAAATCAACTCAATAAAAAGATTAAGGTGCTAAGAAGTGATAGAGGGTGAGAGTACTTCTCTAATGAATTCAATACATTTTGGGAAGAAAATGGCATAATTCATGAGTGCACCGCACTTTATACACCCCAACACAATGGTGTTGCCGAAAGAAAAAATAGGACTTATCTAGAGATGATAAATTATATATTGGTGTTTTCTAAGTTGAACTTTAACTTATGCGGTGAAGTGTTCTTAATCGTTTGTCACATTCTTAATTGAATACTGATGAATAAAAATGAGATATCTCCATATGAGTTATGGAAATGAAGAAAACCCAACAAAGGGAACTTCAAAGTGTGAGGGTGTCTTGCATATTGCAAGAAAAACGAACCTAATAGAACAAAGTTAGGTTCAAGAGCCATAAGGTGTGCTTTTGTTGGTTATGCCAACAATAGTAAAACTTATAGGCTATTAGACTTAGAATCTAATGTTGTGATTGAATCTAGAGAAGTTGAATTCTTTGAGAACATGTTATGTGACAACAATTCTCAAGTTTCAACATCTATAAAGGAGAATTTTTTATATGAGAACAATTCTCAAGAATCTACATCCAAAAATGATTCTCAAGAGAAGAAATCTCAAAGGAATGTAGAGAAACCTATTGAACTTAGAAGAAGTCAAAGGGTAAGAAAGGAGAAAAGTCTAGGATTGGATGAGATAGATTCTCAACGAATTTCTTTCTACATAGTAGAAGGAAATAGAAAGGAAGTCATTAGGAAAATTGATATTCTACTTCTTATTGAGTATGATCCAAAGACTTATAGAAAAGTCATGCAATCAAGAGATAGTGTGTTTGGAAAGAAGTCATCAATGATGAGATGGATTCCATTCTTTCCAACAATACTTGGGAATTGGTAGACCTCCCACCGGGGTCTAAGCTAATTGGGTGTAAGTGGGTATTTAGGAGAAAATACCACACTGGCGACACTATCCAAACCTTTAAAGCTAGATTAGTAGCAAAAGGGTTTAGGCAAAAGGAGGGTATCAATTATTTTGATACCTATGAGGCTGTTGCAAGAACAACTTCTATAAGAATTTTGTTCGCTTTGGCTTCTACACACAACTTGTAGGTTCATCAAATGGATGTCAAAACAACATTCCTTAATGGTGACCTCAATGAGGAGGTCTATATGGAACAAACCGAAGGGTTAGTCCTACCAAGATATGAACATGAAGTATGTAGACTTGTAAAATCCTTATATGGATTCAAACAAGCTCCTGAGCAATGGCATGAGAAATTTGATAAAGCCATCATGTCTAATGGGTCTAGGCATAACAATTGAGACAAGTGCTTGTATTCCAAAACATGTAAGGGATATGTGATCATTGTTTGCTTATATGTGGATGACATGCTTATTCTAAGTGATTGCATGAAAGGGATAGAAGAAACGAAGAGGTTTCTACCATCAACCTTCAAAATGAAAGATTTTGGAGAAGTCGACACCATACTTGGTATGAAAGTGAAGAAACATAGTATTACATGTAAACCTACTAAGTTTACTTACCGTAAATGCAATATCAGGTCTAGTACATTGGGCAGCATACATAAGACTCCCTATAGCACTAGTGTACTCCAATTGAGCCACCTATCTTCCTTCTTTCTTCTCTAGTTTTACACTATGATCGAATGGAGTATTGGCATCTTTAACCTTGAGATGGTTAAATTTGTTAAATACTTTCTCAACATAGTGGGCTTGCCTAACACAAAACCCAAGTGTGGATCACAGGAAGGCTATTGGGAGAGTCCTAGGTTATCTCAAGAAAACCAAAGGACTAAGCCTTCACTTCTCCAAATTTCCTTCAATCTTAGAAGGATATACAGATGCAAGCTGGATATCCAATCTTGGGGAAACTTGTCCACCACTACTTGGGTATTTACACTTGGTGGAGGTGCAATTTCTTGGGGTTCCAAGAAATATCTCATTCCACTATGGAAGCAGAGTTTATAGCTCTAGTTGCTACCCGCAAAGAGGCCGAATGGTTAAGGGATCTATTGATAGTGATACCCCTAATCAAAGAGAATGTATCCAATATATCGATACATTGTGATAGCCAAGCGACATTGACTAGAGCATATAGCGGAGTGTATAATGGGAAATCTAGACACATTAGTCTCAGACATGGATATGTAAGAGAATTGATTCAAAGAGGAGTCATCTCAATATCCTACGTGAGAACAAGTGAAAACCTGGTGGATCCTTTCACTAAGCCACTAACAAGGGTATTAGTGGCTACATCATCTCGAGGGATGGGACTTAAACTCCCTAAAGAGATTCATGATTGATGGTAACCGATCTTAACACTAGTTATTTAACTAGTGTTAGGTTCAATAGGTAACAAGTCAGTCAAGTGAATATTAGTTGTACTCAAAACAAGTCCCATATGAGATGTTGGGTACTTGTGAGTTACCAAGTTAAGGGATAAGACTGAGATGTTTTTTAATAGAATTCACTCTTGTGAAGACAAGTATTTTTGGTAACAAAATATTGTAAGGGTTCTACCTATATGGACCTAGGGGTGATGCCGCCTCTCATGAGAATTGGGAGTATTCTCAAGAACGTCCATGAATGGAAAGTGCAAATGGCTATTAACGGTGCAAAGCGAGACATAGAGGTCTCAAGAACATGGCAAAGGTGTATGTGTTATCACCAATTTGTTATCATGGAAAGATGGTTCAATGCCTAGTGCAACCAAATTTTTTAACAAATGTTGTGATAATTACACCATAGTAAAGTTCAAGTTGAAAAACATTTTATTTTATGCACCAATGTAGTGACATCTATAAGAGAGAGTTATTATTTAATCAAATAGGGGATATGTTATATTTTAAATATAATGTTGATTAATTAAATAAATGTTACAATAGATAACTATTTATTCTTGTATGGGAATGATATATTATTTTATAATATAATGTTTTAGATTAAATAAATGTGGCAAAGAGTGTCACATATTGTAATATATAATAGAGAGTTACAATATTTAGATATATCTAAATATTCAAATATGTAACATATATGGTGTTACAAATTCAGTTGCAAACTTGTAACTTCCAAATATTTTTCATTATTGTGTAGATTTGTTGTTACGCAATTTTGAGTTGAATTTCTTAAAGCCATATGTGAAATGGTTGTTAGAGATATGATTTTAACCCCTTTTGTGTGCTAAAATTGGCCAGTGGTCGTGGCCAGAGGTGTTGGTGGCTGCAACTTGGGGAACAGAGTCCAGTGGCCGCGGCCACTAATACTCCTGGGCGACGCCAGTGTGGCTAGCTGGCTGAATTTTCAGTTTTTTCCAACTTTTTTGAACGGCTCCAAAAACACAAATAACTCCCAGATCTTATCTTTAATTCCATAAGCATCCAATTAATCATTGGTAACAGCCATAGGGGTTGGAGGAAGTTGAAATTCAAAGGGTGTCTCTAAACTCTATAAATATGTGCATATTGCTCACTTGTAAGACACAATTTTTCTATCAATTAGAGCACTTGGCTAGAAAACGCCTAGAGGCTTGATAATTCTACAAAGTTATTTCCAAAAAATTGTGAGAGTTCCCTTAGTGCTTGAGTTAGGGTGAAATAAACTTTTTGACAAAGGTTTCAAACCTTGTTCAAGTTGGTGATCCCCAACACTCTTCACTTTAGTTGTGTTAGTGAGAGTTTCTTGCTTTTGTTCTTGTTCTTACATTTTCTATTATTGTTTTTCTTCTTATTCCTCTTGTCTAATGTATTTGTATTTCTTGTTTAAGAGTTGTAATCTTTATTTTTTTTGTTACAAACATTTTTCCTTTATTTGTATCTTTTTGTTTAGAGTTGTATTTCTCATTTCTCTTCTTCTAATTCTTCTCTTATTTATTTATATTTTTCAGTCATAAAATTGTAACATTATCTAATAATCAATCTTGTTTATTTGTATTATTTTGTCTAGAGTTGTAATGATTCATACCATTTCTATTGAAATAACATATATTTTTCGAACACAAATCTGTTTGCTTGCTGACAGATTCGATCAACGTTTTTAGAAAAATAAATGGAAGCATAAATGTATTCTAATTGATTTTAGCTGTCTAATCTTAATCATACGATAATTCAACTTAATACGAAGAAATAATTTATCATTTATATTTGTCTTATGCTATTGAATTATTATTCTGCCAATTTTACTTTGACTTTGTTATAAATAACGTACAATCAATATCCAATATAATATTTCATTATATATCAATATAATTATATATAACCATCATTAAAATTGCTTATTAACAAAAATTATTATTATTATTATTAATCAATTAAAAAAAAAATTTCCAATAAAAAATAGTGTAAAAATAATTAGTCACTAAATTTTTATTTTTTTAACAATGCATATCTCTCTTAATTTTTAGGTATGTTATCAATCATTTAAGGAGAAGCTGAAGTTCTTCAGATAAAAAAAATAGGTTCAAGTTCTCAAACTTTTAATTTTTATGTATTTGAGTTTAATTGTTCAATTTTTTAGATGCATGTCTATCTCATATGATCGTAATATTTTAATGCAGCAGCTTATAATATGATTCTGCATCTCTTTGGCAAGAAAATAATTTTTTTTAACAAAAACATTTCCTCCACCATGATTTTGATGAAGTCACTTTTTAGAAAAGAAAAAAAAAAGTTTGGGTTCTCTATGTTTAACCAAAAAATATTTGCTTAGCTGACGTGACACGATTGGGGTGCACGTGGATAGCACGTGACTATTTAGTGATGAAAATCTGGTCAACCAACGACCAGAATAGAATCTGCTTGATGGATTAAAAAAGATGTTGAACAGTACGATAGAAGATATGCTAACATATGCGTCTAGGTCTGATCGTAGTAATGAAGCCAGAGTTCAAATACAGTTATAAGTAGGATATTTCTAAGATATTTGACTCTCTTTATGTGTAACTATTATGATTTCTGTTATTATTCAAATATGCTTGTAACAAAGTTTAAAGACGGCCCACCGGCCCATATATATCCTTGAGCCTATAAATAGGACTCATTGGATTCAATAAAGGAGGAGGCAATAATTTGTATTCAGAGAGAATTAGTGCTTTTATATACGACTTTTGTATCCCCCTTTGGAGCTTGTGAAACTCGGTGAACCCTAGTTGGCTGATCACAGGTTTTAGAGTTTACATCAATAGAAACACTAAGTAGATGTAGGTTATTATCAATCTCTGGGGCTGAAGTACTATAAAAATTTTGTGTCGTTTAGTTCTTGCATTTAGCTTATACATTCATATCATTTTTAGTGACTCCGTGGCATTGGCTAAATCATCAATCAACATTTTGGTGCTTTAATTGAGAGCTGAACTCAAGACCTTCAGGATAAACAATGGCGAAAACCTCCACGAAAGTGGGTCAGACAGAACAGACATCTGGAAGTATGCCAAATCGACCCCATCCATAAGATGTAGTAGAGGACGAGCCACAGGTGGAACTGGAAGAGGAAGAGATGGTTGCTGAAACCTTGCGAACAACTTTGATTGTATTATAAGAGGAATTAGTTACTCTGAAAGCTAATCAAGAGAATGTGGCTAAAACGATGGTGCTACAGCAAAGGGAGATTGACCGACAACACCAAGAACTAAATGAGCAGCAAGCCGACATGGATCGCCAGCAGAGAGACACCACAATAGCTTTAGAAGCAGCTATTCAGTTGGCTCGAGGACAACCTGCACCAACCTCTCAACATATCAGCCACCAAGCTCTCACCCTCAACAAAATCACTCAGTCAGAGCGTCCCCTTTATCATCACAATCCACCACACCCAAGGAGTCCTCAAGGATCAGAGCAACCTCCTGCTGCTCAAAAGGAAAGACTAGCCCAAAATCCTGACAAAAACTACGAGCAGCAACCACCCTTTCAATCTGGTCGAGATAACGTTCAGCAGCACAAGCAGAATAGGGTCGAGCAGCATCCCAGAAGCCCTAGATACTAGATAGATGGGGAATAGAACCCCCGTGGCAGGGGACAACATCCCTCGGGAAGCAAAAGGCAAGTGGATTCAGGTTTTGTGGTCCAGAATCTCCCACGACATAGTAATGTCAGAGGACCTAACGACCAACGCAAGCCTTCACCTGTTTATCGAGACGTACCAGGAGGAAGAGAGGGGAACAGTGCGTACTGTTATATTATTTTATAATATAATGTAATATTATTTTATTTTATAATATAATGTTTTAGATTAAATAAATGTGACAAACAATGTCACATATTGTAACATATAATAGAGAGTTACGATATTTAGATATGTGTGAATATCCAAATATGTAACATATTTGGTGTTACAAATTCAGTCACAAATTTGTAACTTCCAAATATTACCCATTATTGTGTAGATTTGATGTTACACAATATTGAGATGAATTTCTTAAAGCCATATGCGAAATGGCTGTTAGAGATATGATTTTAACCCAAATAATTTGTTTTGGGGGTTACAAAATCAATTAGGAGTGGATTGGAACCGTTAGAAAAAAACACATTTTTGTGTGCTGAAATTGGTCAGTGGTCGCGGCCACAAGATGTTGGTGGTCGCGGCCTGGGGAACAGAGACCGGTGGCCGCGGCCACTAATGCTCCTGGCCGCGACCACAGGTGCTTAATTGACCAACTTTTTTTCAGTTTTTTCCAACATTTTTTAATGGCTCCAAAAACCTAAATAACTCTCAAATCTCTTTTTTTTTTTAATTCTATAAACATCCAATTAATCATTAGCAACAACCATGGGGGTTGGAGGAATTTGAAATTCAATGGGTGTCTCTAAACTTTATAAATACGAGCCTACTGCTCACTTGTAAGACACAACTTTTCTATCCATTAGAGCACTTGGCTAGAAAACACCTAGAGGCTTGATTATTCTAGAAAACATTTCCAAAATTTATGAGAGATCCCTTAGTGCTTCAGTTAGGGGGAAATAAGTTTTTGTACAAAGGTTTCAAACCTTGTTCAAGTTGGTGATCCCCAACACTCTTCACTTTGGTTGTGTGAGTGAGAGTTTTTTGTATTTGTTCTTGTTCTTATATTTTTCTTCTATTGCTATTCTTCTCATTATTTGTATTCTATTTACTTGTATTTTCGTTTAGAGTTGTAATCCTTTTATTTCATTTGTTTCAAACACTTTTACTTTATTTGTATCCTTTTTCTTAGAGTTTTATTTCTTCATTCTCTTCTTCTAATTCTTCTATTGTTTATTTGTACTTTCAGTCATAAAGTTGTAACACTATTTAATCAATAATTATTTATTTGTAATATTTTGTCTAGAGTTGTAATTTCTTACCAATTTCCATTGAGGCAAATTACATTTTCCTAACATTCAAAAGCTTACCCTTTGTTTGTTTCAATGGAAGGTGAGACTATCAAGATTATGAATCAAGACCTAGTGAGATTTGATAGGGTTGATGGGTCCAATTTAACTAGATGACAAGATAAGGTGAGATTCCTTTTGACCACTCTCAAGATCGCCTACATTCTAGAGTCCACTCTAGTACTCTCCCAACGCCATCCGACAAGGACACTCACGAGGAGGTGGAGAAAAGAAAGAAGAATGAGGAGGACAATCTCCTTTGTAGGGGTCTGTTGACCCTTGATTTGGTCAATGACACGGAGTCAAATAAATGACAAAGAACAAAAAGAAAATCAAGAAGAGAATCCAAATGGAAAGAAAGTGACACAGGTGATTTATAGTGGTTCGACCACAACTAGGTGGTAATGACCTACGTCCACTTAGTGTTCTTATTGATACTAAATCCCAATACTGTGATGAAAGAACTAGGGTTCTTGAGTTTCACCAGTCTTAGGAGAATTACAATTTCGGTGGATAATCACACTATACTTTTCTCTCTGAATACAAAAACTAAAGTTCCAAAAGGCCCTTCCTTGAGCCCTCTCTTTCTTATTTATAGGTTCAAGGGGGTTACATGGGCCAATGGGCCTTAATTACAATTAAGATCAACGTATCAAGATAATGAAAGGAAATATAATGAATATAATTATTACAAAATTGCATATCTCAAAGGAAGTAAATGGAAGTATGTGACCAGATTGGTCGCGCTTAACCGCGAGACTTGACAAACCAATAATTATTTATTCGATGTTCGAACAGGATCCCTTCACTCAGAACTGCCACGTGCCAACCACGCTTAAGAAATTCTTGCCACATCATCAAGAGCCATTTTTAGGTAAACATTTGCCCCCCAAATTTATTTTACTGCGACTAGCATAAAGTAAACTTAAGAGACTGACACTTCGCATGCCCCATCATATCTGTTAGAGTCGTCCATGCCTTCTCGAAAAAGGCAACTAATCATGTCTTTTAGGCTTCCCAAAAGTGGTTTGACGGCTAATACACTTCCCCATGCCTTGAAAAGTTTCCCTTTATGATTACCTCGGTAACTGCTCCTTGAATAATATAAATAATCATTGAGAATCAATTTGCACTTTTTACGTTTACCTTTAACCTCAAGAAAACTGAAGAACAAGGCTAATAACCTCTAGAAACTCTGACGGCTCTTGACGATTCACGAAGCTCCAGCCAAATCGACTTAGCGTCTCAAAACTCTACTCCATCTTTTATACAAGTACTTTTCTTAAACTTTTCAGTTACTGATATGCCATGCAATATCTGTTTTATCTCTATTTTTTATTCTGAGTTTCTGAGTTCTTGAGTATTTTTTACTGTTCTTGAAAAAATTTGTTTCGAGGTAAAAGGGTACGTAGATTTGAGCTTGAAATAATACTTTGCAGGGGTTAAGGATTAGTTTGGTAGTTAAGATTATGAATTTAGGGCGTAAAATCGAAGTAAAAAATTCAATTTTTAAGCTTATAGAAAAACTGAGTTTTTCTCGCCCCTTCAAAGTCGAAAAAAGTCCTTCCTGAAAAACTTTTTACTTCTGCTTTTTGTTCCGTTTTCAAAATTGTTCGAATGTAACTTAGTATTTTTGCTAGAATGTTGCTGGTCGTATAAAAGCCTAACTTTTATACGCGAGCAATGTTATCCCAGCTCTTTTACACCTCTTGATTTTTTGGGCCGTAGATTCTCATCTCCCCTTCTCTGTTCGCAGATTTTCATGCAAGATCAGTGAGGAGATGAGAGGTCAATCAACAACGACCTGCTTGCCTAACTGCTCGTGGATGAAAAACAACCGTCGTTACTCATACCGGAGATTTCTTTTTCCCGTACCCCATCCAACAGACCTTCGACCAGTCCATCAAACATGGGTAGAGTAAAATCCAACACCCAGAAAAAGAAAACAACTAAACCTTCTATAAATCATCCTACTCCTCAAGCTGAAATTCCTTCGACCAGTGGTCAAGCCAAAAATACTGATCCCAAAATCCAAACACAGGCCCAACCCCAGGACGCCTTCGACCAGACGTCGAATGGTATGTTGCTCCTCCTAGCCAAATCACTACTAGGATGCTAGCCAATTACCTCAGGAAGTACGGACTTTCTGGGGTAACTTTATTCAAACCTACCAACGACCAGCGGGCAAACCTTCCTGGTGGCGCCTTCAGCGCCTGGTCGAGGTACCATATTGAGGCAGGATCAATCTTGCCTCTTCATCCTTTTTTCCAGGGAGTGGCCAATTATTTTAGGGTCGTTCCTTTCCAAATAACTCCAAACGAGTATAGAATGCTTTCTGCACTCTATATCCTTTATACCCATAAAAAGTGGCCTGTCCCTACGCCTCATGAGATCAACTACTTGTTCGATCTTAAATACAACCCCAACCAAGACAACACGGAGCTTTTTCATCCCTGTCACCAGGTTTCGACTCGTATCTTCCTAAGTGAGACTACCTACAAGTCCAATGTAGGAAAGTACTTACAGGAGTACTTTTTAACTACTAATCTGGTTGCCAACAACTTCGCCTTCACCCAAGTAGGTAACTTCTTTATTCTCTAGTTGCTTATTTCTTTTTATTTTATCTACATCCTCCTTAGAAAATTAGCACTCTTCAGGTCCATGGCAACGATCAACTCCTACTCCATAAATGGAGATTCGAGCAGCATCTCTGGCTAGCATGACCGACATAGAGAAAAGCGTCAAATAGCTGGTCACTGAAGCCAGCCTAAGGCTGGTCAGTCTTCTGGTACCTCACCAGGATGTGAGGGAGTCAACGGCGGGGAGTGCCACTGGCGAAGAAGTTCCCGAGCAGCACCAAGACATGTCACAGCCTCCAAGGAGGAGGACAACTAGGGTGACAATCAAGGAACCCTCTAGCACCCCACGAGCAATCGCTCCCCCTGCCCCTTTGGGAAAGGGAAAAAGGAAAGTTTCTGAACCCCTTGCACCCATCGAAGAGTTTTCAGACGAGAACGGTACTGTCTTCTCACTTTTAGATAGTTTTCCCATTCCCTGTCATTTATTTGACGGGGATGGCAACTTTAAGTACACTCCCAATTTAAATTCAGATTTCTTCCAAGCAGTGAGTGAGTGTAGCAGTAGTTCAGTAAGTAATGTAGCGACCAATAGTTATAGCTCGGGTGCTCTACTTATGATTTCCTTGTTCTCATTTTTAACTCCATCTATACATATCGTCTAACTGCTCGCAATGTTTCCTTACTTGCAGATATGTCATCTGGAGATATGTTTGACCGCTACACCACACATGCTGCTCCTTTGAGCAAGAAGAAGGAGAGCAAGCGACATCGTGGAGAGAGCAGCAAGGCTCCTTCAACTAAAAAGGCCCAGACTGAGGATCCTCCAGCCGCTGCTCCCTCAAAAGAAACAATGCCCCCTCCGTCTCCACTCAACCAGCTGTCTCCCCCTGCCCCAGCCGACCAAAATCCTACCCCTCTAGCACCTGCCGACCAACCCCCTCTTTCCTCACGCCCTCGACCAGCATTCCTCTTGCCAAAATCGGCCTCATTATAGTCATGGCCATCCATGTCTACCTGCCGCTCGTTCAGCTCCTGACGCTGACGCTCTATCTCCCTCTATTGCAGCGCTAAGATCTCTGGCGTATTCTCCTGATTGGCCCTCAGATTGGCCAACTCGTCTTGCAACACACTGAGTGTTGTCCTCAGCGTCTCAGAATCCATTTCTTCCTCCTCAAAATCTAAGTGTGGCTCATTTTCAGCCACATTTAGAGGAGGAGGCCGAGTGGATGCAGCGCCAGAAGTCTGCCCAGTTCTCTTGGATGTCTTCACCATATGATCTTCTAGAAGTTTTTTTTGTTTAATCTCTCAATGAAAGCACCAAAATGTTGACCCTTGATTTGGTCAACGACACGGAGTCAAATAAACGACAAATAAAAAAAAGGAAATCAAGAAGAGAATCCAAATGGAAAGAAAGTGACACAAGTGCTTTATAGTGGTTCGGCCCCAACTAGGTGGTAATGACCTAGGTCCACTTAATGTTCTTATTGATACTGAATCCCAATACTGTGATCAAAGAACTAGGGCTCTTGAGTTTCACCAGTCTTAGGAGAATTACAATTTCGGTGGATAATCACACTATACTTTTCTCTCTGAATACAAAATCTAAAAGTTCCAAAAGTCCCTTCCTTGAGCTCTCTCTTTCTTATTTATAGGTTCAAGGGGGTTACATGGGCCAATGGGCCTTAATTACAATTAAGATCAGCGTATCAAGATAATGAAAGGAAATATAATGAATATAATTATTACAAGATTGCGTATCTCAAAGGAAGTAAATGGAAGTATGCGACCAGACTGGTCGTACTTAACCGCGAGACTTGACAAACCAATAATTATCTATTCGATGATCAAACAGAATCCCTTCACTCAGAACTGCCACGTGCCAACCACGTGTAAGAAATTCTTGCCATGTCATCAGGAGCCATTTTTAGGTAAACAGGGTCATATCCTCAACGCCCTTTCCGATAGGCTCTATGACCTCTACACCGAGACCAAATCGGCAAAGGAGATATGGGATGAACTTGAGACAAAATTCAAGGCAGAAGAGGAAGGTACCAAAAAGTTTTTGATATCTCAATATTTTGATTTCAAGTTTTTTGGTGATAAACCTATTCTTCCTCAAATACATGAATTGCAAATAATTGTTAACAAATTGAAAGTTTTGAAGATTGAGCTTCCCAAGACCTTTCAAGTTGGTCCTATAATGGCTAAATTACCACCAACTTGGAAGAGCTATAAGAAAAGAATCCTTTATAAAAATGAGGATTATTCTTTGGAGGAAATCCAAAAGCATATTCGAAGCGAGGAAGAATCGATATGTAGAGATAAACTTGTGGAGGGGTATAATGGAGAAACTTCCAAAGCAAATGTAATGTCACAACCAAAACATCCCAATAACAAAGGGAAAGGCAAGAAGGGTAACGAGATATAGATGGGTCCAAGAACCAACCCAAACAAGTTTAAGGGTGAGAAAGGTCATTGCTTTGTGTGTGGGAAAAAAGGGTCACTATGCTAGAGAGTGTAGGCATAGAAAAGACCAACAAGGACCTAAGGTAAATGCAACTCAAGAGGAAAACATAGTTGCTACCCTTAGTGAGGTGAATGCGGTCCAAGGCAAGGTGAAATGGTGGTGGTATGATACATGTGCCACCGTCCGTGTCACCTATGACAAATCATTGTTCAAGACCTTTGAAGAGTCAAAGGGCAACCATGAGATTCAAATGGGCAATGAGGGAAAATCCAAGGTACTAGGCAAAGGTACCATTGATGTCTTTTTCACCTCCGGCAAGAAAGTTACATTAGTTAATGTACTTTATGTTCCTGAAATCAGTAGAAACTTAGTAAGTGGTGATTTGCTTGGCGAACCCAGCATTAAAGCCGTTTTTTAGTCCGGTAAACTTATTTTTACTAAATCAAATGTATTTTTTGGAAAAGGGTACTCTTGTGAGGGTATGATTAAGTTGTGCACCAATGATGTAAGTTTCAATGTTATCATTAAAAATGTTAATTCAGCCTATATAGTTAAGTATGACTCTTTATTTTTGTGGCATCTTAGACTATCTCACATAGGTTTTTCAACCATGAAAAGAGTAGTAAAATGTGGTATGATTGCATGCAATATTAAAAACTATGGTAAATGTGAAACATGTGTTAAGGAAAAAATGATTAGGACACCATTTCCTAGTGTAGAAAGATCATCTGATTTACTAGATTTAATACATAGTGATCTTTATGAATTAAATGGTGTTTTAACTAGAGGTGATAAAATGTATTTTCTTACTTTTATAGATGGTTTTAGAAGATAAACCTATGTGTTTCTTTTAAAGCGTAAAGATGAAACTTTTGATGCTTTTAAAGTATATAAATTAGAAGTTGAAAATAAACTCAATAAAAAGACTAAGGTGCTAAGAAGTGATAGAGGAGGAGAGTATTTCTCTAATGAATTCAATACATTTTGTGAAGAAAATGGTATAATTCATGAGTGCATCGCACCTTATACACCACAACACAATGGTGTTGCCGAAAGGAAAAATAGGACTTATCTAGCGATGATAAATTCTATGTTGGTAATTTCTAAGTTGAACTTCAACTTATGTGGTGAAGCGTTGTTAACCGCTTGTCACATTCTTAATCGAATACCGATTAAGAAAAATGAGATATCTCCATATTAATTATGGAAAGGTATAAAACCCAACACAGGGTACTTCAAAGTGTGGGGGTGTCTTGCATATTGCAAGAAAAACGAACATAATTGAACAAAGTTAGGTTCAGGAGCCATAAAGTGTGTTTTCTTGGTTATGCCAACAATAGTAAAGCTTATAGGCTATTAGACATAGAGTCTAATATTGTGAATGAGTCTAGAAGAATTGAATTTTTTGAGAACATGTTATGTGACAACAATTCTCAAGCTTCAACATCTCTAAAGTAGAATTTGTTATATGACAACAATTCTCAAGCTTCTTTGTCCAAAAATGATTCTCAAGAGGAGAATTCTCAAAGGAAAGTAAAGCAACCCTTTGAACTTAGAAGAAGTCAAAGGGTTAGAAAGGAGAAAAGTCTAGTAGTGAATGAGATAAATTCTCAACGAATTTCTTTCTACATGGTAGAAGGAAATAGAGAGGAAGTCATTAGGAAAATTCCTATTGTACTTCTAGTTGAGACCCTTAAACTTATAGGGAAGCCATGCATTCAAGAGATAGTGCATTTTGGAAAGAAGCCATCAATGAGGAGATGTATTTTATTCTTTCCAACAATACTTGGGAATTGGTAGACCTCTCATCGTGGTCTAAGCCAATTGGGTGTAAGTGGTATTTAGGAAAAAATACCACACTGAAAGCACTATCCAAACCTTTAAAGCTAGATTATTAGCTAAAGGGTATAGGCAAAAAGAGGGTATCAATTATTTTGATACCTATGCGCCTGTTGCAAGAAAAACTTTTATAAGAATTTTGTTCGCTTTGAATTCTATACATAACTTGTATGTTCATCAAATGGATGTCAAAACGGCATTCCTTACTGGTGACCTCAATGAGGAGGTCTATATGGAACAACCCGAAGGGTTTGTCCTACCAAAATATGAACATAAAGTATGTTGACTTGTAAAATCCTTATATGGATTGAAACAAGCTCCTAAGCAATGGCATGAGAAATTCGATCAAGCCATCATGTCTATTGGGTTTAGGCATAACAATGGAGACAAGTGTTTGTATTCCAAAATTTGTAAAGGGTATGTGATCATTGTTTTCTTATATGTTGATGACATGCTTATTCTAAGGGATAGCATGAACGTGATTGAAGAAACGAAGAGGTTTCTATCATCAACCTTCAAGATGTAAGATCTTGGAGAGGTTGACACCATACTTGGTATCAATGTGAAGAAACATAGTGGGGGTTTTGTGTTAGGGCAAGCCCACTATGTTGAGAAAGTATTTAACATATTTAACCATCTCAAGGTTAAAGATGCAAATACTTCTTTCGATCATAGTGTAAAACTAGAGAAGAATGAAGGAAGAGCGGTGGCTCGATTGGAGGATGCTAGTGCTATAGGGAGTCTTATGTATGCTGCTCAATGTACTAGACTTGATATAGCATTTGCGGTAAGTAAACTTAGTAGGTTTACAAGTAATCCAAGTGTGGATCACTGGAAGGCTATTGGAAGAGTCCTAGGTTATCTCAAGAAAACCAAAGGAATAAGCCTTCATTACTCCAAATTTCCTTCAATCTTAGAAGGATATACAGAAGCAAGCTGGATGTCCCATCTTGGGGCAACTTGTCCACAACTGGTGGGGTATTTACACTTGGTGGGGTTGCAATTTCTTGGGGTTCCAAGAAACAAACCTGTATATATCTCATTCCACTATGGAAGCAGAGTTTATAGCTCTAGTTGCTACCCGCAAAGACGTCGAATGGTTAAGGGATCTATTGATAGTGATACCCCTAATCAAAGAGAATGTATCCAATATATCGATACATTGTGATAGCCAAGCAACATTGACTAGAGCATATAACGAAGTGTATAATGGGAAATCTAGACACATTAGTCTCAGACATGGATATGTAAGAGAATTGATTCAAAGAGGAGTCATCTCAATATCCTACGTGAGAACAAGTGAAAACCTGGTGGATCCTTTCACTAAGCCGCTAACAAGGGCATTAGTGGCTACATCATCTCGAGGGATGGGACTTAAACTCCCTAAAGAGATTCATGATTGATGGTAACCGATCTTAACACTAGTTATTTAACTAGTGTTAGGTTCAATAGGTAACAAGTCAGTCAAGTGAATATTAGTTGTACTCAAAACAAGTCCCATATGAGATGTTGGGTACTTGTGAGTTACCAAGTTAAGGGTGAAAACCGAGAGGTTTTTTAATATAATTCACTCTTGTGAAGACAAGCATTTTTTGGTAACTAAATATTGTAAGAGTTTCACCTATATGGACCTTAGGGTGATGCCGCCTCTCATAAGAATTGGGAGTATTCTCAAGAACGTCCATGAATGGAAAGTGCACATGGTCATTAACGGTGCAAAGCGAGACATAGAGGTCTCAAGTGAACATGGCAAAGGTGTGTGTGTTATCACCAATTTGTTATCATGGAAAGATGGTTCAATGCCTAGTGTAATCAAACTTTCAACATATTTTGTGATAAATAACTATAGTAAAGTTAAGTTGAAAAACACTTTACTTTATGCACCAATGCAATTACTCCTATGAGAGAGAGTTATTATTTAATCAAGTGGGGGATATGTTATATTATAAAAATATAACGCTGATTGATGAAATAAGTGTTATAATAGATAACTATTTAATCTAGTGGGGGAATGTTATATTATTTTATAATATAATGTTTAACATTAAATAAATGTGACAAAGAGTGTCACATATTGTAACTTATAATAGAGAGTTACGATATTTAGATAAGTAAAAGTTTTGTAACTTCCAAATATTGCCCATTATTGTGTAGATTTGATGTTACACAATATTGAGATGAATTTATTAAAGTCATATGTGAAATGGTTGTTAGAGATATGTTTTTAACCCCAATAATGTGTTTTGGGGGTTACAAAATCAATTGGGAGTGGGTTGGAACTGTTTGGAAAAACAGCACAATGTTGTGTGCTGAAATTTGTCACTGGTCGCGGCCACAAGATGTTGGTGGCTGCGGCCTGGGGAACAGAGACCAGTGGCCACAACCACTAATGCTCCTGGTCGCGGTCATAGGAGCTTAACTGACCAACTTTTTTCTATTTTTTCCAACCCTTTTGAACGTCTCCAAAAATCCAAATAACTCCCTAATCTTATTTTTAATTCCATAAACATCCAATTAATCATTGGTAACTTCCATGGAAGTTGGTGGAATTTGAAATTCAAAAGGTGTCTCTAAACTCTATAAATAGGAGCCTATTGCTCACTTGTGAGACACAACTTTTCTATCCATTAGAGCACTTGGCTAGAAAACACCTAGAGGCTTGATTATTCCAGAAAGCATTTCCAAAATTTGTTAGAGATCCCTTAATGCTTGAGTTAGGGGGAAATAAGCTTTTGGACAAATGTTTCAAACCTTGTTCAAGTTGTTGATCCCCAACACTCTTCACTTTGGTTGTGTGAGTGGGAGTTTTTTGTTTTTTGTTATTTGTTCTTATTCTTATATTTTTCTTCTACTGCTTTTCTTTTCATTATTTTTGTTCTGGTTACTTGTATTTTTTTTTTGAGTTGTAATCCTTTTATTTCTTTTGTTTCAAACACTTTTACTTTATATGTATCATTTTGCTTAGAGTTGTAGTTCTTCATTCTCTTCTTCTAATTCTTCTATTATTTATTTTTATTTCAGTCATAGAGTTGTAACACTATTTAATCAATAATTATTTATTTGTAATATTTTGTCTAGAGTTGTAATTTTCTTACCAATTTCCATTGAGGCAATTTACATTTTACTAACACGTACAGCATGTCGCACCCTCATAGGTTGCAATTCAGAGATGGTCATGATTATAATGAGGCAGACTCTGGTAGGAGGAACAATGGTCGGTAGCAGGAGGAGAAAGGTGAACAGCAAAATCCTCCACCAATGGAAACCGACCGATGAGCCAAACTGCTGGGGGACAGCCTTAACAGACCAATGTCTTTGACTGACTAGGTGCAAGCGAGCAGAGGCATAGGGATGAAGATCTAAGGGATGTGCTTAATAACCAAAGAGAAAGACACGATGAGTACTTTCCCCTAACTCCGGCCGCTCCAACAATACCAGATGCTGTGCAAGCCCAGAAAGATGCCTTAAATCAGGTCGTGTAGCAGCTAGTTAGGAATAAAATGTCCCACATAGAGTTTGATCGAAGGAAAGGCACCCCATTTATTAATAGAATTGTTGTGGTAGAAGTTCCAAGCAAATTCAAAATGCCAATTCTACCTAACTTCACGGGAGGGGAAGATCTAGTATCTCACGTGAACATGTTTGAGATACAAATGGACATCCAAAAGGTGTCAGAAGATGCTCGATGCAGGATTTTTCCTGCCACTTTGCCTGAATCTGCTCAGGAATGGTATTTCATGTTCCCTCCGGACAGTATAGTTTCCTGGGAGATGTTCATGAAGGAGTTTTACAAGCAATTTTATGCTGGTCAAATACATCCAACAGAAGGAGTATATCCAACGGTTTATGCGAGAAACTGCTCGAGCCAAAACTTTTGGAGACAAGGGAAAGATTATGGAACTCACGAATGGAGTGCAATGCCATTCTCCCCTCTGGAGTAGTCTGCAGAAAAATGGAGTCAAATGCACTCAAGAATTTCTAGATCGAGCAGACAAATATATCAAACTTGAGGAGGCCATTTCCAATGAAGGAAAGTCCCCAAAGGATGACCAAGGTAAGAAAGAAGACCCGACCAAAGCCGCCAATGGGTCTTGTAAGCCCAACAGCAATGACAAAGGTAATGGTAAGAATGGAGGAAAAGGGCGGACACCGAACCAGCGACATTTGATAGCAAGCACCCCAAACAAAACAGATATGAATCAAGGTTCACCAATTACACTACTCTAGTCGATAGCCAAGCCAAAGTGTATCAGGCCAGTCATACCACTATTCCCTTTAGGCGACCAGCCCCGATCAGGAAAAACATATCCAAAAGGGATACGACCAAGTTTTGTCATTTTCACAATGACTATGGCCATGATACCAACAAGTGTAACCAGCTCAAGGACGAGATCGAGTTCCTTATTGGACAAGGGCATCTGAGGAGATATGTTTGAGCAGGTGGAAGTTCTCAGCATGAGGCTTACGGAGGCAACGAGCAGGTGCCTGTACACCAACACTCGCCTCCTCTACAGCCAGCTCCTGTTGCTGGTACATTGTTGACAATCTGTGGAGCACCACATATAGCAGGTGACAGGTGAGGGAGAGATATGCCAGAACCCTACGTCACAATCAGGACATTGAAATGCTGAACGTCGAGGAGCAAACTCCCAAAAAATCTCAAACAAAGGAAGAATTACTAACTTTCTCCGAGCTTGACGCACAGCATGTCCGATTTCCCCACTCAGATCCTCTGGTCATGGATGTTCAAATCACCAACATGATGGTAAAACGAGTGTTGGTGGATACAGGAAGCTCGGTCATCATTTTGTACAAGTCTTCACTGGAAAGAATGAAATTGTCAGTGCAAGATTTAAAGTCATGCAACCAAACCATATATGGTTTTTCTAGCGAAGGGCTAGCACCAATAGGGTCGATCAGACTCCCAGTCATAGCAAGAACTGCACCTATGAACTGGACATTGCTTGCTACATTTATAGTAGTTGATTGTCCATCTCCATATAATGTTGTGATCAGAAGACCCATACTCGTCGATCTGCGAGACATAACTTCAGTCTGGCATCTGCCCATGAAGTTTCCAACTGATGTAGGAGTTGGGTGCATGTTGTAAAACCAGCGAGAATCCAAAGAATGCTACAATTCCTTGATCACAAAGGAAAGAAGAGGTAGATCGAGAAGCGGAGCCGAAAAAAGGTTGCTATTAGTAAATGAAACACAAGCCCAATCAGGTGAACAAGTCACCAAATAGGGCATTGCCCAAAGTGAGGATAGGGACTTAGATCCTCGCTTTGGAGATTTTGAAGAAAATATTGGGCCTATGGAGGACCTCGAGGAGGTCCAACTAGAAGACATAGATTCGACCAGGGTTGTGAAAGTAGGTAAAATCTTGGAGACAACAACAAAAAACAAACTGGTAGAGTTTTTGAAGAGACACCAGGAGGTCTTTTCCTGGTTGCATAACGATATAGTTGGGATAGACCCAGCAGTGACCAGCCATGTCTTGAATATACACAAAAATCATCCACTTGTACAACAAAAAAGAAGGTTGCTCAACAGAGATAAATCTAAAGTCCTAAAACAAGAAGTCGAGAAGCTGAAGGAAAATGGATTCATCGGGGTAGCATTTTATCCATCTTGGGTCTCTAATCTCGTACTAGTTCCCAAGCCAAATGATAAGTTGAGGACATCCGTGGATTTTACAGACCCTAATAAAGCATGACCGAAGGATTGTTTCCCACTTCCAAGAATCGACCAGCTGGTCGATGCTACATCAGGACATCAAGTTTTATCATTCATGGATGCGTACTCCAGTTATAATCAAATTAGTATGCATCCACCTGATGAAGATCACACTAACTTTCAAACAGATACGGGACTTTACTGCTACAAAGTAATGCCCTTTAGTTTGAAAAACGCTGGTGCGACTTACCAGCGACTAGTGAACCACATGTTCAAAGAACTGATAGCCAATAACATGGAAGTCTACGTCGATGATATGCTGGTCAAGATGAGAAAGGTCGATGAACACATCAAGGACCTACAGGAATGCTTCAACATCTTGAACAAATATCAGATGAAGTGGAATCCTCTGAAGTGTTCCTTTGGTGTTGCATCAGGAAAATTTTTGGGATTCATAGTAAACTTATGAGGAATCAAAGCTAATCCCAAAAAAAATTCAAGTACTGATCGAGATGTAGTCACCTTCCAAAGTTAAAGATGTACAAAGCCTATCAGGAAGAATTGCTGCCCTAAGTAGATTCATATCTAAGTCTACAAACAAGTGTGTCCCATTTTTTAATCTACTCAGAGGAAACAAAAAGTTTGAATGGATAGAGGAATGCGAACAGGCTTTTCAGGCGCTCAAAGCCCACATGTCGCAACCGCCTATTTTTTCCAAGCCGGTAGAAGAAGAGACTTTGTACATCTACTTAACAATAACATAGTATGCTGATAGTGTTGTTTTAATAAGAGAATAAAACAACATTCAAAAAGCAGTGTACTACATAAGCAAATGTCTAGTGGGAGCAGAACTACGATATCCGCCCATAGAGAAATTGACTTATTGCTTGATACTGGCGTCTAGAAAACTGCGACCCTACTTTCAGGCTCACCCCATAATAGTGCTTACCGACCAGCCACTACGGCAAGTCTTTCAAAAACCAGAAGTCAGTGGTCGACTACTAAAATGGGTTGTTGAGTTAGGGCAGTTTGAAATTTCCTATGCACCATGAGCAGCTATAAAGGTACAAGCCCTAGCAGATTTCGTTGTAGAATTTATTGGACTCCCTGCCAGCGAACCGATGATAGAGACCAATAATCAAAATCAAACCTATACCTGGAAGTTATTCATAGACGGATCCTCCAACAAGCACAATGCAGGGGCAGGGCTAATCTTAATCACACCCTAGGGACATCGGTTTCACTGTGCGATTAGATTCAACTTTACAACCTCCAACTATGAAGCCGAGTATGAGGCTCTGCTCGCAGAATTAAGAATAGCCAAGGATATGAACATAAAGTCACTAGAAATATATAGCGACTCCTAGCTAGTAGTTAATCAGATTATTGGAGAATATTAGGCTAGGGTTCTCAAGATGGTTGCTTATTTAAACAAGGCGAAGGATTTACTAGCACAGTTTGAGAAGTATACTCTCCAACAAGTACCTCGCAATCAGAATTCAAACATCGATGCCTTAGCCAAGTTAGCAAGCGCCAAAGATGCTGACACTTTGAGCATAGTACCGGTCAAACATTTATTGGCACCAAACATTCAAGTGGAAGAATCCTCGCTAATAATACAAGTGTCCGACACATGGATGACTCCCATCATACAATATCTCGAATAAGGATTATTACCAGCAGATAGGAATAATGGAAGGATGCTTCAAAGACAATCAACTCGGTTTATTTTGATCGATGGAGTCTTGTATAGACGAGGATACTCAATGCCTTTATTACAGAGTGTCTCTAAGGAAAATGCTAAGGAATTGATTCAAGAAGTACATGAAGGTTTCAGTGGAGATCACACTAGGGGGCAAATTTTTTCAAAGAAGATTCTCCAACAAGGGTATTTCTGGCCTACCATGATCGAAGATTCTATGGAATTCGTTAAGAAGTGTGATAAGTGCCAACGATTTTCCGAGATACCACGAGGAGCCCCAAATGAGCATAAATAGATGCAAAGCCCATGGCCATTCGCGGTTTGGGAAATTGACCTAATCGGATCTTTGCCTACAGAAAAAGAGAATATTAAGTATGCAGTAGTTGTTGTCGGCTACAAGAAAGTATTGGATTTCGTCGTCAAAAACATTGTATGCTGATATGGGTTGCCGAAAAAAATTGTCTCAAATAATGGCATGCAATTTGACAGCGACCTTTTCACCGATTTCTGTGAACGACGTGGTATCACGAAGAGTTTTTCATCAGTTGCTCATCCACAAGCCAACGGACAGGTTGAAGCCGTTAACAAAACTCTGAAGGACACATTGAAGAAAAGGCTTGAAGAAGCAAAGGGAGTGTGGCCAGAACAATTGTCAGAAGTATGACCAGAGCACGAATAACCAGTTATTAATGGAGTCTTTGGACATTGTCAATGAAAGGCGCGAGTAGGCTCAACTTCGAGTTGCAACTTACCAACAAATGATCGCTCAATATTTTAACTCTAAAGTACGCGAAAGAATGTTTGACGTGGGAGATTTGGTACTTAGAAGAGTTTTTCTCAACACTCGCGACCAGGCTGCTGGAGTACTCGGACCGAATTGGGAAGGTCCATATCAAATTGAAGAAATTCTTCAACCAGGCACATACAAACTTGCTCGCTTAAATGGAGATCTCGTACCTCGCTATTGGAATGGAGAACACCTACGCAAGTATTATCAATGAACAATTATTTTCAAAGGGTTGGCTTGTATTAATTTTATTTTTTACAAGTTTGTGAACAAGGGTTGGCGAGTTAGATGGCCGGTCGCTTATAAGTGTAAGATCAATTTTTGATCACTCGTACAGACACGAATCTTGTCCATTTTATTACGAGAAATAAAAGGAACTGTGCGCATCCAGTTATTATTATTGTATTTATTACAAGTATTTTCTCATTACGTGTGTTGTTTTGCTATATTATTATTGATTTTTTAGAAGTACGCGAGAAGTAATGTTCGAACAAGTATTGGTCATGGCAAGTGACCTAGAACCTTAGAATCCCCGATCACATGAGGGGCATATAAGATGGATCACTTGGTCATGGCAGGAGAATCCAAGGCATTTTGAGCATTTCTCTCCTCCTCTAGGTGAGCAGCACACTTGGCAAGTTCAGCTTGTTTAACCTGCTCGGGAAGATAGTCAAATTTTTCCTCTAGATTGCTCTTCCAAAACATGTAGAAGCAGTTGAAGGTGGCTCCTCTGAACCTCTCCAAGTTTTGGGAGTTTTTCTCCTCGATCACCTTGACTCGCTCCTCTAGACCAGTGGCCTCCTTCATGCTTGCCTCCAGATCCTCTTGAAGGTTAGATGCTTCCATGTAGTTAGTCTCGGAGGCTTCCTTAAACTTCTCCTTGGTAGCAACAGCCTTAGCTAGATCTTCTTGGCTCTTCTTCAACTCTGAGATTAAAATGGCAACTTTGTCTTCAGCCGCCTTAACCTTGACCTCCCATGTCTTGATCTCCTCGGCAGCCACCTTATCCTTGGCCTCCTATGCCTTGATCTCCTCGGCATGTTTTGCATCGACCTCCTCAGCACAACGCCAGCCATTGCTCATGGTCAAGAGACCCTGCGAACAGTGAAAGAATGAAGCTTTTAGACATAATGAAAGGACTTACACTGAGGACTTCATTGAGCCTGCGAGCAAGAACCTGGTCGGGTTTCAATGAAGGAAGACTGGCAAAGGCCTCCTGGTTGCGACGGTGCTTGGACAATCTCTGCAGTTAGTCATTTGTTGAGCTATAAGCATTGCTCAGCAATTCTGCAACCAAAGATCTTCCCGTCTAGTTGGTGGAAGGATCAGTGCGAGGAGGAGGAAGAGTTGTTGATCTAGAAGGAATGGGAGCTGGAGTGACCTCTGGTCGAGCCTTTTTCTTTGAAGGTTCCCCACTACCTTCGCCAGGGTGTCTTCTGCTTGACTTCTTCTTGCTCTCTGGAGCGTCTGCAGAAGTGTAGATATCAAAGGCGCCATCGGATGGCATGACTACAAAACAAAAACAAACGAGCAGATATGTCAAGAAATAGTTTGGCACAATAAAGAAACAAACTAAAAAGAAATTCTAAGTAGTATACCTGAACTATTGTTATCGGTTGCTACATTATCTAAAGAGCTACTGCTACACTCACTATCTGCCTTGAAGAAGTCCATGCTAAAACTACTGGTCTTAAATTTAAAGTTCCCATCCCTATCAAATAAATGAAAGGGATGGGCAGTTTATTTAAGAGTGAGAAATCTATACCGTTCTCGTTCGAAGATTCGAGTAAGGGACCAATATATTCTGGTAGTTTTTGTTTTCCCCTCCCATGTTGGGTAGGAGTATTAGTTGCTCGAGTATTGAGGGAAGATTCTAGAATGGTCACTTCTGTTGGTCGACGTCTCTGGGGTTTGACACATCCTAATGCTGCTTGGGGTTATCGTGTCCTCTAGTGCCCTCTCCAGTGGCACTCCCTGGGGTGGATTCCCTCACTTCCTGGTGAGGTTCTAAAAGGCCAACCAATCTTAAATTGCTCTCTGTGACCAGCTCCTTGACACTTTTTTCTATATTCGTCATGCTGGCCAGATTTGTGGCTCTTGTCTCTATTTTTGGAGTGGGGTCTGGTCGGTGCCATGGACCTAGATACAACACAAAACAACTAAGGACAGGGTAAGATGAAAAATGACTGGATAAATGTCGATCAGAGATTAAATGTTTACCTCCTCGTGGGAAGGCCAT
Organism: Humulus lupulus; assembly: GCF_963169125.1. Classification (NCBI taxonomy): domain Eukaryota; kingdom Viridiplantae; phylum Streptophyta; class Magnoliopsida; order Rosales; family Cannabaceae; genus Humulus; species Humulus lupulus. The sequence continues at coordinate 145,640,485 of NC_084793.1, forward strand.
GTTGTCGGCAACCAAGTCGGTTGTAAGGAAGTACTCTTGGAAGTACCTTCCCACATTGGACTTGTAGGTAATGTCACTAAGGAATGATTGAGAGGATTCCTGGTGGTAGAAATTGAAGAACCCCGTGTTATTCTGATTGGGGTTGGATTTGAGATCAAACAGATAGTTGATCTCATGTGGAGTAGGCACAAGTCATTTTTGTGGTTGTATAGGATATAGAAAGCTGAAAGTACTCTATATCCATTGGGTGTTATTTGGAAAGGGGCGACCTCGAAATAATTGGCCACCCCCCGGAAAAAGTCGTACAGGGGCAAGATTGCCCCTGCTTCTATATGATACGTCAACCAGGCGCTATAAGCGCCTCTCGGCACGTTTGTCTTCTGGTCGGGTGTAGGTTTGTCCAGAGTAATCCTAGGAAGCCCGTACTTCTTGGGATATTTTGTCGCCATCCTGGTCGATATGACGCTAGGAGGGGCAATGTACCAATCTATCTCTACTTGAGGGCCATCACGGGGACGAGCTTTGGGCTGGATATCTGGTGGTGAAAAGTTTAAAGGTTGAGGATTGCTTGAAGGACCCTTTGCATTGGTTGCATGTTGGTTGGAAGGTGAATCTGTGGTTTTATTTTTGCTACGAGCAGTGTGTTTTACACGACCCATGTTCGATTGGTTCTATGACATGTTGTATGGAGGATTGGTTGTAAGGTTTGGGTGTAAAACCGAAGGTTCAAGAAAAGGCAAAGAAGGTTGTTCTTGATCCTCGAACAGCAAAGTGAGAAGGTCGTCGTCTATTGGTCTCTCACCTCCCCAAGGTTCATGCATGAATATCTGAGAAGAGCAAAGCAGAGTTAGAATCTACGACCAATAAATAGAAGAAAATGAAAAGCAAGGATAACGTTGCTCAGGTATAAAAGTTAAGCTCTTACACGACCAGCAGCATCCTGATAAAAACACAATAAACATGCGAGCAGGTTGAAAAAAACAGATCAAAAAGTGAATGTGAAAAGTATTTTCGAAAAAGTTTTCAACTCCAAAAACAGGCGGGAAAAACCCAGTTTTTATGAAATACTCAAAATCAAATTTTCACTTTGATTTTGGACCCGAAATTAGTGTACCTATACCCCACATTTATTTTTAAGCACTGTCTAGCATTTTATGCTGCCTAAAATCCCTATTCTAGCATACTTATTCTATGTATGTTTGCCTAAACCCGGTTACCCAAAAATTTCTCAAGAACAGTAGAAACCCAGTTACGGAAACTCGTGAATCAGGATCAGAGTACATGAAAATTGCTACAAAGGTAAGAAGATGGATTTGAAAACTTACATGGAGTACGAATTGTAGGACAAATCACAAAAGTTTTGCTCGGAGTTGCTCGAAGACATCTCGAATCGCATTGGAGTCTCTGGGTTTTCTGAGTATTCTTGAAGAGAGAGAAGGTTCGGGTAAAAAATGAAAAAAGGTGAAGAGGCTTATATTTATATTGCTTGGGGTGGTAATAGAAGGTGATGATGGGAATAGAGTTTCGATGCATGGGGAAACGTGATAATCGTCAAAGTGTTTCTGGGAAACTGTAAAGGTCGTGATTACTTGCCTTTTCGAAAAAGTAAGTACTGACAGATGTGACAGGTCAGATGGATTGTTGGTCGAGTAAGTTTATTAAATGTTGATCGCATCAAAAGAAAGTTGGGGGCAAATGTTTAACCAAAAAATATTTGTTTGCTGACGTGGCACGATCAGGGTGCACGTGGATAGCACGTGACTATTTAGTGATGACAGTCTGGTCGACCAACGACCAGAATAGAATCTGTTTGATGGATTCAAGAAAGATGTTGAACAGTACGACAGAAGATATGTTGATATATGCAACCAGGTCTGATCGTAGTAACGAAGCCAGAGTTCAAATACATTTATAAGTAGGATATTTCTAAGATATTTGACCCTCTTTATGTGTAACTATTATGATTTCTATTATTATTCAAATATGCTTGTAACAAAGTTTAAAGACAGTCCACCGACCCATATGTACATCTTTGAGCCTATAAATAGGACTCATTGGATTCAATAGAGGAGGAGGCAATAATTTGTATTCAGATAGAACTAGTGTTTGTATACACGACTTTCGTATCCCTTTTGGAACTTGTGAAACTCAATAAACCCTAGTTGACTAATCTTTTAGAGTTTACATCAATAGAAGCACTAAGTGGATGTAGGTTATTATCAATCTCTGGGGCTGAACCACTATAAAATCTTTGTGTCGTTTAGTTCTCGCATTCAGCTTATACATTCATATCGTTTTTAGTGACTCGGTGTCGTTGGCTAAATCGTTAGTCAAGAGTCTATATAATGGGTTCCCGACTATTAGTATTTAATTTTCATACTACTTGTTATAAAGCACGTGCTAATCATGTGAGATAACAGACATTTTTCGCTATTGATATCTTTGTCCCCAAATTTTGATTTCGAACGGACTCTCCCATTCAAGGATGCAGAGCTTCTCGGCATTCAATTTTGCAGTGAAGAAGTTGCAACCAAATTTAGGTTAAGAGAGGAGTTTAAGCAGGTGTGGATCAGTTGATAGTGAGAAAGTAAACAAAGCAATAACAACGATAAATTATTGGTGAGAGTAGAGACCTCATTAACATAATTGACCAGTCATTGGATTACCACTGAAGCATCTGGTTTGGTAAGTCATACGCATCGTTGAAGTGTTCAGTAAACTTCTGCCAACGCTCTCTCTGACTATTAGATCTTAACGGAAGACTTTATAAATGTTCAATTATTGTCGTGTTTTGACTTTGTTCTCTCTGAGCCATAATTTTGATTCTGGATACCCAATCGGGTCAATTCCATCCCTGCCTTGCCTTTATATTCTCTGCCTTTTGCATTCTCTTTTCCATTTTCGGGTTTGGTAGGTGTGCATCGTGTCAGTTCTACCTAATGCTTGTCTTGCGATTTGCATTCTTTTTGGCATTCAGCTTTATTCTATTTAGTGTTTGTGATGTTCAAATTTACTACTAGTGTATGTTATGCGTGTTTTTCTTCTAATTTGTAAATTTTAGTTTTAAAATTGCTCAGAATGAAATCTGGATGACCCATTAAAGTATTTCCAGAAACTTTTGGATTAAGACTATGATATTAAAAGAGCTTGCAATTTTGCTACTCACAACTTATCAAAATGGGCTATGCATTGGGGCAAAGAGGGTGTTACCAATTCTTCTTATTTAGAAGATGGGGGTGTTGAGCAATAATAAGAAATTCTTTCCCCCTTAGTTCAGGCATTTTGTTCGGTGTTTGTTGGTTCCTATTGTTGAAGTTTTGTTAGGCCTCTTGGACCTTTCACTATTTCTTCGGTGTATGTTTTCCTTGTTCCTTCTGATGTTCTCAGTTTTGTCTCTAGTTAGGCATGTGTATAGCCTTTGTTTTCGTTGCAGGGTTTGGTTTTCCCATGCCCTGTTTGTTTGGTTGAGTTGGCATGTTTCAATGCTTGTTTAATATAATCCCTTGTATCCCTTGCCTTTTGAGCAAGAGTCACTTCCATCAAAATAAAAAAACCTAAAACCTCCTCTAATTTTATATTGTGCCATGGGCTGCATCATTTACTATATTGATTAATAATAGGGAGATCATTAAGGGATTCAGGCATCTTTGGTTGATGAAGTATAAAATGTTACATGATGTAGTTTATATCGTAAGGGGTTTAGGGTCCTTCCAGACCAAGTGTGGTATTTATGTTTCGTAGGCTTCTTAACATCCTTAACTATGACTTTGATATTAGGAGTTTATTCATGAAAATACAATTAATTCCATTTCATTCCATCGAGGAGAAGTCATAGAGTAATTTTCAACTACATGTTGAAGAACATATTAGTTGTAGATGCTTACTATTCTGTGCATGGTTGGGACTTAGGATGATTAAACTTGATTAATTTTTTGTACTTTTACGTGATTAATTTTTTATTTCAAAGAAGTGGAAAGAGAATTTGCGTCTCTTCTTTTCTGAATTACAAGTTCTTTCCTCAAATTAATGGTTACAAGTTTGCTCGCCTTTCTCATTATTTTGTACTTTTAGGTTATCAGCCAATGGAATTTAGAGATGAGATGAGGAGAGCTTACTGCTATATGCTTCAATTGAATATGAAATATTCTTTCACTTAATGCTTTGATTTTTGTTGTTGTTGTATTTTTTTCTTTGTACTAGTTTCAAGACATTATTGCGTGATAAAAGTGTAATATTGCTTAAAAGTATCAATCTATTCATCTTGTAGACTTTAGGCTTGTTTATGGGTTTATTTACAATAAATAAAGAGGAGTATAGGCCTTTTGAGTGTAGATTAGTTTTTATTGTTATATTTACCACTTGTGGAAGAAAGTTTTTATCAATAGCGGAGCCACTGCAAAAGATTGCTTCATGTAGACTTAAGGTGAAGTTATTATCTAACATCCAATGTTGTTCCTATGCATATTCTAAAATAGAATATTTCATCAGCATGAGAAAAAAAAAAACAGGAATGGGCTTTCATTTAGCATTTGATTTATTATGTACCTTTATTATAGTTTAGGAATCGCTACCCACAATTGCAGTTAAGTTGTTTTTGATATATATTTTCTACAGAATACCTAAAAGCATTTGATTTGTTAGCATAATTGCATTTACTAACATTTGATTTATTATGTACCTTTATAAGAGTTTTTTATATCTATTTTCATTCCTAAAGTGGGCTCTATGAGTTTTCTGAGTGCTTATTGCCAACTAAGACCTTTGTTTCAAAGAGTTTTATTATTGAAATTTGTTTGGTTATTAATATTTTTCTGCAAACTCCCATCTAGTTGTATTTTTACTTCTAAATTAGTGGTTCATCTTAAAATGCATAAGGAGAATGCAGGTATAGCTTTGTGTGCCATCATGAGTTTAATGTGGAATGATGATTATTGAGAAATTTTATTAAGGACACACTTTCTCTTCTGACCGTATTTTCAACATCCACTGAATCTTGCCATTGTTGCAGAGTGGAAATATTAGGATTCAAATTGTTTGGCATATTCTACATTTACTTGTCTCCGTTCTACATAGTGTTGGGAATAACTTATGTGGCAGAAAGTTATCTTATCTCAAGTGGGCTATGGAAGAAATACAAAGCCTTCAACAATGGAAAAGTTCTGTACCTGGCCATTATGGTAGAAAGTTAAGAAGCTTACCAAATTTAAAAAATTATCAAGCTTTTGTTGTGGCTGGAAGCTATTGGTGTAAAGCATATCTGCCTTTAGGATGCAGAAGGTGAAAATATAAGGTGATCAAGCACCTCTATTCCTCTACTGTTAATACTAACCCTATGTTTGATGAAGGAAAGAAAATTAGAAGGAAATAAGAGAAAACACATTTCTGTTTTAGTTGTTTGGTTTGTAGGAAGGAAAGAAAATTGATTTATTATAAAATTACTATATTATTCTTAAGTTATTGATATAAAAATTATTCTAGAAAAATAATTTACTAATTTCTTACTCGAGTGTTAAGATTTTTTTGTGGCCCCACTCAATATTCTTTGATGGAGATCATGAAGAAAAAATATTTACAAAAGCTCAAATGGCAGAAGCATTAAAACCCATCAATTTGTTTTGCTATTAATATGTTTCTTGATTGGTTTAAATAGCACTCTTCATATTTGATTTTTTTTTTGTTCTTGTCCTATTAGGATGCAATGAACCAGAACCTGACCTCTTGTTAGTCTATGGACCTGCAAGATGCCACCTAGGTTTCCCTGCTTGAAGAATTCGATACGCTAAGATTGTGTGAGTAGTCTTGCAAAATGAGTCATGAAATTAGTTATTTATTTTTCTGTGAATACCTCTATCTTGCATAATTCAATAATTGAACTATTATCTATGGAAAGAGAGTAAACTCAATTGCTTGATTGGTACACTGCTTCAAATTAAGTTGATATGCTTAATTGTATTCCACTCATTCACTTTTTTTTTCTCACAAATTTTTGAGCTAGTGACTAAAATAACTCTCTTTGAAGAAGGTGTTATTCAATTTTGGTACTTTCCTCTCCACTTGAAGAACATTTTCCAAATGACCTATGCTACTACTGCTTTGCATTAATGACTGATATCATTGACTATGACAAGCTGGGTTTTTATTTATTTATTTTTTAAGAGAAGAGAAATGCAACAAGTGTTTTGTGGGAATATGAGATTTCTAACATGTACCCCACAAAGGTTTTTTCTTATTCTATCTTCTGAGTTTTGTTATACTGAGACATGAAAATATAAGATGCATTCCAAATGTTAACATGTGGGCAACTAAAGAATCTACAGATTGTCTGTACCAGCTTATTTTATTCTTTCAGATTTCTTGCACGGTCTGTAATGTCTAATGTTTTGCACTTTTTGTCAATGTGTCAAGGGAATTTTGAATTTAAGATCTAGATGTGGATTTTTTTTGTTGACAAAATCTAGAAGTGGATTTAAATGTGAGAAATCTCAATCCTTTTACCAACCATTATATATTTCACTGTATTGTCCCAATTGGAACTAAAAACATTTATTGGTCATGTGCGTCATTGTAACGCCCTGGTTGTCCCAGAACAGTTACGGTGAACGGTGGACCAGAAATTTGACTCGTTACTCGAGTCCTTTGGTCAAAAACGTGCTCTAAGTGTAATTAACAGGTTAAGGTATGAAACCAGTAAAAAGGAAATGGAGATTTTCACTACAAACTGCTCTGCAGAGCTAAACAAAACGTTTACAAGATGTTCTCAGTACAAAGTGGTCACTACTGTTTCAAATTTACAATCCCGCCGACCTAAGCGGCAAAAATAGGGTAAACCCCCTAGTTCCTCTGAGAACTCCTTGGCCGTGGTGGTCAAGCGGCCGCATATGTACACATCACCACATCAGCTCTCCACTTAAGGCTAGGTGAGCTTTTCTTTTCCTTTACCTGCACCACACAGCACCCATGAGCCAAAGCCCAGCAAGAAAACATAACACTTTTCAATAACATTATCAAATGATTATCATTATAACCACACTGAGCATAAAGCTTTCAAACAAAAGAGTACACAACTCATGAGGTTCTGATAAACCATACTGAGTGACTGACAAGCAAGTCACTAATTCAAATGGAAGAGTGGCTGCTAGATAAGCCACTAGCCTTCAACAGGTTCTGGTAAACCATACTGAGTGACTGTCAAGCATGTCACTGTTTCAAGTGGGAGAGTGGCTGCTAGGTAAGCCACTAGCCTCCAAGCGCTTATTTCATTCATCGACCCTCGGGGTCGGTCTGACATTAACTCTTTGAGTCATTCAATGCTTGTAGTTGATTAGATCTAATCTTGTTGGCTTGCGTTAACACGCTAAGGCCGCCCTGACTAGTGAGTCAACTCAATGTGACCAATGCCCAATACCACTGCCGAACCTGACTAATAAGTCACAGCTTCACAGTTGATACTAGCATTTTTGCCAAACCTGACTAATGAGTCAATACCATGCGCAAGTGAGCAACATATGCTAAACATTCTTTATTCAATCCAAGTCCATATTAACAAAACCAATATGCCTCATGAATATCCATGCATGTCACACTTGGGGTGCATTTTTCTTACCTCCGGTTCGAGCTAGAATGAATTAAAGAACGACCCTGAGAACGATCAACATTTAAACTCCTTAGCGGTTACCTAATCATAACCAATTAGAAACCCATTAATAAAACAAATCAATGAATGGTTTACAAACTAAACCACACTCCCGGGACCAATCCCCCACTCTCGGGACTCTCAAACTACTCAAAAGGAGCAAAGAAACCAACCCCCGAACCTTAAAAACCATCCCGAACCCTAAAATCAACACCTCCTGAAATTGGCCTAGCACCTAGGCGCCACCCACCAGCGCTGGGGCGCTATCCCAGAAACAGAGAGGGCTGCTCTCTGCCCTGTATAGCGCTGGGGCGCTAGGGCTGGCGTTGGGGCGCTAGCTTCAAACCAGCAGCTGCACTGAAACTCCATTCTTGCGATTCCTCTTGAAACCAACCTTCCAAACACATCCCAAACCTTACCAAATCTTCCAATTCAACCCCTAAACCTCACCTACATCACCTCCTCACCAAAACCCAATCAACCACTCACAAAACTTCCCTTGATTCCAACTTTCCACATCAAAATCTAGAGCAGAAAACTATAAAAGAAAAACAGAGTAACACCTGAAATTCAAAGACAATTCCTTACCTCCAACTGGTTTTGAATCCTCTTAAGATGATGAACTAAGTCCACAACCTCCAAGCTTTGATTTCCTAGCTTGCTACCTCAACTTGGGACCAAAAACCTCAAAGAAAGATAGAGAGAAATGGATGTACGGGAAGGTGAAGAAGCTGCTCTGTTTTTGTTCTACATCCTTCTACAGCCACTTGAAACATATATAACCCAAGCAAAATGACTTTAATACCCCTAGGTCATTTAAAGCTTCTAATGTCTTCCCAAGGGTAAAATCGTCATATTTCACCTATTTTGTTAATCATAATTAACGCTCTCCAATTCCCGCTATTCTCAAAATTTCCAAACACCAATAATTCATATCTCGTTACCCTTTTACTCCCGGCAACGTTCTAATCATTAAAACATCCCGAGACTCACCCCGAGCCTCGTACTTAATCTCGTTATGACTAAACCGCTACTTAAATACTTAAAGATCGTCTCATGCCGAATAGCTCGAACAAATCCACATTATAATGTGGCCTTAAAACATATCACCAACATGCATCCAAATAAACAATTTACCCTCAACGGGCCAAGTTACCATCACACCCCTGTAATTAAAAATATGGACTCACATGCATGCATTTCACATCATATTATAATATAATCAACATATACATGCATTTTATCAATTAATAACACAATTAAGCAAGTACGGCCCTCCCGGCCTACTATTCACGCCGTTAAACACATCGGGGAAATCAGGGCATTACAGTCATTTTCTTCTGTTCTGAGTTAGGATTGCTATTTCGTGTCGCAAACATATTGGACCACTAACGTGCATGAATTTCAACTTGAATTTGCCAATCTTAGTTTGTTTCAATGCCTTAAAAGTATTTGTTCAATTCTTTCTTTATTTCTATCCATTGATGTAATTCTACAACATTAGAAAAAAAAGAAAAAAAAAAGAATTGGAGATATAAAATTCATGTTTTAACTAGTTCTTTATCCATCCTTCAAATAGGTAAAAGATTAATAAGTCTAGAATGGATTTTGGAAAGCTGCCACAAAGAGATATACACCCATGATTGGATATCTGCAACTTAAAAATTTGTCGATCTTACATGTATCCTTATTTATATAAACCTTGATACATTATTTATTAGCAAATATAGTTGATGGGCCATCAATCGTCAATATAAAAGCTCAATATCCAATATTCTTACCTTATGGAGGGAAAAGGAAGTGAGCACAAACTACATCATTGTTTTTGTGGGTTACCACATATCAATAAATTTACTGATTGTGTCTTAATATTTCTTCATCCCCAAATTTAGAGTATATGATCATACACATTCACATTACATAACCAAACACAAAACAAGAGAAACAACATGACGAGTAGATTACATTATTAGATCTACGTGAACCTTTATTATGCAAATAGAACAGGATACTGCATTTATGCAGTTGCTACTGTTGGTGATGGTATCCAAACAAGGTGATTTTCTGGGAGGAAATGGCACACTGGGGAGGAGACACCGGGCTTGACTCCGAGTTGTTGAAACAAGATGTGATCAGGATCCCAATCAGATGTGTCCATGTGGCAAATGGCAACTGCATCTACATTGTTTCCATTCTTTCCACCTAAGGAAGCTTGAAAAACCTTGGTCTCTGTCCCAAAGTGGTGGCAAAAGAAAACAGCATAGGGATAAGGCACTGGATGACAAACCACCATCTTGGGGGCTAAAACCTCTTTAGGGACTTCCAAAACCGTGTAGTTCTGCATGAAAGCAGTAGCCATTGTTGGGTGGGTGGTTGATAGAAGATTGAAGTTGACCCTTGAACCAAGGATACCACGAACAAATTCAACCATGGACTCTAGAGAGGTAGCGCATGACTTGATCTCACCATCAATGGGTTTGATTCGACAATCTCGGATGGTTTCCTCCATGTCTTTAGCTTCAGAAGAGCCTTTTATGATTGAGAAGAGTTGGAGAAGGTTGGGGAGTTGGGAGATTGAGAATGGAATAGAGTCAGCTACTTCTTTTGGCAAGAAGCGAGAATGGTCTTCGATGGGAAAGTGGAGGGCCATGACCTTTTTTGCACTCAGGTCATTTGGGATGAAAAAGCCTTGTTTAAATGCGTCAGTACGATCCATATTTGCTGAAGGTTGTGTTTGCATATGATTTCCATGTCCCATATGCATGTGGCCTTCATTGTGAGATGAAGAATGTTCATGCATATGCTTTTTGCACTTGGATGTTGCATCTTGTGAGGGATACTCGGTCTTTTCAGAATTTCTATACCCAGTAATGTAATTAGATTTCCCATATCCTGTTTTGTAGGGATGTTCATTCGTCTCTTCATCTTTCCCATATGCTGTGATGTAAGGATGTTCATTCATCTCTTTAGCTTTCCCATATCCAATTATGTAAGGATGTTCATTCGTCTCCTTAACTTTCCCATATGCTGTGATGTAAGGATGTTCATTCGTCTCCTTAGTTTTCCCATATTGCGTAATGTATAGATGTTCATTCTTCTCTTCAGTTTTCCCATATGACGTTATGTATGGATGGTCACTGGTCTCTTCAACTTTCTTATATGCAGTTGTATACGAGTCTTCATTCTTCTCTTCAGCTTTCCCGTACGATGTTGTGTATGGATGGTCATTCGTGTCTTCAGTTTTTCCATATCCTGATAAGTAGGGATGTTCGCCCTTCTCTTCAGATCTTCCATAACCTGTTATGTGGAAATGCTTGTCATTTTTTTCAGCTTTATTATATCCTAGTATGTAGGGGTGTTCATTCGTCTCTTCAGGTTTCCGATATCCAGTGATGTAAGGATGTTCGTTCTTCTCTTTGGCGTTGTTGTAGCTAGTAACGTAAGAAGGTTGATCAGTCTTTTTGTCTTTGTAGGCATTGGTGTATCCGGTTATGTAGGGTTTGTTAGTTTCTTTAGCATCTTTATGATACCCATTGAGGTAATGTTGATTATTTACGAGATCGATCGACACCTCTGTCTTTTTCTCACTAGCTCTAGGACCATATCCAGCTATGTAACCTTGGTCACGCTTTGGAGTATTCCTCACTCCACTGCTACAACCCTACATTAGAAACTAAGTTATTACTGAACTAATTTATTCATTGCCATTAAATATATATAAATATACTAGATATAAGCAACGTGCAATACATGTTTGCTTAGTTTTATTTATAAAATTTATTAATTATTTTTATTAAATTTATACAATTGTCATATAAATTTCAAATAAGTAAACAATATTATATATAAAAGAATTATATAAACATATTAAAAGAAAAATTAAACTAAAACATTGTTTATGATTTTTTTTAAAAAAAAATATATATAATATGATAAACTTTTAGATCACAAACTACCTTATTTAAAATATAAAACATTCATTATATTATGCAAATTATATCTTATTGATGAGAGAATAAATTTGTTTATTCTTGATAGAAGATAAATATTATTCTAATTTCCTATGTAGCTATATAGTCATACTATTTATATATACACAGGACATTTATATATAATATATTTATAATATTTATTGTTATTTAATATTAATATATATTTATATAAGTTACATCAAATAAAAGATAGCATTTTTTAATTATAAATTATTTTTTTAATAAAAACTAAGATTATGTATTATATATTATTGTTATAATGATATTTATTAATATAATTATTAAATATCTAATCTTGTATTAAATATTATTATTATAAGAATAATTTATAATATTTGAATTCATATTAATATAATGAGTAAAAAATTAGGATTATATATTATATATTATATATTATTATCATAATAATATTTTATAACATTTAAATTTATATTAATATAATTATTTCATATCTAGTCTTGTATTATATATTATTATAACAATGATATCTTATAAGATTTGAATTTATATTAACATAATTAATAAATATCTATTTTTAATTACTTTTAAAAGTATATTTCGTTAAATATTTAAACTATTCTGTTAAAGTTAATAAAAAAAACTGTTAAAATTCAGAATTTATGTTATCTTTACACATTTTTTTTTATATAAAGATATATAAATGAAACCTACATGTGTAGTATACTAGAAGCATAATTTAATGTATATGATACCTCTATATATAAAAAATGTGTAGATACAGAAATGATTAGTTTTAACAGAATATTTCGTTAACTTTAACATAATATTCTAAATATTTAAGGGAATATACTTTTAAAACAAATTATAAATATATATTTATTGATTATATTAATATAAATTCAAATATTATAAAATATCATTATTATAACTAGATATTTATTAATTATATTAATATATATTTTAAATGTTATAAAATATCATTATTATAATAATATAAAATACAAGATTAGATATTTAATAATTATATTAATATAAATTTAAATATTATAAATATTATTTTTATAATGTTATTTTATTATTTTTAAAAAACATGAACAATGTCTTAGTTTAATTTTTCTTTTAATATATTTATGTTATTCTTTTATATATATTAATATTTATTAATTTAAAATTTATATGAAAATTATAAAAAATTAATAAAAATAATTAATAATTTTTTTAAATAATAAAACTAAGCAAACATATGTTGCTTTGCACTTAATTTAAATATATATGCCACTATTGACAAACATAATAAATAAATATACAATATATATTTATATAAATATTACTGAACTAACTTATTCATTGCCATTAAGCTGTAGCTGAAGCCAAAATTCAAAAGGCGGATATATAAATAAATATATAAATTTAATTTTTTATTTTTTTGCAAAATTGTCTTACAATTTTTTTTTAAAAAAAATATCACAAAACACGTAATAAAAGCCAATATTGAAATGGTAAATCAAACTAACTCTACCTCTATCTTTCTCTTTCCTAACTACTATTGCAAGATAAAATTATAAGATTTTAAAAACTACGTATAAAATTGATGTACATGTATGCCAAATTTGGATTTTGAAAATATAATTAAAACACATATTGATATATTGATCCTAATTTGATAAATTCTGATAACTGATTTTTTTTTTAAATCTTGTTTATAAGTTTTTATTTAAAAATTTTAATTTCGATATTGAATATAGGAAAATACTTTTTTTTTTTTTTTAAAAAACATACAAAATATACGTAGGTAATATAAATATATATATACATAGAATATATGCTATATAAAAAAAATGTCAAAGAGATACATGTATTTTTAATGAAAATTCATAACAGAAGACTCATATTAATTGATATACCAATATATAAAGGTTGATAAACTGATAGAAGTAAAATAGAATATGTAATTAAATAAAAGAATTTTTTTTTTGTGGCAGACATCTTTTTTATTTATAAAGAATGTGTACTTGGTAGGTAATCATGTGTACGAGAAATTTCAGCAGGAGGGGCTAATTATACTGAAGTCATTATTAAATAAGAAAAAAATGAGAAAATTAGATGCTTTGATTCTTTTTTTTTTAAATATTTACAAAGTATTCTTTTTATATAATAATTTATCTATCGAATTATAATGTGAAAAGAATTTTAAAATCTTTTTTTCTATCTGTAAAATAAATAAATATTCAAATATATGTAGTATGCATTAGGAGTGATCATAGTCCAATGAAAACAAATTTAATCTAGTTTTTTTCTAAAAAGAAGAGAAACAAATAAAGAGGATATGCAAACAAACAAGGGGCTAGGAAAGTGTCCTCATGCCTTTAAATTTAAATATATAAGGTATATCATATACACATGTTCATTTATAAATCATATCACCAACTTAAATAATTATAGCTGAAGGATGGAGATCAATACTCTTTATACATATAGTGTTGGATAGTAATGCATATGTTAAGAATTTTTTTTATTGCTTAATATTTAAGGAGATCGAGATTAATGTCAATTTGCAAGATATATATTTGTAAATAATTAGTCAAAAATAGATGGGGTGTGAAAAAATTGATGATAGTAGAATATTTCATACATAAATATAATATATAAATATGGAAGACTTATCAGTGGTTACTACCCATAAATACGTACTAATAATTATGATGATACGGTAACATAATGGCTTGGTATAGCAAATTACCAACAAGTAAATATTTTTTTTCTACATTAATTTCGAATTTAGTTTTTTTTTTTGCCATAATTAATGTTGTTTCCAACAAATAAGAGGAACTAGTTATATTTAGAAATTGACATATATTTAAAAAATGAAAAGTTTACAATATTATATTTTCATAATAAATACACGTTTTTTATCAGGTAACTCTTCCAAAAATTTGAAAAATTCAAAATTTAGTTTTAGAAATATTAATTAACAACTATAAATATAACCATTGATCTTAATCCAATGATTAATAGTAAAGTAATCAATCCATGGGTAGTAACTATTAACAGTGCACTCATATAAATATATATATATATATTATAGGTTAAATAAACCTATAAAATTTGTAAACTGAGTTGTTTTAGTCAAGGAAATAAGTCCGAGTATATTTTCCTGGATCTAACTACTGCATAGTAAGAAAAAAGGTCTACAATTTAAGAATCATTAGGATATTGCAAAGATAGTGAACAAAAAATTCAATAAATAAATATATATATAGATAGTTTATTCATATATATTATTACAACATGTTAATATCATTAAAAAGTATTGCACTACATGAGATAGTACTCAATGATTGATTAGTGATATATACCTCATAATATTTATAAAATTCAAATGTTTGGGATCTGATATTAGATTGCACCAATATCAATATACTATCTTCTTGTGATGTTGGGCAACTGCCCCTTAGTAATTCTTTATCATTAATACATATATAATGACTTATTGCAACGGCAAAATTTACAATTTTTATTGTTCAAAATGTTTTTTTCTTTTCCTTTTTAGAAAAGGATATTGGAAATAAGAACGTATTATAATAAGAGAAATGAATTATCCAATAAGCACAATGAGTATCAAGATATTTGACTTTACGATAAAACTAATAGTTTCCAACAAAAACTCTAACATGAAGTAAATATTAGGTTGATGCGTGGGCTTTACTTATGCATAACTATTTTTTTTATGCAACTTATGAATAACTATTTAATAACATTATAATAATAAAATATATAGAAATCATAATAATAAAGTAGTGATTCCATACACTATGGTGTATGGTCCATATAATAACAATAATAATTACAACAACAGCGTCAAGATGGGAAAGTATATATAGAACATATTAACATTGACATAAAACTCAAAAGAGACAATGAACAGTACACCATACAATTAATATAATATGGCTCACGTACACTATAATTGGCAGTGTTCAATTTTCTAAACAGAAAATCATGGACTGGTAACCTTAAAAACTTGTGTATATACGTGGAGTGGCGTATATGGAGTGATCTTATTATTATCATTAATTATTATCTCCCAAAGTAAAATAGAACAAAAACTAATACATAAAAAGAGAAGTAAATTTATGTTCTCAAAATATAATGATGTAGTTATTAGATGCATCAATATGTAATTATAATATATATATATATATTTATATAACTACAGCATTGTATTTTATTTTTCAAAAAAAAAAAACATTATAATGACATAGTTATATATATATTATTAGAGGCATCATGCATATTTAATTGTAAATTAAATATGTTAGTGTTATAATAATAGAATTTAGAAGGAAGTTTAATTACCATGAAAAGCAGAACAAGAGAGAAGCAGAGGATCCTACGTTCATGTTTCGAAGCCATATATTCGTTTTTGTCTTCAGCGCTATTCTTAATATTCAAGCTTGGTCTTGGTTTTGATCTTAACTTTATTAGCTTGCCTTTTATAAGCACCAGTGATCCTCCAACTTGATAGTCATATAATTGAATAAACTTACTTATATTTATTAAAATATAGATAAAGTATAATGATGAAATTGGAAGTCATCAGCTTTTGCTTCCTCAATTAAGCAAGCATTAATTACTAATCTCTGTTTATTATTTTATTTATCACTAATCGGTCCTGTATATTGTGTATGTAGTTTAATAAATGATAATTTGTGAAAAATATATAAAATTGCCTATTGGTGTATGAGCTGCATGTTTATCCAGCTCTACAATTGGAATCATTAATTATAGCTCGTGAATCGTAATAGAAATAGACCCAAGAATTTCAATTATATACATATACAAAGACTTGCCCTGTATAAATGAAAAAAAAAGTCAAGGAAAATGCTCTATGCGGTGAGGAGTCACTTTCTGGATTGTGACGAGTCTTATTATATTAGTAGAAGCAGTCGCCATTATTAGTGTTTAAATTAAAGTCAACAGATATTATATCAATTGTTAGATTCGTAAAAGATAAATTAATGATGTGTACAGTGTACACTTCCTCGTGATAATTTATACAAGAGCTGTATGGGATTTTTTTAGTTTCTATTTTTTAATTTTGAAGAAAAATGGATTATTAAAACAAACTATTAAAATCAAAAATTTATATTATCTCCACACATTTTATATACCTATTATATAAAAGAGACATATTATGAAAGATAAATACATAATATTATTTATTTGGAAAAAAAATTGACACCTTAGTATAAATTTTTATGACACTAGTATTTCTTGTATCATTGGAATAGAAATATCACCAAACAAATTTAAATAAGTATCTTCCACTACAAGAAATTATTCATACATCAATAAGTATACTATAAGAAAATAATAAAGATTTAACATAAAATTTTTAACTAGACTATTATATTGCTACACACTTTCTCTTTATTTCTCTCTCTCTCTTTCTCTGTCTCTCTATATATATATAACATTTTTGGGTGCACCTCTCATTTTTTGGAGTACCACTGCACTCGATGTTTTTGGTACATGGGTAATTACAATCACATTTTTTTATAATGTTATATATGGTAGTTATTTATAATAATTTACACATTTTTCAAACATTCCAAATAATTTACAGTGTCAAAAAATAAGGTTCAAACAGTTTTCTTCTACACGTATAACAAAAAAGTCATGCGTGTAATAAACTGTTTTAACCTTATTTTTGGTACCATAAATTATTCAAAATTTCTCAAAAATTTGCATGATGTTCTAAATAATTACAATGTACACCTTCATAAAAAAAAAATTGATCCACATGCCAAAAATACTAAAGGGGGCACCGATAGACCCAAAAATGGGGGCACACCAAAAAAGTCTTATATATATTCTGCATAACTCACTTCAACAAGTAAACAACATAAAAGAAAAAACTTTAACACACACAAATCAAAAACTGTAGTACATGACTTTAAACTTTCAATCCATCATTTATTAATTGTGCTACTTCATATTTCTCTTTATTTCTTGGTTCAATATGGTTAGAAATAGTCCCACATATAGAATAGGTGTTGAGTCCTAAATTATCATTCTATGGCTATTTTGTTGAAAATCTACTAATATATATTTATATATATATACTGTAGCATCTGAAATTTGCTAATAAGGCTTAGGGCCTTGATTAGCGTGTCGGGAGGGCAATAATTGATTTAATTATGCTAATATGTGAATTTGATGATTATATGATTAAAAATGCGTATTTAGGTGAATTAAATATGCATGTGAGCCCCATTTGGCTATTAAAGGCATATTTGTAATTCGAACCCGTTGAGGGTATAATTTTGAGCTTTGTGCGGTGTTTCCAGCATGAGGAGATCCTGTCCCACGGTATTAGTGGAAAGTCACGAGAGTGGTAATTGATATTTAATTGAGGTTGTTAACTATTAGTAACCTTAGTGTTAGTGGTGTTAGTGACATAAGAAGGGGAAAGTGGTATTTTTGTTAGAATGGTGAAATGACCTAGCTACCCTTGAGGTTTAGTGTATGGCTTAGTTTGAGGAGGGGTAGAATGGTCTTTTGTTGTTAAAATTAGAAACCCATAGCTGAAGGAAAAACTCTCATGTGTTAGGCTCCTCTAGAATTTCATTGGGTCATTTGGTTCAACTTTAAAGAAGAGAGAAGAAGAGCATAGGTCATGAGAGCTGGGTTTTGAAGGAATTTAGGAGTAAAATCAATTTGAGGAAGGAATTTGCAGCCATCCACACCTAAGAATTTTGAATTTGGGAAGAAGCTAAGAATTTCATCTCTGGTTATAGGTCCTTTTCACTTGTTCTTGAGAGTTTGGGTTTGATTGTTGAAAACTGGATTTTCGGCTTGCTATTTGTGAAGTTCAAGGAAACTGAGGATTTAAGCTTGGAGTTGGATTGGAGGCAGCCTAGGGTCAAAATTGTGCTCTAAACGTAACGATTCCTTTTAGTTTTTGAAAAGTTTCTGGTTAGGGTTAAGCTTTGAGAAATTTTAGATCATTGAGTGATTTGGAGTTTGGATGTGAGTTTGGGTTTGTTTTTTATGCATATGTGTTTTTTATGTTGTTTATTAGGAGTTTTGGGTCCATTTGGGACTTGGGTACACTTGGGGAATGATTTGGGTAAGCTTGCGTTCGGAGAAATGGTGGAAAAATCAATGTTCGTTTCTGGGTTTTGTAGGGAGCGCTATAGCAATGATCTTTGGGCACTATAGTGCTAGGGGTCCTTCTAGGTTTTGTAAGTAGCACTATAGTGCTAGGAAAAATTCAGGAAGGCAAATTTTTCAGTTTTGGAGAATTTGGCCCGGGGGCCCGAGGGTCGATTCCACCACCCCGTTTGGTGGAATTGGAGTTCACGAGAGCATGGGATTGGTTTATGGAATCGAATTGTAATGAGGAAGATATTTATGGTTTGTGACTTGGTGACCACTTGGGCTTTAGGACAGGATCGTACTCAGGGGGCGTTTCTTGTAATTTAGTGCTTGTATAAAAGGTTAGAAAACTATTGTACCCGTAGAGCAGGACATGGCCCTATTGTTTGTATTGCAGGGCGTGGCCCTAATGTTTATGTTTAATATGCGTTTAAATATCTGTGAATATGATGTTATGTGATGCATGTTTGTAAGTGAACGGCGGAGGCCGGGAACGGCAAGGGACCGGGATTGGCGATGAGCACGCTGGGTGCAAGCCATTAGGGCTCGACCCTCCTAGGGTGCTGGAGCCACCCTCTTGGTGAAGACTGCAAACCCAAAGCCTGGTAAAGCGCCTAGGACAACGTTGGCCGCAATGTGTTTAGCCTGTTGGGTGTGTTGTTGTATATTGTGGATTGTTATGTATATGTCATATGTTTTGTGCTGAGTTTTCTTGTTGGGCTTCGGCTCATTGGTGCTCTATGGTGCAGGTAAGGGCAAAGGAAAGGTCGACCAACCATGAGTGCAGAGAGCATGGAGTGACAGGTACATGTTCGGCCTGCCTGACTGCCACGACCAGAATTATTTTTAGGAAAATGTACTGAAATGGTTGATTTGTCACCTAAGCCGACCAGGTGAATATTTTGAGTTGTAATACAATTTTCTAAACAATATTTTTGGGATCCCAATTGTAAAACTTTCTATAATTTCAATGAATGTCCAAATTTTAGAAATTTTGTCATTAAACGAGTTTAACTTCAGTTTAGTCACATTTTTAACCTAAAACCTCGATTAGCGAGCTAATGACACATTTTTAACTCACGTAGTAACGACTCTAAGGAAGTAGGGTGTTACAACTTGATATCAGAGTGTGCCAAGGTTTATGGCTTCTGGAGATCTACTGAACATGTACGCTCGCTGCTAGTGAGAAGCTCGACTCAGGGTTGGATGGTATTTGATGAATTATATGTTTAATTTCTTGATTAAGAGCCCTGTTTGCCTGAATATATAAATAGAGCATGATGAATGTGTTGATATATGCATGATGCTAGGGCATGGTCCCTTTGATTATTGTATGATATCTGTGAAATGTGGACTTGCTGGTTGTGGTTGATTGATGAGATTGGGAGGTGGTTTTGGATGTTGTTATCATACCTGATGTGCGGCGTCATTGATTGCAGGCATATTGCAATAATGCCTCGGAGATCAATTAGACTCCGCGACAATAGGGCCGAGAATGAAAACCAGGGTCAGGACACTCCACCTGCCCCACTGAATTGGCAACAATTATTTGCCGAGATGGAAGCTAGACTTCACCGAACAGAAGAAGAGCTTTGACAGTTGAGGCAACAGGCCCCTCCTTGGAACATTGGGTTACAGGTTCCACAGGCTGCGACACCAGTGTTAGCCCAGCCTACTATGGAAAATAGGTGGGAACTGTTGTATGAAAGGTTCAGGAAGCAGCATCCTCCCACCTTCGAGGGTGGTCCAGACCCACTGCGGGCAGAGCAGAGCAGTGGATGAACATGATTTCTTCCATCCTAGATTTCATGAGGGTGGAAGGGAATGAGAGAGTAGCCTGCGCTAGCTACATGTTGAGAGAAGATGCCCGCATCTGGTGGGATGTTGTGTCTCAGAGATGGAATATTGCATTCATGACCTAGGAAGAGTTCAGAAATATATTCAATGAGAAGTATTACAGTGTAGTAGTCCGAGCTGCGAAGGTGGATGAGTTTACGAACCTGACTCAAAATCGGATGACGGTTACTAAGTATGCCTTGAAGTTTTACCGGTTAGCGAAGTTTGCGCTGGATTTGATGCCAACTGGCATGGAACGAAGAGATTAGTTTATGCAAGGATTGAATGTTATGATCGCCTATGACATTAAGATAACTTTGGATCTGGGACACTTATGCACAGGTAGTGGAGAAGACCCTTACAACTGAGGGGGTCGAGGATAAGATTTGGAGAGAAGGCGGCACTAGGCGCGATGCTCGGAGGACGGTGCCTCCTTTCACTGGTTCTAGCTGGGGTAGTGGCCCAAGTGAGCAAAAGAGAAAGGCCCCAAAGTCTTTTGTTCCTCCTGGCTCGGATAGGAGGGCACGGGGTGCTTTCAGTGGCCGTCTGGGCGAGGGAGACAACTGGAGGAGTTTCCCAGTGTGTCCTCAGTACAGACGAAGACATCAGGGAGAGTGCAGGATCACGGCCTGCTTTACTTATGAGATCATCAGTCATTTGAGGAAGGACTGCCCACAAGACAGAAAGAAAGAGTTGAAATAGAGCGACAGTCTCACTCCTGCCAGAATATTTACCTTGACCCAGACTGAGGCTGAGGCTAGCCCCTCGGTCATGACAAGTCGAATTTCTAGTGTTGGTTCTTATTTTAATGCATTGATTGACTCAGGGGCTACTCATTCATTTGTTTATGCTAGAGTGATAGATCAACTTTGTAAACCTAGTAATTTGTATGCTAGGGGATTTCAGACTTTGTTGCCAACTGGGGAACTGGTAGTCTTTAGGAGATGGGTTAGAGCATTGCTAGTAGAGATGGATAGTAAGGAGTTGTTTGTGGATCTGATTGGGTTAGCGATGGATTACTTTGATGTGATCCTAGGGATGGATTGGTTATCAAAGTACGGGGCGACGATTGACTACAAGTGCAGGATGGTGACCTTCGAACCGAAAGGGGAGGTACCCTTTGTATTCGTGGGGACAGTGAGTGGACCATGAGTACCTATGATTTCGGCATTGAAGGCTAGAGACCTAATGCAAGAGGGTTGCATAGGATTCCTAGCAAACCTTGTGGATACTTCCAGAGTTGTTTCAGTTGGACCAGATGAGACCAGACTGGTATGGGTGTTTCCTGATTTGTTCCCCGTGGATTTGCCAAGGTTGCTGCCACACCGAGAGATCGAGTTCGTCATTGAATTGGTGCCAGGAGCGGAGCCAGTATCTATGACACCTTATAGAATGGCTCCGGCAGAGTTGAAGGAATTGAAGGTGCAATTGCAAGAGTTACTAGATTTGGGATTCATAAGACCGAGTTTTTCGTCGTGGGGTGCTCTAGTGTTGTTCGTCAAGAAGAAGGATGGATCCTTAAGAATGTGTATTGACTACAGAGAGTTGAATAAGTTTACCATTAAGAACAAGTACCCACTACCTAGGATCAACGACTTATTTGATTAGCTACAGGGGAAGACATTGTTCTCTAAGATTTATCTTCAGTTAGGCTACCACCAGTTAAAGATTGAAGAGGAGGACATACCAAAGACCTCTTTCTGCACGAGGTATAGACACTATGAATTCCTGGTTATGTCCTTTGGATTGACTAATGCCCCAATTACCTTTATGGATCTGATGAATAGAGTCTTCAACGATTATCTGGACAAGTTTGTAATCGTATTCATTGATGATATACTGGTGTACTCTCAGACAAAGACAGAGCACAAGCAGCATCTACGCCTAGTATTACAGAGGATGAGAGAGCATAGATTATATGCTAAGTTCAGCAAGTGTGAGTTTTGGCTACCCCAAGTAACATTTATGAGTCATATTGTCAGTAAGGAGGGGATTCTGGTTGACCCAAGGAAGATTGAGGCAATGAGAGATTGGCTCAGGCCGAGCAGTGTACCAAAGGTTAGAAGCTTTTTGAGATTGGCATGGTACTATTGGTGGTTCATCGAGGGATTCTCCACAATAGCCACACCATTGACTGAATTGACGCGTAAGAAGACTAAGTATGTATGGACGGACAGGTGTGAGAACAGTTTCAAGGAGTTGAAACGGCGGCTGATCATCGCTCCAGTATTGAGTCTGTCGTCAGACAATGTGAAGTTTGTAGTTTATTGTGATGCTTCTAGACACGGTTTGGGGTGTGTACTGATGCAAGCTGGAAAGGCGATAGCCTACACATCGAGACACTTGAAGGAGCATGAGAAGAGGTATCCCACACATGATCTAGAATTGGCGGCGGTGGTGTTTGCACTTAAGGTTTGGAGGCATTATCTGCATTGTGAGAAGTGTGAAATATACACTGACCATAAGAGTTTGAAGTGCTTTTTTACTCAGAAGGATCTAAACATGCACCAGAGGCATTGGCTGGAATTGGTAGAGGATTACGATTTTAATATTCTATACCATCCTGGGAAGACCATGTGGTGGCTAACACACTGAGTTGAAAGGGCCCAGGAAAGTTGTTCAGTTCGAGGCAGATATCAGATAAGTTAGCTGAGGAGATGACTAGAGCAGGTATTGAGTTGGTAATTGGACAGCTAGCCAACATCACTTTTCAGTCCATGCCCCTCGAAAGGATCAAGGAGGAATAGGGTAGAATCCTAGTTGAGAGAGCACAAAGAGGGCGTCTTAACCGGAGCAGCTAAAGACTTTTCTATTTCAGAAATGGGATTACTGAAGTACAAATGTCGGATTTGCGTTTCGATGGATTCCTGTATCCAGCGAGAGATCTTAGATGAGTCTCATACCACTCCCTATTATTTACATCCGAGTACGACGAAGATGTATCAAGATTTGATAACGTTATATTGGTGGCTGTGAATGAAAAGGGATGTGGTGGATTATGTGACCAGGTGTTTGACTTGTCAGCAAGTAAAGGCTGAACATTAGAGGCCAGCAGTGTTGCTGCAGCCTCTAGGGATTCCATAATGGAAATGGGAGAATATCACCATGGACTTCATGGTTGGATTACCGAAGACTGTGGGACAGCATGATTCAGTGTGGGTGATTGTGGATAGATACACCAAGTCAGCCCACTTTTTGCCTAGTAAGAGAACTTATACTGTGGAGCAGTATGCTGAATTGTATGTGAAGGAAATTGTGAGACTACATGGGGCTCCAAGGTCGATAGTATCCGACTGGGATCCTACCTTCACCTCCAAGTTTTGGGAGAGTCTACAGAAGGCTATGGGTACATGGTTGCAGTTTAGTACTGCATATCATCCTCAAACGGATGGACAATTTGAAAGGGCGATTCAGATACTGGGGGATATGTTACGAGCCTGCGTGCTGGATTTTGGGGGATCTCAGAGTAAGTATCTTCCTTTGATTGAGTTTTCGTACAATAACAATTATCAGGCGACTATTGGAGTGGCTCCGTATGAGATGTTATACGGGAGGAAATGCAGATCACACATCCATTGGGATGAGATGGATGAGAGGATGTATCTAGGTCCTAAGGTTGTTCAGAGGAGCAATGAAGCGATTGAGAAGATTAGAGCTTGAATGCTCGCCTCCAGAGTCGCCAGCAGAGTTACTCAGACTTCAGATGCAGGAGCATAGAATTTCAAGTCGGGGACCATGTGTTTCTCAGAGTTTCTCCCTTGAGAGGGGTGAAACAGGTATTTCACGTATCCATGCTCTGGAAGTACATTTGTTTGCCCCTTTGAGTTTTTAGAAGCATATAGATTGGCAATGCCTCCAGCTCCAGAAGTACGTATCAGATTCTTTGCATGTGTTGAGTTATGAGGACTTGGAGCTGGATCAGGATTTATCATACGAAGCGAAGCTGGTTCAGATTCTAGACCGAAAGGTTAAAGTCTTGCGGAGCATGACCATCACCTTAGTGAAAGTGTTGTGGAGGAACAACAAAGTAGAAGAGGCGACTTGGGAGCTTGGTACAGATATGCGGGATCGGTATCCAGAGTTATTCAGGTAATTTCGAGGACGAAATTTCTGTAAGGAGGGGATAGTTGTAGCATCCCAAATTTGCTAATAAGGCTTAGGGCCTTGATTAGCGTGTCGGGAGGGTAATAATTTCTTTAATTATGTTAATATGTGAATTTAATGATTATGTGATTAGAAATGCATGTTTAAGTGAATTAAATATGCATGTGGGCCCCATTTGGCTATTAGGAGCGTATTTGTAATCTTAGGTCGTTGAGGGCATAACTGTTATATTTGTGTTTATTATGATTGGTAGCTCATTGAGTGGTGATATATTTGTGATGCTCGATCCAAGACTGTCCTAGGGAGCAGTTTAGCTAAATAGTCACAATAGGGTTGAATACCCGGCTCGGGAGGAGCCTAGGGGTATTCTGGGAATATAATATGTGTTCGGGACTTACCAGGTAACGGGTAGTAATTTAGAAATTATTTGGACATGTCAGGATCGAATGGGGATTTATAGGAACACTCGAGGAATTAGCAGGACATGACAAATGAGGAAATTGCCCTTGGTGGCACTTGAGGGTTAAGATAGACTTAAGGGGTAGTTTGGACTTTTGGCTAAGGGATATACATGGTTTAGGATGCTGAGACTTTAGAAGGAAACAGAAGGAATAGAAACAATAAGAACTCTCAGCTCTCTCTCATTCGGCTCTCTCTCCCTCTCTATGGTGCTTGAAGATTTTGATGAAACCTTGAGGATTTTAGGCTAAAAACTGGTGGATTGGACATGTTGTGCTAGGGGATTAGCTCAAGATAGATTGGACATTATGTATAATTTTGCTGAACTTTGCTGGAATTGTAGGTTTGCATGTGAAATGACTTCTAAGATTGATTTTGGGTGTTTGATGAGTGTATGTAGTTGTTTGTGGATTTGTTGTGATGTTTAGGCTATAAGGATAAGAATTCTACGCTTAATTCTGAGTTGGCTTGTGTTTGGGGTATGAATTATGGGTTTAGGCTCAGGGAAGACATGAGAAATTGGCTGGTTTATGGGTTTCTAGGACTCGCGTCGCGGCCTTATTCATCAAGCGTCGCGGCCAGTGTGTGCAAAAGGCCTGGATAGGCCTGAGATTGCCTAGGCACCGCAGAGCAAGGCCTAGCGTGTCGCGACCCGCGTGCCCTAGCAGGGAGGGCTTTGCCCTTTGTCTAGTAGCGAGTCGCGGCCCTTATGGGCATGTTGCGGCCCGAAATGGAAAGAAAGGGGGAAAAAGAGGTTTTTTAGCTCGGGAACTTGAATGTTAAGGCTCGAGAAAGATTTTACTACCCGGATAAGTTGAATCTAAGGTCCTGGAGCTAGATTATATTTTGAAGTTATTTATTGGTTTAGAACTTGATGGATGGTTATTATGAATGCGTTGTGACTAGGTTTTCAACGAGGCTCGGGTTAGAGGACTGTGCTCGGGATTGCGGTATTCACATAACTCAGGATACAAGTAGAAAATTGTTGTACCCGTAGAGCAGGGCGTGGCCCTAATGTTTGTATTGCAGGGCGTGGCCCTAATGTTTATGTTTAGTATGCATTTAAATATCTGTTAATATTATGTATGTTTATCAATGAACGGCGAGGCCGAGAACGCCGAAGACCGAGAACAACAAGAAGCCGAGTACGGCAAGGGGTCTAGATCGGCTTGAGCACGCTGAGTGCAGGCTGCTAGGGTGAGACCCTTTTAGGGTGCTGTATCCACCTGCTCGGTGAAGAATGTGAACCTAGGGCCTGGTAAAGCGCCTAGGACGACGTAGGCCGCTATGTGTTTAGACCGCTGGCTACGTTGCTATATATTGTTGAATATTATGTCATATGTTATATGTTGCGTTTTCTTGCTGGGCATCAGCTCACGGGTGCTCTATGGTGTAGGTAAGAGCAAAGGAAAGATTGACCAAGGATGAGAACGAAGATCGGGGAGCGACGGGTACATGTTCGGCCTGCCTGACTACCACGACCAGGGTTATTTTTGGGAAAATATACTGTAATGGTTGTTTTGTCGCCTAGGTCGACCGTGTTTATATTTTGAGTTGTAATACTATTTTCTACACAATATTTTTGGGATCCCAACTGTATAACTTTCAATAATTTCAATGAATGTCCAAATTTTATAATTTTTGTCATTAAACAAGTTTAACTTCAGTTTAGTCACACTTTTAACCTAAAACCTCGATTAGCAAGCTAATGACACATTTTGAACTCACATAATAACGACTCTAAGGAAGTAGGGCATTACAGTTCCAGCACAAAAAGTGTCGGCAAAAGCTATAGAATAATATTTGTAAAAATGCATAAATTTTTTAACTTTAACTTTATTAAAATTTACAACCTCTACATAGGTAGGAAAATAAAGAGAAACTTAATAAATTATTCATAACTCTAGAATTTTCTATACATAAAGGTCCTTGCTACTGAGTCCGAACTCCATGAGCTGTCCATGCACCTATCAACTCCCAAAAAAGGTTAGAACAACAAAATAATTAGCTAACACTAAGTAAACAAATCTCATGCAATTCATTTTGGCACGTACACATATATCATGAGCTTGATGATGCATGACGGAAAGTGAAAACATAGGATTGACATCTCAGTCCTACAAATCTGTCACCGACAAGTCCAATATTATAAAGTCAAGCCTAACTGTTAAACTATTCATATGTCAACTTAGTGCCAACACTTATTTACTATTAAAACAGTATAAACTTATTTCTAATCTGATATTCCAATACTAAGCATAACATAAGCCCTCAAATAAGGTTCAACCCGAGCATTTCAATAAGGCACATTGGGAGAATCAACAGTTATGGTAATACATCACAAAAAAGTCCTTAGCGGTCAGAACATCCACTTATGTAACCATTCAACTACAACATTTAGCACAATGCTAGCATTTTAACCCAACATAGCATAACAAAAACCTTTAACGGGGGTCAGCTCTAGCATCTTCTTGAGATGTGTCGGTAGATCAATAACCTCGATGATATGGACATTAATTTGTGATAACACCAAGTTCTGTGGCAATTCGGGAAAACACCATTTTATCTAAACTATCACCAATACGACCGTCGCCTTTCTGTCAAGCTCAATATTTCCCAGCTATATTCTTATATAAAATCTCCATTAACGAGCCTTGTTGTTCAAGTGTTTCATTTCTATACATGACATTTAGACTTAAGAAACTTGTAACTTAAAATTGGTCATGTACAACAACAACTAGGCTTTTCTCACCATACATAGCTTATATAAATTAAACATATTCTGAACTGTTTAACGCCCAAAATGTGACATCCACTAGCAGTGGTTATAGTATAGATCGGGTGGTCAATTCCACAAGGAGATAACTAAGAACAAAAATATTAGTGGAAAAATAAACACAAAAAGTTAGTGAAAAGCAATGGAAATTGAATTGATTTTTTGTTTGAGAATTTGATGGTAAAATAAAGCAAATAAAAATAAGATGTAATCCAAGAGTAGAGAATATAAATGTATCAAAAGTTACCCATATGCATTGTTTAATCATTTAGATTTTTTATTCACAAAATTATATAAACAAATAGTTCACATCCCAACTACTTATTTGAAGGATTTAACATTAAAGTGCATGCATGTTTCACAAAAGTATATTTTAGTACTTATGTTCTTACTTTGGAAGTAATATATTATTCTTATGAAAAGTCTAAGAATGACACTATACCATTAGGTAATGCAATAAAAGATTAAACATAAAACTAAGCATCAATATTATTTACACTAAATTTAAGTACATAGAATAAGGATGACTAATTCTATATATAATATTAGCAAAAAATAAATAAAGACCAAGAAGATGAT
This sequence comes from Humulus lupulus, assembly GCF_963169125.1. Classification (NCBI taxonomy): domain Eukaryota; kingdom Viridiplantae; phylum Streptophyta; class Magnoliopsida; order Rosales; family Cannabaceae; genus Humulus; species Humulus lupulus. Next base: position 145,668,986 of record NC_084793.1, read on the forward strand.
AGAAGAACATAAATTTCTAAAATGTATAAACTTTAAATACACATATATTGAATCAAAAATATAAATAACATCATTTTGCGTATGAAATCATCCCTAACCTTCCAAGGAAGATTAGGGCATTATGCATATCATTCTCACAAAAATTCTATAAAGAAATATGAGAAGAAAAGTGAGGAAATTTCACTCTAGTTTCTCTACTCTAAAAATTACATATAAAACTAATAAAATGAGCTCCTAATTATAGTCTCAAAAGAGGGTAAAATTCAAAATAGAAATATACTTCGGTTTGCAAATAAATAAAATATAAATAATAAAACTTGAATTATTTAAAATCAAATTATATTATTAATATTATTATTATTTATGTAGTTATCATTTTTATTTTGGTCTTATATTATTGTATAAAGTTAGAGTATAAGGAAAATAAGGAAAGATAAGCTGATGGGCCATTATTTTGACCCAAAATGATCAGAAATAGTAGGTGAAAATTACACCTAGTACCCAATTTAAGTTAACCTCTTTAATTTTTACCCTCATTTTAAAACTCTTAGATTAATACCCAAAATATTAATGACTCTACCCATTATACCCAAAATACATGGTTATCTTTTTCACATAATTCTAAACTCTTCTACGTTAAAATTCATACAGCAAGAACATATAAATTGTTATATTCATTTATATATATAAATATATATACGATCCTAACAAATATATATACTTGAAAAAAAGATTGGGAAGTAATGACACGACAGAGGTAAAGATTGAGATTTTTACATTGGACTTCTAGTAGTGTTTTAAGGGTAATATGGGAAATGTGCTTAAAAAAGTGGGTAATATTCAACTAAATATTATTAGTAGCTATTTTTAGTTAACTAATTCTAAAACTGGGTATTTTTCAAGTTATCCCAAATAGTAGTCCCCAGGTGCAGCCAAAGGAAAAATTCCATGTGGCGAGTTGAGTAGCTGCTGAAGGTTGAGGAAAGAAAGCCTAGGTGGGTTGTGGAGCATTCGGCCATGCTCAAAGAGGAAAAGAAAAGGCCCAAGCGAACTGCGCAGCGGTTGTGGGTCGCGAGTCATTAGGCGGGCACGCGGAGCGGGTCTGATGGGTTAGGTGCAGGCAGGCGGGTCGGCTTGCAGCTAGGTGGACGCATGGCAGAAGGCGGAAGCACCATGTGGCGACTGGGGAGAGTGAGAGAGAAGCAGGTGGGCCTGGGTCTTTTGGGCCAATGTCTGGGCTTCTCTTTTGGGCTGCTTCTTCCAAAATATCCTCTTTTCTTTCTTCTTTTCAAATTTACTTTAATTATTTTTCTTGCTTTTCCAAATGTCAAAAAATGCAAATTAATTCCTACAAAATAACAACAAATTAAGTAATAAATTAATATTTTCAATTATAAAATATATTACAAGAAATCCATGAAAATATTAATTAAGACTTAATTTATTTTAAACTTTAAAACTAATAAAATGATAATTTTAAGCACTAATCACAACCCACAACTAGTTTATTGCTAGTCCCTAGCAATTCAAGGGAAGAAGAAAATTATCAAGTTGAATAATCAAGTCAAACCGAACAAAATCATCTAAGCATTTTCAAAATATGAGCAAGAAGTCAGAAATTACTATCAAAGCTACTTCAGTGCAATTCCATAGTCGTGTTTGTGCACAAAACCATATTCATTTTTATTGCAAGTCATAACACAAATAGTATCAAAAAATCTCAAAAGTATAAGTTCACAACTTCAAATTCCTCATGGGCATTGACAGTATTTTTATGGGAAGGATAATACTCTTGTAGTTGGAAATGTGGCAGTTAACGCTCAAATGAGAGAAGATACACTTTTTAGGACAAACAATTTGAACAAATATTGATCACAAGATATACATATCAACTTATTGAAATTCAAATGACAAACAACCTTTGAGATTTACAAGAGAAGACTCAACTAACTTGAAATAATAAATAAGAAAGGAAAACTATTAATAATTTTTTTTTGAATAGTTTTATGATTTTTTTATTATTCATAAATATATTTACACAAAACAACAAAATAATAATAGAATTTTTTTTTAATACAAAATTACAAATTAATATGAGAAAGTGTTGCTCTTGTTATTTTTTTTTTTCATTTTTTTTGTACTTTACCCTTTTCTTCTTTTATTTTTTATTTTTATATTTATACACACTTTTTTTTACAAGAGGCAACACATAAATAAATATTACAAGAAAATAGAATAAATAAAACACAAATATAACAATTATTACAAAAGCTCATTCTATCATGAAAATTATCCCTCTAGTAAATGTCATGTTTTAAATTTAAAAAATGTGATTTTACCAACTCAAATGATCAACAAAAGTTAAAAAAAATTTCTCAACTCTCACAACTCACCAAAAAATGAAAAAACTTTAGACTTAAAATTTTTCTCAACTATTTATGTTAACAACCATTTTACCACATGTTTGGAAAGTGGACAAAATAATTTTTGAAATCACTTCTTAATAACTAAACATAGTAAAAAATGGCTCAAACCAACATGTTGTATGCATTCTGAGATAATTTTGAGAAAATTTGACTAAAAAATTCAACAAGAAAATAAGATTTTTCAAATGAATACTCACCACACCCTACCAAAAACTAGATAGTGTCCTCAATGTCAAAATGAATATTGAATGGAAAAGCTAAGGAAAGAGAACACCTGGATGATGACAATGTCCATGAGAAGAGAGAGGAAATAACCTGATAACAGTACCCCAAATCAAACAAAATAAAAAAACGAAAAATACACAAAAAAAAACAGAAAAATAAAAATAAAAGAAAATAAATAAGCCATTTAGAATTTAAGAGTGTATAAACTAGGTCCTTAAGAAGGACCTCTTCAACGTGACTCACACTCTCCATGTAATGCTTCACTCTTTGGCCATTAACTCTAAAAATTCTCCCATCATTTGGGTTATTAAGCTCAACAGAACTGTTGGGATATACATATTTCACCACAAATGGACCAGTCCATCGAGATCTTAATTTACTGGGCTACAAGTGTAAACGAGAATCATATAGATGCACTTTATGATTTGACTCAAAGTTTTTTTGCATGATATGTTTATCGTAAGCAACTTTCAACTTCACTATATAGATCCTGGAATTGTCATATTCATCATTTATCAACTCCTCAATTTCAGACAACTGGAGTTTTCGATTGATACATGCGGCATTAAGATCAAAGTTGAGGGCCTTGATAGCCCAATTAGCTTTATGCTCGAGATCGACATGTAAATGACAGGCTTTTCCAAAGACAAGCAGATATGGAGACATCCAAAGAGGGAATTTGAAAGTAGTGCAGTTTTCCCAAAGAGCATCTAGAAGACATGTGGACCAATATTTGCGGTCGGGATTTACCATCTTTTCCAGAATGTGTATTATCTCCCTATTGGCTAACTCAACTTCGCCATTAGTTTGTGGATGATAGGCATTCGCAACTTTTTGAAGTACACTGTACTTACGCATAAGAGCCTCAAAAGATTTGTTACAAAATTAGTGCCTTGATAACCGATGAAAGCACGAGGAGTACTGAACCTTGTTAACACATTTTCTTTCAAGAATTTGACAACTGCAACGTTATCATTAGTTCAACATGGTACTGCATCGATCCATTTTGAAGAATGTAAAGGTAGTCAAAAGAAGGTGGAAATGATCCCATAAATTCTACCCCCCAACAATCAAATATTTCGATTACAAGAATTGGGATCAAGGGCTTCATGTGCTGATGGGACAAGGAACCTAACTTTTGGCACCTTATACAAGAACGACAAAAATCATTCATGTCTTTAAACAAAGTGGGCCAGTAAATACCGCACTGTAAGATTTTTGCAGCAATCTTCTTCACAATGAAGTGACCACCACACACATAATTGCGGCAAAAATTGAGCACACTAGACACCTCATTGTCGTGTGTGCATCTTCACATCATTTTTTCAGGGCAATACTTGAATAAGTATGGGTCATCCAAAAAAAAGTTGCGCACCTCGACCAAAAATTTGTGTTTATCTTTTGAACTCCATTCAGAAGGAAGTTCACCTGTTACTAAGTAGTTAACATTGTGTGCAAACCACGACAACTTAATGACATAAAACAATTTTTCATCAGGGAAATCATCATGAATATGTGGACCAACAGTGAGATTGTTGAATTCAAGTTGGGAGAAATGGTCCACGATGACATTTTTGACACCTTTCTTCTTTTTGATTGTCATATCAAATTCTAGCTAGAGAAGGGCCCATCGTATTAATCGCGCCTTAGCATCCTTTTTGAAAATGAGATACATAGGGGCGGAGTGATCTGTGAAGATCATAATAGGTGACCCAATCAAATAAGCTCAGAATTTGTCGAGAGCAAAGACCATGGCAAGAAACTCATTTTCAGTAGTGTAACTGTTCATTTGATCACTATTGAGGCCTGCATAATTGACAACAAAGGGTTTCACCTGCCTTCGTTCTCCCAACATAGCTCCCACATCAAAGTTACTGGCATCACACATGATTTCGAAAGGAAGACTCCAATCGGGTGACTGAATGATGGGAGAGGAAGTGAGTGAGGTCACAAGTGTTCGAAATGAATCCTCATGCGTTGGTGTGACATCCTTGGCTAGGAGGTTACATAATGGATGAGAAATCATTAAAAAGTTTTGTACGAACCTCGGATAAAAGCCAGCATGACCAAGGAATGACCTAATATCTTTGACAGTCTTAGGGGTAGGCAATTTTGTGATGAGGTCAATTTTAGATTGATCAACCTCATTCCCTCTTTCAGAAAGATACCATGAAATGGCACTTCTCCCAGGAAAGCACAATATCTTGCTAGATGCATCGTTTTAAAATGACTTCAAGGTTGAGAAGGAAAGTATCAAAATATTTTCAAAAGACGTTTAAGTCATCCATGAATCCTTCCATCAATTTTTCAATCATGTCATTGAAGATACTCATCATGCATCTTTGAAAAGTAGCTGGTGCATTACACAACCCAAATGGCTACGCCAGAAAGCATAAGTGCCAAAAGGACAAATGAAAGTGGTCTTATCTTGGTCCTCTAATGCAATCTAAATTTGATAATCATTTGAGTAGCCATCAAGAAAGAAATAGTAAGGATGACCAGCTACATGCTCAAGGATTTGATCAATGAATGGAAGCAAAAAATGACCTTTACGGAAGGTGGCATTTAATTTTCTATAATCAATGCACATGCACCATTCCGCCACAGTTCTTGTGGTGACAAGGGCCCTTTTTTCATTTTGAACAACGGTTACACCCAATTTCTAAGGTACTACCTGAGTTAGAATAACCCATTTGATGTCAGCCACTGGATAGATGATTCCAGCGTATAGCAATTTCAGTACTTCATTTTTCACAACTTCTTTCATTGTGGGGTTTAGTCGCCTTTGAGTATCCCTTAAAGGGATAGCCTCATCCTCCATATTGATTTGATGGGAGCAATTTAGAGGGCTAAATATCTTTGATATTAGTAAGTGTCCAACCAATCGCAGATTTATGCATTCGCAGTAGCTCTAGTAAATGCAATTCTTGAGAATTTTGAAGGTTGGACGAGATGATAACTGGAAAGGTTTCACGGTCTCCCATGAAGACAAGTTTTAAAACCCATGTAGTTGGGTCAATTGAACAGTTTTAACCTCTTCAACTGAAGCTTTTTGTTGTGCTCTCTCACGAGGTAGCTCTTCAAAGCGAGTCTTCCAAAACTTTTTCCCTCTATGTTGTGAGTCTTTATGATAAGAAATTTCAAGAGTGGACTCAACAAGGTTGGGACTTTCATACTCAAACATAAGGAGGAGTTCATCATCAAGATTATCAAAATTGCTTCGCAATTGAATCTCCTCTAGAATTAGAGTGTCAATCATAAAATTTTGATAACACTCGTCATCCTTTTGGGGTTGTTTTTCAATGTGGAAAATATTTACCTCAAGTGTCATATTTCCAAATGATATCTTCATTAGACCATTCAGACAATTGATTAAAGCAATTATAGTAGCAAGGAATGGTCTTCTAAGGATAATAGGAATTTTTGACTCCATGTTTACCACAGATTGGGTATCAAGAACAGGGAAATCCAAGGGATAATAGAACTTTTCAATTTGAACTAGAACATACACAACAATACTCATAGGCTTTTTGATGGAGCAGTCAACAAGCTGTAGCACAATAGATGTTGGCTTCATTTCTCCAAGACCGAATTGCGAGTACATAAAATAAGGCATGAGATCTACACTCGCACCAAGGTCAAGTAAAGCTTGGCTGACTTCATGAGTCGCAATTTGGCAGGAAATGATGGGACAACCAGAATCTTTGTATTTTGGCAGTGTCATTTGTTCAATTACCGAACTCACTTGTTTAGTCAAGAAAGCAGTCTTCTTGACATAATGCTTCCTTTTTGCAATGCATAGATCCTTGATTATTTTGGCATAAGTTGACACTTGTTTTATGATATGAAGAAAAGGAAGATTAATCTTCACTTGTGTCAAGTGCTCAAGGATTTAAGCTCGGTTCTCAGGAATTTTCCCAACAGATTTCAAAACCTGAGCAAATGGAACTTTTGTAGAAGCATTAGGTGGTGCACTCACAGGAATAACATTTGGAGTGCTTGAAGTAATGGTTTTATTAATGGATCTTCTAAAGTTTTACAACTTATAGTTGTGACGACATTGACCTCCTCAACGTTTTGATCATTGAAGTTGGAGGATTGGGACATATGTTGATAAGTCTAGTTTAGGGTAGTTTTAGAGTGTGTTTTAGTCTTAGTTTCGAGTCAAATTGTGAGTTTTGTACAATATTATGCTTGTGTTTTGTTTTATTTTATTGTTACCCTTGTGCATTGAATAGAGGTTGCGAAGGAAATTTTCAGAAATAGCCACAGATCCAGTCAGTTTTGAAAATTAACTTTTAATTTCCTTGATTTCTTCCATCATTTGGCGATTTAGTTTGGTTTCTTCCTCTATGAATGCATGAAGGGTATTCTCAAGAGAATTCCTTTGTGGATGAGCATTGTATTGAGTCGCAGAATACACCTTTGGTGGTTGAGCTTGAAACTTGTTTCTCCATTGGTTTTTGGACGATTAAGCTTGGTTGGAATCTCTCCAACTGAAATTTGGGTGGTTTCTTCAACCAGGGTTGTACGTACGGGAAAATGGCTTGTTATATGCCCCTAAGGCAATGCATTGATCCTCATAAACTCCCTTCATTTCATTTAAAGCTAAGCAATCCTTAGCTAAATGCTCTATCTCTCCATAAACTAAACAAGGTTCTTAGGGTTCCGTTTTAGCGATCATGTGCGATTTTTGACCACTTTTCATCATTAAGACCTCAAACTTCTTTTTAAAAGCTTTAAGTTGGGCCTTAACACTATCCTCTTCTCAAAGTTGATAGATCCCAGATGGTTTATATCGGTTGGTACTATTAGTAGCACTTGGACCAATCTAGGTGTGAGATTATTTTGCAGTGTCTTCGAGATATTCAAGAGCATTGTCTGGCTATTTTTCGAGGAATTCACCATTGCATAACATTTCTACAAATTGGCGATCACAACTTGTGAGGCCTTCATAGAAGTAACTGACTAAACGTCAATTCTCATAGCCATGGTGAGGTCAGTGAATTAATAGATCTTTGAATATTCCACAGACTTGATATAACGTTTCACTGTTTTTTTGGGAAAATGTGGAAATTTGTCGTTTTGGACCATTGGTCTTATTGCTAGGGAAATGTTTTAGAAAGAATGATTTGGTCATTTCCTCCCATGTTCCAATAGACCTAGGTTTCAAAGAGTATAACAAGCTTTTAGCTTTGTCCATCAAGGAGAAGGGGAAGAACTTTAACCGCACAAAATCGTCGTTTTAAGCTCAATTATAGAATGTGGGTACTACCTCCTCCAATTCTCTAATATGCACATATGAAAATTTGTTTTCCATTCCATGAAATGTGGGCCATAGTTGAATCATTCCGGGTTTAATGTCCAATGTGGGCATATTAAGAGGGAATATAATGCATGAAGGCATGGAAGTGCGAGTAGGATGGAGGTAGTCATATAAGGTTCTTGGTTGGATTTAATCATTTTGAGCCATTGCAAACAGATTATCACCAACCAAGGTGTGTGGAGAAGAAGGAATTGTTTAAGGAGTAGTGGATGAATTTGAAAAAGTTTCACTAGAAGTTTCGTCACGATTCATCCACTCTCAGAAATGATAATATATTTTTTTTGTTAAACATGTTCCCAGGCAGATTTGGAGGTTTAGGGGTGATCTCAAATTCCTTACTCGAACTCCCCAAGATTACTGAGTAAGTATGAAGGATCACAAGTTAAACATTTTCGACCAAATAACCTTTAAGCAAAGTAAAATTACTTATTTTAACAAAACAAGCTTGGTTTTTTTTAATAGTAATAAGTTAAAAAATATAATAGTGCAAAGGTATACACACGAAATGTTCTCATGCATATTGGGAAGGTTTCCAAGATACTGCTTTAGACCCACACTTTCCTTAGACAGAACTCCCCGAGGTTCCCAGGTAAGTGTGGAGGGTAACGCTATCACAAACCTTATTTAACAACCAATCTTTCTAGACAGAACAATATCAGTATTTTACCATTTTTGTAATATAACACAATTGTTCCCAATACTAAATGTTTTATGATTGAAATTTTATGAACAATTGTATGCAGTTTTTTTTTTTTAAAGGAAGACCTTAATTTTAAGGAAAACTAAGGCAAAGAGAAAGAAAAGTCTAAACTAGGAAACCTAAAGAACCAAAATAATCACAATATATCAATAAAAAAAATAAAGTAAAGAGAGGAATCAAACTACTTAGCAATATTTATCAAGGAAGATGTAATTTCTTTTTTATAATTTCTAATGCGTTTAACCCAATTTTGGACTCAGTGACGTGGCATTTGGAAAGGGAACACGCAGTGATAAACAACAATGAATGCATATGGCTGGTCGAAAAAGGAGTAGCTGCTCGAAAGAACTACATTAGAACCTGCTCAAGAGGAGAAGAGTGGTGCTGTTATATGACGTTGGTCGAAGATGGACTTACTCGATGTATGACACATTTTTCACCCGAAGATCCGGATTCACGAGATACTGCAAAATATCCCAAGCTATTTATGTAAATGATATTTGAATTGTATTATCTCCGTATTATTTGAATTTGTAGTTTGTTATAACAATCCCATACTACACGTGTAGGGCATCGATTAATTTGTAAGTGTCCATAGCCCATTAAGAGATTCCATAAATAGATATCTCTCTTAGTTTTTATTTCTAAGCTGAATTTGTACACACTTTACTTACCAAACCCTACTTAATTGTATTCTTTTTCTCTTGGGGTTGGGAAACTCAAGTTACCCTGTTTCTTCTTGATCTTGAATGTGAGACTTCTTAAATTAATAAAAGTGCAAGTGGAAGTAGGTCATTACCAACTCTTGGTGCCGAACCACTATAAAATTATGTGTGTCATTTACTTGATTTTAGTTCATTTTATTAATTCATGTCGTATTAATTGACTCAGTGTCGTTGACCAAAACGCTGATCAATATTTTGGTGCTTTCATTGAAAGCTGAAATCCAAGATACCACTTTACTAGATCCATATAAAATAATGGTTATCACTACTAGAAGTGAGAGTCAAGACCCACAAGGGGGAACCCTAACATTGGTCATCCTGATCGCTCCTCGAGCAGTCAGATCCCTCCTTTACGTCTAACTCGTTAGGTTCCTCCTCCTGGACACCTACCACCACTAGCAACAATTGGACATGATGAGCCCCATTTGGACTTAGGGGAGGATTTACACCCCAACATTGAGTAGCTCAAAGGAGTGATCAGACAAATGCAATAACAATTCGTTGCCATGCATGAGAGTCATGCAACAATTCGAGAGGCTATAGCATAACCCCTCAATAAACAAAGATAAGATTTCTAAGCTTGGATGGATCAAAGGCAACGAGCCCTTGAGGCCCATCAAGAGGAAGCTGACCATCGCAATGCAGAGGCGACAGGGTTTTTAGAGGTTGTCTTGTCATGGAATCAAGCAACAAGACCCCGACTAGTGAATCTGCAGCTTGAAAACACTGGTCAGGCAAATTCTAAAGCCCGACGACCAGCTGGTCAGGTCCTAAAACCTATTCAACCATATGGTCTCAGGACCAAGTAGTTCCCCCTGGGTAAACTCGGAGTCAACACTCCAACAAGGGGCTCAGCCAAGAGTGCAGCAACCACTTCATCAAGATGAGCAAGTTTTTCCCAATAGAGAGCAAGGCTACACCAGATAAGTGTCTAGAACTAGAAGGCATGCTAATGAAAAACCAGGGTGTGCAGTCTCATGGGGAGGCCAGCCTCCTAATCCTATTGCTGGGCAGCAATTTTGACAATAAAGGAATGAATGACCAGCTAGCCAAAACTGAGGCTGTTCACATCGACATGCTGGACACAATTATGGTCATCCTCATAGAAGATATAGAAGGATGAATGATCAAGAAGCCAGTAGTAGTTATCAAACAACACACATAGATGCTATGATGATCAAGAGTGGGATAGTCGATACTACCAATGTAACGCCCTGGTTAGCCAAGACCATTACACAGTGTGTTTGAAATGGTGCTTAGCCTGCTAAGCAAGTCATTTGGACTCAAATGTGTAATTAAAACTAAACAAGAGTGAGGTATTAAAAAATTTGGTCAACAAAGTAATCATTTTCCGTTAAAAGTATTTAGTTTATACACAGGATCCCAAAAAGTGTTTAAAGAATGATAAAAGACAAATAAGATACAGACTAGTCATCCTAAGTGGCAAAACAGGGTTCAACCCTAATTCCTCCTAAGCAAATCTCGGCCGTGGCGGTTGAGTAGGGTGCATATGTAAACAACGCCCTTGAAGATTTCCAACTCATGGCGGGTCCAACTTACTCTTTGACCTTACCTCCACCACAAAGCACCTATGAGCCAAGGCCTAAAATTCCTATCAAATACATGCTTTATAAATCATAACCATATATACGTGAATAATTCAACAAGTATGACGATTCATGCTGAATAGATGCACAACGCACCCATGTAATGGTCCCACCACTATGGCCTGGCCTGACCCTGCAACTACAGCCTTCATTACGCATGGAGTGCCGATAACGACCTCCAGGCCGATAAGGCTCTGCCACTATGGCCTACATTACGTATGTAGTGCCGATAATGATCTCCAGGCCGATAACGATCTCCCGACTGAACAATCATTACAAGCAAGTATATCAGCATAGATTCAAACACAATAGACATTCAACTATAAATGAATTCATGACACGATCATTCTCGTGCCCTATAATAAGGGCTCAAGCCCTAAACCAGGTACATGAGACAATTTTCTTACATCTTGTCCAAGCACTAGGTAAATACAAACGACCCTCGAGCACGATCCCCTTCCGAGCCCTAGCGGTACGCTAGTCACAAACATAATAGCGAATAACCATCAATAACGAGCGAATAAAGGTTTCTTAATTGAGTCCTAGCCCCCAGGACCTCGAATTCTACTAAACTGGGTAATAGAATCCTTCTTGAGCATTTAGGTTTGAGTTCATGTACTCAAAAACCTTATTTGGCCAAAATCCCAATTTGATCCGCGATGCCCCTCACAAGCGTCGCGGCCCTCTACAAGTCAGAGAGTCGTAAACCATTTCCTTGGACATGCACCGCGATGCAGCCCACAAGGTGCTGCGATGCCAAGATGATTAAAAGAATCGCCCTAACCTTTGGGTTCATGCAAGCCGCAGTGCACCAAGAATAGCGTCGCGACACAATCTCGCAAACCCAGAAAACTTGCGATTTCAGAAATCGCAAACCGACCCAAAACCTTCCAAAACAACATTTCAACCTATCCCAATCATCAAAACAATACCAACAACTCAAATTAACAACATACAACAACCCAAAAACCACCAACACATACCCAAACCAAAAATCCAATGATTTCCCATAAACACCAGAAAGAATACTCAAAAGCATAGAGAACTAAACTTACCTCTTAGATTTTGAGCTCCCCAAATGAATTTCCCTAGCTTAGCAATCCTCAATCCTCAACAGCAAGCCTCTAAATCAACCCATGATTGTTCCAAGCTTGAAATAATTCCAAGGCCTCAAAAGTCCCTTCTTTAGAACCAAGTAGAGTGAGAGGGAGAGAATGAGAAAACGTAAGAGTATGGTTACCTCAGATTGCCTAAGTATTGAATTAGGCCCCTAGGAAAAGACTATAACGCCCCTGCTTATTAAGCCTCTCTCCTAAGCCCTCAGGGGTATATTAGTCATTTGACACCAATCTCCGCTAAACCTCAAAATTTCACTTAAAATTCCCAATTAATCCCACTAATCTTACAAAAACTAATATTTTTCCTCCCAATTATAATGCATACTCCAATACCCCAGGTAATTCACCAAATTACTAGGCTCACCCTTGGTAAAATACTCCTAGGCTCACCTCGAGTCGGGTATTAATCCCCAATGTGAATTTTCTGCCAAATTGCTCACTAGGATTGTCTCGTGCCACATATCTCAAATATATCAACATAATAATGTGGTCTCACTCATAAAGCACATATAATTACAGATATACCCTCAGTGGATCAAAATTACGACAATGGCCTTTTTTAACAGAAACGGGCCTATAAGCACATTTAACTCACTTAAACATGCGTAAATAGTCATATCATGGAATAACTCATATGATTCACATATATAATCACAATTAGATCATATTAACACATAAACATCCAATTATGCCCTCTTGGCCCAATAATCAAGGCACTAAGCCTTATTAGCGAATTCGGGACGTTACAACTATCCCTCCTTATAAGAATTTCATCCTCAAAATTTATTCAAAACTCTCGGGATACTGGTCCCGCAAATCTGACTCTAACTTCTGAGTCGTTTCCTTGCCTTGTTATTTCTTTATAATGTTCTTACTAAGGTTTCAGTCTTATTCCTTAAGACTTTATCCTTTCCATTAAGAATCTTCACTGGATTTTCTTCACATGATATATCTCACGGAAATTCCAGGGTCTCTTAACCCAACAAGTATAGCGCTCAATAACTCTTTCCTTAGCATTGACACCTACAACACCCTATGAACCTCCACCCATGTTGGGGTAAGGCTAATCTATAGGCCCCTGGCCTAAATCTTGTCAAGAACTTAAAGGCCTAACAAACCTAGAGCCCAATTTCTCTTTCTCCCCAAATTATCTTATCTCTTGGATCAACAATACCTGGAGAAGTAAAATCTTCAACCCTGGAACTCCACGGTTCCTATATTTGAATTTACGTCGATTTTATGTCTTTTCAATAAAGCGAATATTTTTTCTCTAATGATCTTTAGTAACGTCGTTGGTCCTCTGAACCATTCCAGGACCATAATAATTTCTATCTCCCATCTCCAGTGTCCCTAAAACTTACATGCCCAAAGCATAACATCTAATATCTAATCTATCCTCTCACATTGCCTACCTGGGTGAGGATAACAAGTATTACTAAATCTCCATCCTATACCCATCGCCCTTTCTGAGCTTTTCTAAAACATGGAAATAAATATAGGGTTTCATTCTTGAACTCTCGACTTCGGTGCCCCACAGAGATGTACGATTTCCCTTCACATATACTAATTCATATTATGATTCATGCGCACAAACAAGAAGTGTGTTACTTTAGTATATCGAGTCGCAACTTCTCATACCAAAATCATTTTCCCACAATCCAAGGCGATCCATCCATAAGGTTCATTATTATATCCACCCATACTAACTCTGGAATGTCCTAGGGTCATAGTAGCCCCGCTGGCCTATGGTACTTAGCCTTTACTTGCTGAAAGGTTAGGCACTTAGCCACCGGTATACAAATTTTAGGTCTTGATACCCATTCGTAATTCCTGGATATAACGAGCACGGGGTGGTATAAAAATCCATCCAGAATTTCCATTTTTATGCTAGCATCCACTGGAACATGTATTTGATTCTCTATCTCATCCTATCCATGTTAAGATAGAGAATCAGATACATGTTCCAGTAGATGCTAGCATAAAAATTGAAATTCTGGATGGATTTTTATACCACCCCATGCTCGTTATATCCAGGAATTAGTAGGGTCCTTCAACATTCCAATAAGATTGTCATTCTGTATCTTACTGTTTATAAAGTTATACTTGCCGATTGTTAAATACAAATCTCATGCTAATTCTAGTCATTTCCTCAACTAACTTAGATGCAGTCTATTTCGAATCAAACACCTAGTTTGGACCTTTCCAACTTGAGGTATCCGTGTAAAATATCTATATTTTTATTCTTTTGACCCTCATGAAACGTAAGTCATCATCTTTCCAACCTACACATGGACACATCCTATTCCCTGCCTTGTCGCGCCACCAAACACTATGAATCACTCATTCTTAAACAACCAAGACAGTATCCACTATGTCGTCCTCATATATCGGTCCACCACATGAAAATACTGATACCATGGCACGATAATCAACCTCTATTTTAACTTTTGGAAACCTGGTTTGCATCCATCAGCTCAACAAAACCTCAGGTCATCACGTTACTTCAATCCAGGGTATCACAGTCTTTGAAGATGCTTCAAGTAAATGCATATGTGTTTCGCCAGTCCTGCAATATTTCTAACCTCTAAAGTGTTCCTTTGGCAAATCCTTTACCACTTTGATCTTAACTAAATTAGGCTTGATCACCTCATTCCCATAATGTGACACCAACCATGACTCAAAGAAATCTGAACTCATCCCTACCGAAACCTTACCTATAATCCATGCTTCCTTCGTCTTTGTAATATCATCAAAGATGCCACTCGTGTTCTGCCTTTGGCTGGAAGAAGGCCAAAGCATTCTCGAAAAATCCAAAATATGAACTGTCCAAATAATCCTTGAGCTCTCTATTTGTTAGATCCACGCGAGTCGCTAGAGCATTGGTCAGTTCAAAGGTTTTCACTAAAAATCCACGACTTCCATACTTAGTGCGAGAGGTAATTATTAAAATGTTTATTTCCTCAATCCTTAGTTGGTAATAACCAGATTGAGGGTAAATTCTTAGGAGCACTGTCTTACCTTGCAACTGGTCAAACGAATCATCAATCCTTAGCAATGGATACTTATTCCTGACAATTACCTTATATAGCTATCCATACTCGATACATGTCCTCAATGACTTGTCCTTCTCCTTAACAAATGGTGTTGACGTATCGCGTAGTGAGAAGCTCGATTAAATAACTCCCCAATTTAATTAACCCCTTCAACCAAACCTTCAATTCTTTCCACTCAGCTAGTGCCCTTTTATACAGTGCCTTGAATACTGACTCTAGCCCTGATGTCAATTAATAACAAACTAAATCTCCCAATGCGATGGAAATCACGGTAGACCCTTTGATCCAACCTATGAAACCCTCGTGATATCCACCACACTTACTAGGAATTCCACGCATCCTCCTTGGGATATATTTCTAACCTTTAATACCCAGGTCATTGGATTGTGAAGCCTGCTCAGAACGCCCGCAATCACAAGCAGGTTTCCTCCTTCAATCTCAAAAGATTACCATCTTTCTCTCATGATGCATGATCATTCCCACTCGGACAACCAATCCATACCCAATAACACATCAAACTCTTTCACTGTTGATTCTATCAGGTCCATAGACCATTCTCTATTATTCACCTCTATCGGTAATGGTCCAGTTCCACCTTTAGAGGCTACTAATTCTCAATAGGCGATAACACCCCCATTGTCCACAACATAGGTAACCCTAAAAATCAACTCTATTCAACTATAGTCTTACAAAATAAACAATTACATGCCTAAATTCAAAATAAACTCCTACCATGAAAGAGTAGTAAATACTAGAGTCTGACATATCGCCATGGAGGAAATAACCTCAGCCTCCGTCTGTAACAAAGCAACCCCCCTCAAATCGGAACATAATTGTTGTCCTCCCTTGGTTCATTCTTTCCCATTTGCGGGCAATCTCTCTTAAAATGACCCACCATGCCGTATAGGAAACATGTCTTAGCTCAACATTCTCCCAAATGGTGTCTCCTGCACCGAATGCACTTGGGTAGGTCTTTGACATCTTGCCCTCGCCCTGTCGGCTATTCTAAGTGCCTCATAATCTTCTTTCTATCCTAGGGGTGCCAAATACGTCATAGTCTTTTCTTTTCTACTCAATGGGACCTCCACCCTTACCTAATCATGTACACAATGGTACCACTCTCCAAGCGTCGTGCCCTACGACACTTTCCCTTTTTATTTCATCCTATGTTGCCTCAACAGTAAGTGCCTTCTCTACTGCCTGAGCATAGGTAAAAACCTCAGATACTAGGGCGATTCTGACGCCCTGAGCTCCCCTAAAATTCATCCCTCGAACAAATCGCTCCCTCCGAGCCACATCAGATGACACCAAGTTTAAAGAAAACTTGGCCAGCCCATCAAATTAATGGCATACTATGTTACTATCATTTTTCCCTGAACTAGATTCATAAATTTGTTTATCTTCGCTGCATGAATTGCATCATTATAATATCTCTCATTGAATAATTGCCTAAACTCCTCCCAGCCAATGATAACAACGTTCCTGGTCTGGGATACAACTTCCCACCAAGTTCGAGCGTCATATAGTAACATATACGTGGCACATACCAATCTATCATTTTCCTGTAACCCTAATAAGGTCGAGGATGGAGCTAATCATGCCCATCCACTGCTCAGCTCTGAGTGGATCTAGGCCTCTGTCGAAGGCTGGAGGGTATTGTCTCTGGAACCTCTCAACTAGTGGTTCCCACCTATTCCCAACCCTAGGTTGACCCACAACCGGCGAAACAAGAGGAGCAATATTCTCTTGCCGAACCTGCTACCTCAACCTTCTAATCTCTTCCTCTTGCCTCTACCATCTTGCCTGCATACTAGTAAACATCTGCTGCCAATTTTAGGGGGCGGATGGAGGGTTTCGGCTCTGATTATCATATGCAGCCTCGATATTAACTCTGCCTGATCCAATTGATTGCCTGGGGTACATAACCTCTGAATATGTCTCTGTCAATGACTTAACCTATTAGGCATGATGATCACATCCAGAATTATCCCACGAGCAGAACCAAACAACACAACAACCACATACAGTAGTAATACCATAACACAAGTTTATAACATTCATGCATCAATAAATAGGACTTGCTCCCATGATGTATATATATATCATGCTTTCTATTCTAGCATGCAGATAAGGAACATATGTTTAATTAAGCAATTAAACCCATAACCACATTATTGGATACCGAACAATGAGTCGAGCTTATCGTTAGCCACAAGTGTACATGCCCAACCAATCTTTAGGAACCCATAAACCTAGACCGCTCTGATACCAAGTTGTAATACCCTGGTTAGCCAAGACTGTTACAGAGTGTGTTTGAAAATGGTGCTTAGCTCGCTAAGCGAGTCATTTGGACTAAATGTGTAATTATAACTAAACAAGGGTTAGGTATTAAAAATTTTGGCCAACAAAGTAATCACTTTCTATTAAAAATGTTTAGTATACACACGGAATCCCAAAAAGTGTTCAAAGACTGATAAAAGACAAATAAGATACAAACTAGTCATCCTAAGCGGCAAAGGGTTCAACCCTAATATCTCCCAAGCAATCCAGACTGTGGCGGTCGAGCAGGCTGCATATGTACACACTGCCCTTGAAGCTCTACAGCTCATGGCTAGTCCAGTTTACTCTTTCCCTTACCTGCACCACAAAGCACCTGTGAGCCAAGGCCCAACAAGAAAACTCCAAGTAAGACAGATATTTAGATAAGCATTACTATCAAATACATGCTTTATAAATCATAACCATATATATGTGGATAATTCAACAAATATGATGACCCATGCTGAATAGATGCACATCGTATCCATGTAATGGTCCCACCACTATGGCCTAGCCCCGCCACTACTACCTACATTACGCATGTAGTGCCGATAATGACCTCCAGGCCGTTAAGGCCAGCTAAGACTGTTACATAGTGTGTTTGAAATGGTGCTTAGCCTGCTAATCAAGTCATTTGGACTTAAATGTGTAATTAAAACTAAACAAGGGTTATATATTAAAATTTTTGGACAAAGAAGTGATCATTTCCTTTTAAAAGTGTTTAGTTTATACACGCGATCCCAAAAAGTGTTAAAGATAGATAACAGGCAAATAAGATACAAACTAGTCGTCCAAAGCGGCAAAACATGGTTTAACACTAATTCCTCCAAAGCAATCCCAGTCGTGCGTGATCGAGCAGGATATATATGTACACACCGGCCCTGAAGCTCTCCAACTCATGGCTGGTCCAATTTACTCTTTGCCCTTACCTCCACAACAAAGCACCCGTGAGCCAAGGCCATCAAGAAAACTTAACAAAGTAAGATAAATATTCAAATAAGAATTCCTATCAAATACATACTTTATAAATCATAACCATATATACGTGGATAATTAACAAGTATGAAGACTCATGCTGAATAGATGCACATCGCATCCATGTAATGGTCCCACCACTACGACCTGGCCCCGCCACTACGGCCTACATTACCATGTAGTGTCAATAACAACCTCCAAGCCGATAACGATCTCCCAACTGAACAATCATTAACAACAAGTATATCATCATAGATTCAAACACAACAGACATTCAACTATAAATGAATTCATGACACAGTAATTCCCGTGCCTTATAATCAAGGGCTCAAGCACTACACCAGGTGCATGAGACAATTGTCTTACCTCTGGTCCAAGCACTTGGTAAATAGAAATGAACCTCAAGAATGATCCCCTTCCGATCCCTAGTGGTACCCTAGCCACAAACATAATAGCGAATATACATCAATAACGAGCGAATAAAGGTTTCTAAACTAAGCCCTAGCCCTCGGGACCCCGAATTCTACTAAAACGGGTAGTAGAATCGTTCCCTAGCATTTAGGTTTGAGTTCCCGTACTCAAAAACCTCATTTTTCAAAAAACTCTAATTTGATCCGCGACGCCCCTCACAAGCGTCGCAGCCCTCAACAAGTCATAGTGTAATAAACCATTTCCCTAGACATGTGTCGTGGTGTAGACCATAAGGCGTTGGGTGCTAAGACGATTCAAAGAACCGCCCCAGCCTGTGGGTTCATGCGGGTCGTGGCGCATTAAGAGCAGCGCCATGACGCAACCTCGAGAACCCAGAAAACTTGCGATTTTAGAAATCGCAAACTGACCCAAAACCTTCCCAAAACAACATTTCAACCTTTCGCAATCATAAAAAAAATACTAGCAACTCAAATGAACAACATACAACCACAAAAAATCCAATATCAAATGATTTCCCATAAACACCAAAAATAATACTCAAAATCTTAGAGAATTAAACATACATCTGATTTTGAGCTCCCCAATTGAATTTCCCTACTTAGCAATCCTCAATCCTCAGCAACAAGCCTCTAAATCCACCAAAGATTGTTCCAAGCTTGAAATCTTTCCAAAGCTTCAAAACTCCGTTCCTTAGAGTGAGGTTAACTTATATTTCCTAAGTCTTGAATTAGGCCCCAAGGAAAATACTATAATGCCCCTGCCTATTAAGCCTCTCTCCTAAATCCTTAAGGGCATATTAGTCATATGACACCAATCCACGCTTAACCTCAGAATTTCACTTAAAATTCTCAATTAATTCTACTAATCTTCCAAACACTAATATTCCCCCCCCCCCCCCCCCCCCACAATTATAACTCATACTCCAATACCCCCGACAATTCAACATATTACTAAAATACCCACTACTACAAAATTGGGCTTTCCCGACACCCAACCATGACAGTCAACTCTGTTGACTTTCGTAATTTCTTAGCGCGACTCTACACCGACAGTTAAAAACTATAGGCATAGAAACCAACGCCGACAGTGAATAACTGTCACCGTTGCTTTTGACTGTCGCTATTGACCCTAACGCCGACAGTTAATTCGAGACCAATGCCGACAGTTAAAAATTGTCGCTATCGACCTCAACGCCGACAGTTAATAAAAGCCCAATACCGACAGTTATAATATGTCACCAAAATTTCAAATAAAAAAATCTAAAAATATAATTAATGAATAATTTAATTTTAAAAATAAACTAAATTATGTAAATATATATATTTATAAAAATTATGCATTTATTAACAACTTTTAAAACTAGTTTTTTTTTGTTTCTAAATTTTTCATATTATTAACTTTTGT
This sequence comes from Humulus lupulus, assembly GCF_963169125.1. NCBI lineage: Eukaryota > Viridiplantae > Streptophyta > Magnoliopsida > Rosales > Cannabaceae > Humulus > Humulus lupulus. The sequence continues at coordinate 145,689,296 of NC_084793.1, forward strand.
ATTTATAATAATTTTTATATTAAAATTTAAATTAGTGATGATATAAAGAATAATATAGTTAAATTAACATATTTATAAAAATCCCCTCACGATATAAAAAAACAAAATCATATGAATAAAACCATAAATAAAATGAAAATATTAAATCATAATGTTAAGAAGGAACTGATATTTAAAAAAAAAAAATCAAAACTAACGTACTACATGTTATTTTCAATTTAGTGATTTTATACCCACCCCCAAATTTTTATGTCTTTGATTTGCCGCCACTTACACCCGCCCATTTTTCATCATTTTGGTTTTATGGGCTTCCTAGTTTTTCATCATTTTGGCTTTAACTCCCTTATTTCTCTCCATCTCCCTCAATCTCTCAAGCTTTGCCGAAGTCATGAACTCTCGGTGTCCCATTTACAGTTTTATCTGTTTATATATATATATATTTATTTATATTGCCAAGTATTTTGCATAAGGACTTTGTTCTGACTAGTGATTTTGAATACTCTGGTTATTTTTATTTTCCAGCTTGAGGGCACAGGCATGTTGAAATATTAAACTTGATTTAATATAGTTAATTTCTAGAATTTTCTTGTTGTTACTAAAGTTTCTAGACTATTCCTATATTTACTAAAGTTTCTAGAGTTTTCTTGTTTGTGTTGAGTACTCTTGAATTTTCTAGAATTATCTCTCACTTGTGTTAGTAGTGGGAATTATGTAGAAAAATGTAGAAGCTAGTCATTTAATAATGTTTCTAGATTAGTCCATAGAGTCCTATAAATAGAGATGTAATCCCATTATTTTGTACCAAGTCAAAAATCACACAAGTTGAGATATAAAATATAGCTTCTTCCATTTAAGTATTCTCTCCAAAATTCTTCTTATTTTCCAACAAAGTGGTACCAGAGCCAGGTTTGTGAAGAAAAATGGCAAGTGGAGGAATGATCCCCTTCCAAGTTCCAATGCTCACCAAGAGCAACTATGACGATTGGAGTATTAAGATGAAGGCACTACTAGGAGCTCAAGATGTGTGGGATATTGTTGAGAAAGGTCATAAGGAGCAAGATGATGTTGCTCTTTCCCAAGCTCAACGAGATGCCTTAAGGGATTCAAGAAAGAGGGACAAGAAAGCTCTCTACCTCATCTATCAAGCGGTGGATGAAGATGCGTTCGAGAAGATCTCTGTAGACGGTGAAATCTCGTCAACGAAATTAGATCGGAAAACTCAAAGGTAAGTCGAGTGAGGTTTTTGTAAGAACTAAGAATAAACTTTAAGAAAAAGTAGACACAGATAAATGATGGAGCAAATCCCGGTATATTTCTCAATAGCCTCTCCTTACAATGAATTTTCCAACCCCCTTTCAGGTGGTCTTAGGGTTCCTTTTATAGTAGGCTCTAATGGCCTTAGATACATAGTGGTCCAGGGGACCAAGTGGTACATACGTACTGTGTCAGGGGAGTGGCTTCAGAGGTTGTGGTCGTACACCCCGTACAGAAGCAGGTGTCAGGAGGATGTCTCCACTACTTGTCGGTACCCATGTCTAATGCGTGGTGGCAGGCATAGTGGCGCAGGAGGTAGTGGTGTCGGCTCTGACCCATGGCCGTAGACGTATGGACCATAACTCCTATTCTTGCATAACCACTCCTGGCATTCCCACTACTTGTCTGGTAAGGGTACTATATCTGTACTCTGACTTCTTTAGGTTTGTAGGCACATTCCATATTCATGCATGTACCTTGCCCTTAGTGAGTATTCTCACCTCCAAGACCATGGGCGAGGCCATGGGAGAGGCCATGGGCGAGGCCATGGGCGAGGCCATGGGCGAGGCCATGGGCGAGGCCATGGGAGAGGCCATGGGCGAGGCCATGGGCGAGGCCATGGGCGAGGCCATGGGAGAGGCCATGGGCAAGGCCATGGGCGAGGCCATGGACGAGGCCATGGACGAGGCCATGGGAAAGGCCATACCTCATTGCGAGCCCCTGGTGCGCGCGGGGCGCGAGGCCCCTGGTGCGCGCGGGGCGCGAGGCGCATGAGCGCGCGGGGCGCGAGGCCCCTGGTGCGCGCGGGGCGCGAGGCACATGGGCGCGCGGGGCGCGAGGCCCTTGGTGCGCGTGGGGGCACGAGGCGCATGGGCGCGAGGCCCCTGGTGCGAGCGGGGCGCGAGGCGCGTGGGCGCGCGGGCGCGAGACCCTTGGTGCGCGCGGGGCGCGAGGCCCCTGGTGCGCGTGGGGCGCGAGGCGCATGGGCGCGCGGGGAGCGAGGCCCCTGGTGCGCGCGGGGCGCGAGGCACATGCGCGGATGCGAGACCCCTGGTGCGCGCGAGGCGCGAGGCCCCTGGTGCGCGCGGGGCGCGAGGCCCCTGGTGCGCGCGGGGCGCGAGGCCCCTGGTGCGCGCGGGGCGCGAGGCCCCTGGTGTGCGCGGGGCGCGATGCGCATGGGCGCACGGGCGCGAGGCCCCTGATGCGCGCGGGCGCGAGGCCCCTGGTGCGCGCGGGGCGCGAGGCGCATGGGCGCGAGGCCCCTGGTGCGCGCGGGGCGCGAGGCGCATGCCTTGATGAGACATGGGATACATCCTAGGTGCGAAATGTCTTCTTGGCGTGAGGTCCTTGGTGTGGGACACCTCGGGGCAAGGCTAGGCGCATGAGGTGTTGGCATGCGCGGGGCGCTGCTGGAGTGGTGTTCGCGAGGCTGGGGCCTTAACTTCGAGGGGCACGAATAAGGGCCATGTGTGCATGACAAACACATCTAACAAGGTGATGCAGCTTGGAGGCCTGGAATGACCTCATGAGGCCTAGATCTCTGCGAGTGTCTAACACTTCGATGGCCTATAATTACCTTCTGCCTTCATTGCGTACTTGGCGCCCTTGGTGCCCCTTAGCTATTTACTTCTTTAAGGGACTAGAAACTTCTTTTGTGTGTTTTTCTTATTTGGTGGATTTTCGGCATCCACACTTACCCCCCAGTCTATAGGGAGGCCTTTAGGCGTTCTTGTAGACTCTTCCGCTCCTTTTTATTATTCTCTTATTCTTCTTCTTTTTTTTTTTTTTTATATATTTATCATGTTCGAGGTCCTTTGGAACCCACGCGAAAAGGGGGTTCGGTAGGCCTCTCTGCGATGCGTCTTAGTTGCACCTGTAAGGATATATTGACCCCTTGGGTTCTAGTTATCCTTTTATATATCTTCGCGCGCGCTTATTATATCTTGCGAGAAGCGTCCTTCTCGTCATTAGGCATAGTACTATTTTTGCAAGCGTCTTCTTTGAGACCCTTTTTGCAAGCGTCTTCTTTAAGACCCTTTTCGGAAGCGTCTACTTTGAGACCCTTTTGGATAGCGTCTACTTGGGAGACCCTTTTTGGAGGCGTCTACTTTGGAGACCCTTTTTGGGAGGTGTCTACGTTGTAGACCCCTTTTGGTGGGTGTCTACTTTGTAGACCCCCTTTGGGTGGTGTCTACTTATGAGACCCTTTTTGAAAGCGCCTACTTTGGAGACCCTTTTTGCAAGCGTCCACTTTGGAGACCCTTTTTGGAGGCGTCTACTTTGGAGACCCTTTTTTGGAGGTGTCTACTTTGGAGACCCCTTTTGGGAGGTGTCTACTTTGTAGACCCCTTTTGGTGGTGTCTACTTATGAGACCCTTTTTGCAAGCGTCTACTTTGGAGACCCTTTTTGCAAGCGTCTACTTTGGAGACCCTTTTTGCAAGCGTCTACTTTTGAGGTGATCTCCCCTCAGGTGGAGACTTTCATGGCTAGATGGTCTTCGTTCGATCTCTAATTTGGTCAGGGACCCCTCTAGCACGATGCCCCCCTTCTATATGGAATCCCCAGACATACTGGTAGTATGGCCACTGGAGGAAGGTTCGCTCTCTTCGACATGGAAGTTCTTATGGCCCTCTTCCACACGTATGTACTTCTGTGCTCTGTCGAAGAAGTCGTCCAAATCCGAAACTTCTCTTTTGAGCATGTTACTCCATAACTTGCTTCCTGGACGAACTCCGGCTGTAATAGCCATCTTGAGCTCTGCTTTGGTTAAACATCCCACCTTTGTTGCTTCTATACCGAATCTATGGATGTAGTCCTTCAAACTTTCATTCTCGCCTTGTTTGATGTTAGCGAGGCTGGTAGTTGGCATGACGTAGTCACACGCTGCATGGTGTTGCTGAAGAAATTCATCAGAGAATTGTTGCCATGACTTGATTGTTCCTGGCCTTAACCTCCTGAACCATTTGTACGCCACTCCTTTAAGAGTAACGACGAAGCAATGACATTTTGCTCTGTTGTTGACCCCCCTTAACCTCATCAAGTTATTGAAGGAGTCTAAGTGATATTTTGGGTCTGTAGTACCCTCATACGGAGTCATGCGAGGCTCTCTGAAGCCAGTGGGCATTTGTTCAGCCTGAATCTCCCTTGTGAAGGGTGAGTCACGGTCGAATTCTCCGCCATCCATGTGCCCCCCAAGTACAGTGGTGATCTTGCCTTGAGGGCATCGCATTTTGGTGTCTAGTCCCCTCCTCTTTTCGTATAAGGAATTTTGCGGGTTCTCGGGCTGATCCCTCTCCTTGGTTGTGTCCCTCGGTGGAACCGCGGGGGGTGCGTCTCTCACTTCTGACCTCTCCTCATGGAGCCCTTTTCTTAGGCCAGGGGGTGACCCTTTTGGGGGGACTTCGACATCTTTCTTATGACCCTCATCTTCTCTCTGCCTATGCTCCTGGGGACAATTCGTTGGCCTATGTCCCCCATGGTACTTTGCCTGGGGGGTTTCACTGGCAGAAATTTGGGTTCCCCCACCGTCTATGGGGATAGTGTTTTCCCCTTCTTCATGCTCCTTCCCTTTATGCTTTGGGAGGGGCATGCTTGACTTCCCTTGCCGTAGGTTGTTTAAAACCTTCTGCATGTTCTCCATCATGGTTTCCAGCCTCCTAGTCTTTTTATACAACTCGTGAATCTCATCCTTGTAGAAGCGCGTCCTTGAGCTGGAACTTACCGAGCGTACCCCGGGACCCTTGCCTGGCCAGTGCGTCGAGGGACTGGGGTCCCGGTGGCCTGAGCGTGGGGTCAACCGGGGCCGGTTAAGTGGATACACTAGCGGCTCTGGTTGAACTCCGTCGGGCGGGGTAGCTGAGGATGATGCTTCCCTCTCCTCCTCCGGGGGAAGAGGTTCTTCTGGTCCATCTCCATGCTCGGGCAGAGGGGGGTCTTTCTTGGAAGGCCTCCGCTCTACTTCGTCTCGGTGAACCTCCACCTTTTGTATTTGCCGTAGGCGTTTTGAACGTCTTAGCATCTTTCTTTGTTGGAAATGAAGGAAGAACACTGGCTTGATGCTTGTTCTTCCCACAGACGGCGCCAAACTGTTGACGGTGAAATCTCGTCAACGAAATTAGATCGGAAAACTCAAAGGTAAGTCGAGTGAGGTTTTTGTAAGAACTAAGAATAAACTTTAAGAAAAAGTAGACACAGATAAATGATGGAGCAAATCCCGGTATATTTCTCAATAGCCTCTCCTTACAATGAATTTTCCAACCCCCTTTCAGGTGGTCTTAGGGTTCCTTTTATAGTAGGCTCTAATGGCCTTAGATACATAGTGGTCCAGGGGACCAAGTGGTACATACGTACTGTGTCAGGGGAGTGGCTTCAGAGGTTGTGGTCGTACACCCCGTACAGAAGCAGGTGTCAGGAGGATGTCTCCACTACTTGTCGGTACCCATGTCTAATGCGTGGTGGCAGGCATAGTGGCGCAGGAGGTAGTGGTGTCGGCTCTGACCCATGGCCGTAGACGTATGGACCATAACTCCTATTCTTGCATAACCACTCCTGGCATTCCCACTACTTGTCTGGTAAGGGTACTATATTTGTACTCTGACTTCTTTAGGTTTGTAGGCACATTCCATATTCATGCATGTACCTTGCCCTTAGTGAGTATTCTCACCTCCAAGACCATGGGCGAGGCCATGGGAGAGGCCATGGGCGAGGCCATGGGCGAGGCCATGGGAGAGGCCATGGGCGAGGCCATGGGCGAGGCCATGGGCGAGGCCATGGGAGAGGCCATGGGCGAGGCCATGGGCGAGGCCATGGACGAGGCCATGGGAAAGGCCATACCTCATTGCGAGCCCCTGGTGCGCGCGGGGCGCGAGGCCCCTGGTGCGCGCGGGGCGCGAGGCGCATGAGCGCGCGGGGCGCGAGGCCCCTGGTGCGCGCGGGGCGCGAGGCACATGGGCGCGCGGGGCGCGAGGCCCCTGGTGCGCGTGGGGGCGCGAGGCGCATGGGCGCGAGGCCCCTGGTGCGAGCGGGGCGCGAGGCGCGTGGGCGCGCGGGCGCGAGACCCTTGGTGCGCGCGGGGCGCGAGGCCCCTGGTGCGTGTGGGGCGCGAGGCGCATGGGCGCGCGGGGAGCGAGGCCCCTGGTGCGCGCGGGGCGCGAGGCACATGCGCGGATGCGAGACCCCTGGTGCGCGCGGGGCGCGAGGCCCCTGGTGCGCGCGGGGCGCGAGGCCCCTGGTGCGCGCGGGGCGCGAGGCCCCTGGTGCGCGCGGGGCGCGAGGCCCCTGGTGTGCGCGGGGCGCGATGCGCATGGGCGCACGGGCGCGAGGCCCCTGATGCGCGCGGGCGCGAGGCCCCTGGTGCGCGCGGGGCGCGAGGCGCATGGGCGCGAGGCCCCTGGTGCGCGCGGGGCGCGAGGCGCATGCCTTGATGAGACATGGGATACATCCTAGGTGCGAAATGTCTTCTTGGCGTGAGGTCCTTGGTGTGGGACACCTCGGGGCAAGGCTAGGCGCATGAGGTGTTGGCATGCGCGGGGCGCTGCTGGAGTGGTGTTCGCGAGGCTGGGGCCTTAACTTCGAGGGGCACGAATAAGGGCCATGTGTGCATGACAAACACATCTAACAAGGTGATGCAGCTTGGAGGCCTGGAATGACCTCATGAGGCCTAGATCTCTGCGAGTGTCTAACACTTCGATGGCCTATAATTACCTTCTGCCTTCATTGCGTACTTGGCGCCCTTGGTGCCCCTTAGCTATTTACTTCTTTAAGGGACTAGAAACTTCTTTTGTGTGTTTTTCTTATTTGGTGGATTTTCGGCATCCACAATCTCAAATGCAACGACGGCCAAAGAAGCGTGGGAGAAGCTTCAAACTTGCAACAAAGGAGCGGAGCAAGTGAAAAAGACCCGTCTTCAAGCTCTTAGAGGTGATTTTGAAACTTCATTTATGGAAGATACTGAATCAATTTCTGATTATTTCACTAGAGCATTATCAATTGTCAATCAGTTAAGAAGAAATGGCGAAGAAATTAGTGAAGTAAAGGTTATAGAAAAAATTCTTCGTACTGTGAGTCCAACCTTTGAGTACATTGCTACAATCATTGAAGAGAATAAAGATTTAGAATCCATGACTATTGAGCAACTCATGGGTTCTTTACAAGCCTATGAGGAGAAACAAAAAAGGAAAAAGAAGCCAAAGGAGAAAATGGAGCAATTACTAAAGCTCACCTTGGAAGAAGAAAATTCTGACAACAGTAAAGATCAAAAAGGAAGAGGACGTGACCAAGGAAGCGAACGTGGACGTGGTCGAGGACAACGAAGAGAAGGAAGGGGTGGCAATAATAACAACAATTTCAACAATGGAGAACGAAGTCGAAATTCACAAGCACCAAGAGGGCGCGGAAGAGGCAACTCATTGTCAAGGAGTGACAAATCTCACATCAAGTGCTACAATTGCAACAAGTACTGTCATTATGCCTCCGAATGTAGATCTAGGAGGGTCGAAGAAAGAGCCAATTTCGCCGACGACAAAGGTGGAGAAGAAGGAACTTTGTTGCTTGCCTATAAAGACAAAGATGAAGGTCAAGAAAATAAATGGTATCTTGACACCGGCGCTAGCAATCACATGTGCGGAGAAAGAAGAATGTTTGTGGAGCTCAATCAAATGGTAAAAGGGAATGTCTCTTTTGGAGATGAATCAAAAATACCCGTGGAAGGCAAAGGTAAGATTCTTATACGCTTGAAAAATGGAGGCCATAAATTCATCTCAAATGTTTACTTTGTGCCCAACATGAAAAATAATATTTTGAGTTTGGGTCAATTACTAGAGAAAGGTTATAATATTCACTTAAAAGAAAATAACCTTTTCTTAAGAGATGATAAAAGTAATTTGATCGCCAAGGTTCCCATGACAAAGAAAAGAATGTTTTTCTTGAATATTCAACATGATGTTCCGAAGTGTTTAAAGGTCTGCTACAATGAGTCATCATGGCTTTGGCATCTACGCTTTGGACATCTCAATTTTGGCGGGCTTAAACTCTTAGAGAAGAAGGAGATGGTGAGAGGCCTTCCATGCATCAACCAACCAGATCAACTTTGTGAAGGATGTTTGCTTGGAAAGCAATCCCAAAGAAGTTTTCCAAAGGAGTCACTATCAAGAGCCACAAAGCCGCTTAAGCTCGTACACACTGACGTCTGTGGCCCAATTAAACCAAACTCATTTGGTAAGAGTAAATACTTCCTCCTCTTTATTGATGATTTTTCAAGAAAAGTATGGGCTTATTTCTTGAAGGAGAAATCAGAAGTGTTTGAGAATTTCAAGAAATTCAAAGCTCTAGTTGAAAAAGAAAGTGGTCTTCCTATTAAGGCCATGAGATCTGATCGAGGAGGAGAGTTCACATCAAATGAGTTCAACAAATACTATGAAGATCATGGAATTCGTCGTCCATTACCAGTGCCAAGATCCCCCCAACAAAATGGAGTGGCAGAGAGGAAGAATCGAACCATACTCAACATGGCTCGCAGCATGCTCAAAAGCAAAAGAATGCCAAAGGAGTTTTGGGCTGAAGCGATAGCTTGCGCAGTCTACTTGGTGAATCGCTCTCCAACAAGAAGTGTACATGAGAAGACACCTCAAGAAGCATGGAGTGGAAGAAAACCTGGAATTTCTCACCTCAGAGTCTTTGGAAGTATTGCTTATGTTCATGTTCCCGATCAGAAGAGAACGAAGCTTGATGACAAAAGTGAGAAGTACATCTTCATCGGCTATGACTCAAGATCCAAAGGCTACAATTTGTACAACCCAATTACCGGAAAAACTATCATCAGTCGCGACGTAGAGTTTGATGAAGAAGATTCTTGGAATTGGAACACAGCAGAAGGCGAGTATGATTTTCTTCCTTACTTTGAAGAGGAAGATGTAGCGGAGAAACCATGGATGGAAGAAGAACTTCAAGAACCTACTACTCCACCAATCTCGCCAACTGGAAATATACAAGAAGATTCAAGTGAGAGCTCAAATGAAAAGACGCCACGCTTTAGAAGCTTGCAAGAACTTTATGAGGTAACTGAGAATCAAAATGACATTTCTCTTATGTGTCTATTTGGTGATTGTGAACCTCTAAGCTACCAAGAAGCAGTAAGAAGCAAGAAATGGAGAGATGCGATGGATGAAGAAATCAATTCAATTACAAAAAACGACACATTGGAGCCAGCTACTCTTCCACAAGGATACAAGCCAATTGGAGTAAAATGGGTGTACAAAGAAAAGAAGAATGCTAAAGGCGAGGTGGAGAGATATAAAGCAAGATTGGTGGCAAAAGGCTATAGTCAAAGGGAAGGCATCGACTATGATGAGATATTTGCTCTAGTTGCTCGTCTTGAAACTGTTAGACTAATAATTTCTTTAGCAGCCCAAAATAGATGGAAGATCCACCAAATGGATGTAAAGTCTGCTTTCTTAAATGGTTTCCTCGAGGAAGAAGTTTACATCGAGCAACCATTGGGCTATGAAGTAAAAGGGCATGCAGGAAAAGTTTTGAAGTTGAAGAAGGCTTTATATGGCATAAAGAAAGCGCCGAGAGCTTGGAATACTCGAATCGACAAGTACTTTCAAGACAAGAATTTCACCAAGTGTCCATATGAGCATGCACTCTATATCAAAATTAAGAATGAAGATATCTTGATTGTATGCTTGTATGTGGATGATTTGATCTTCACTGGAAGCAACTCAAGTATGTTTGAGGAGTTAAAGAAAGATATGGCAAAAGAGTTCGAGATGACAGATATTGGGCTCATGTCTTATTACCTCGACATTGAGGTGAAGCAAGAAGACGAAGGCATTTTCATCACTCAAGAAGGCTATGTTAAGGAAGTACTTAAGAAGTTCAAGATGGATGATTCTAATCCAGTTAGCACACCAATAGAATGTGGAATAAAATTGTCAAAGCATGACGAAGGAGGAAAAGTGGATCCAACTCTTTTCAAAAGCCTTGTTGGAAGTTTGCACTACCTAACTTGTACAAGGCCGGATATTCTCTATGCTGTTGGAATCGTTAGCCGCTTTATGGAAGCTCCAACAACAACCCATTTGAAAACTGCAAAGAGAATACTTCGGTACATCAAAGGTACAACCAATTATGGGCTATTTTATTCATCCTCTAACAATTATGAGATAGTTGGATATAGTGATAGCGATTGGAGTGGAGACTTGGACGATAGAAAGAGCACCACTGGATTTGTGTTCTTCATGGGAAACACAACATTTACTTGGATGTCAAAAAAGCAACCAATCGTTACGCTATCGACTTGTGAAGCCGAATACGTTGCTGCAACCTCATGCGTTTGTCATGCTATTTGGCTAAGAAACTTGCTAAAGGATTTGAACGTGCCACAAGAGGAGCCAACTGAGATTCGTGTTGATAGCAAATCAGCAATTGCACTAGCAAAGAATCCAGTCTTTCACGAAAGAAGCAAACACATCGACACCCGCCATCATTACATAAGAGAATGCATTGGAAGAAAATAAGTAAGAGTGGAATATGTCAAATCTCAAGATCAAGCACCAGACATTTTTACGAAGCCACTCAAGAGAGAAACATTCATCAAACTACGAAGTATTATTGGAGTCACAAATCAAGTTTAAGGGGGGGGGGGGGTGTTGAAATATTAAACTTGATTTAATATAGTTAATTTCTAGAATTTTCTTGTTGTTACTAAAGTTTCTAGACTATTCCTATATGTACTAAAGTTTCTAGAGTTTTCTTGTTTGTTTGAGTACTCTTGAATTTTCTAGAATTATCTTTCACTTGTGTTAGTAGTGGGAATTATGTAGAAAAATGTAGAAGCTAGTCATTTAATAATGTTTCTAGATTAGTCTATAGAGTCCTATAAATAGAGATGTAATCCCATCATTTTGTACCAAGTCAAAAATCACACAAGTTGAGATATAAAATATAACTTCTTCCATTTAAGTATTCTCTCCAAAATTCTTCTTATTTTCCAACAATTCAATAAACAGTCAAGCTCAAACTAAGAACAGTGTTGTGACTGAAATGAGCAGATATGGAAAAAGGGAGCAAGAGTCGGCTCGTTACAGGTATTTACATAAATATAATTTTATATTTATATACACACATATGAAAACTATGACAATTGCTACTATTGTTCCTTTCGAAAGTCTTGCCAGAGATTTTAAGTCCAATTCCTTGCACAACAAATGGTTTTCATTGAATTAAGTATATTTGCTTTAGAGGTCTTTGGTCAACACTCTTGCTCAAATACTATATAATTGCTACGTTTAAGTGTTTATCTTCTTTTTTCGTGAATTGCTTTATTTCGTTTACATGTATGTGTGTATATATATTTATATATATGTTATATGTATATGAAAAAGATTATTTTTAGGATAAATTTGATGTTATTAGGAATTCAAATACGAAGCTAGTCATGTAGAGATGTTTTTGTACGAAGGTTTTAGGGTAATGATGAAAACTCATGTAAGAGTTCAGATGAACCTTTGTTTAATAAGTAACTCTCTCTCTGGTATATAAACTTTTGTTCATAAACCTTTTTTTAAAAAAAAAAAAAAGAATTTTGATGAAGTAGTACTTATATAATCAGTTGTATGATTTTTGTTTTGGTAAAATTTGATCGTTCCATGTTTGAAGCTTGCTAGAAGAGACTTATTTGGGCAGGAGAAAAAAACTCTCTCTCGCTCTTTTCTTACGGACTTGAGTTTTGAGGTGCCAAGCATCACCATATGTAAAGACCTTTTTTTTCAATGTTGGGACATCTAACTAATAATTCAGTCAGGACATACCTTAGTAAATATATCGAGTTATTGTTTTTGGATGCTTTTATGTTTGTTTATCTTTATTGTAACTGTTTTGATTGTTGTTTATCTTGTCCAGGCACATAGTTCGAAAAAAATTTCAGGTATTAAAAAAAATATCTTTATTGTTTGATTTTTTTGTTAGATTTAGATTTCAAAGTTTAAAACCCTAAAATCTCAAATTCTAGGACCCAAATTTATTCTTTTAAATTCAAGGTTAGTATATATTTTTCATGCAAAATAACATTCATTTATATGCACATTACCTTTTATTTTGTCATTTATGGATGTATTTTGGTAAATAGCTATGTGTTTTAATTTGGATTTTGAGTTGCACACAAAGTTTTTGATAAAATGCACTAAGTGTATTGCCTTGATATTTTGTATTTTCTTTATCTTGTTCTAGTTTGAAAATTTTGATCTATTGATTTTGTTTTAATATAGAGTGTTAGAGAGAAAAAAAAAATTAGTTGATTGAAACTTTTGAGTATGGAAAAATATAAAAAAAAAACTTTGATGATATATAATATAGTTATAATGATGTTGAGAGGTATGGATCATTCTTTGTAAAAGTACTAATACATAACGCATAAAGTTAGTACTACTAACTTTGTTGTAGCATTATATGAACTTTGCTGTAGCAAAAGTAAGTCAAAGAGTTGTCCTTGTCCACTGAAACTTTGTTGTAGCATTACACGAACTTTGCTGCAGCAAAAGTAAGCATAGAGTTGTCCTTGTCCACTGAAATTTTGCTGTAGCATTACATGAACTTTGCTGCAGCAAAAATAAATCAGAGAGCTTGCTCAAAATTGATGTTGTAGCATCAAATGGACATTGCTACAACAAAAATGCCTAAAAAAAATTTATTTATGAAAATTTTGACTAAATACATATAAAACACTTATTTCTATACTCACAAAATTAATTAAAAATACTTGTATTACTTTTGAGTACAATATATTCCATGTTATAATATTTCAATCATTAATTTTATTTTTAGGTAGTGGAATTAGCAAAGATCATTAGAAAGTTTGCTATTGATTGGAAGAGAAAAAATCTTTTATTCTTTTTAATATTATACAAGTACATGTTAGAGGAGTTTGAATATCTTAAATATTCATCCATAGTGCAGTAGGTTTTGAGATTATAATTGTGTGCTATGGTGATAACGGAAGGCTGAGAACTTGCATGTCTTAGTGAAGTAGGTTCTGTAATATATATATGTATATACATATAATTGTGTGCTGGGGGAGATATATAAGGAAGAAAAATTGTTTGTTGTTTGAATTGATTGAATTATTTGAATTGGTATTGACAGATGGTTAGGTTACAAATATAAGAGAAGTGCTGTTTGTTTTAAATTTAGTCATGATAATTATGTGTTATATTATTTTTGTTTTAATTACTATAAATTTAGTTCATATTCTAAATTGGATATGCTGTATTAACAGAGGAAACTTTGTCAATTGAGTATAATCAATTGAGGATATCAATTGGAAAGGGGGCAACGAAGATGGCAAGTCGTATTGGAGTGTTGGCACGTTGTCACATTCTTTTGAATATCGATGACTGGAGTTTGGTCCCAAATGAAACTAAAGAGCTAATTTGGAAGGGAATTAATGTAAGTTTTTAAATTTTATTAACTTGTATATGAGTGAACATGTAATTGTTTATTAATTGATTAATTATTTTGTTTATTTATGTAGGAGTCATTCGATGTATAGGCCACATCTAAAGCAAAAGTTTTGAGTGAAGTTGGAGACCGATGGAGAGATTGGAAGAGTTGGCTAACAAAAAATAAAGTTGAAAAATACAAAAAAAAAAAAAGCTCCTGAACTTCTTGCCCATCCACAAAATGCATGGAGCAACTGGATCAAACAAGATGATTGGGAAGGATTCGTTGCTAAGAGATTATCTCTTTAGTGGGCAGAGCTAAGAAAAAAGAAACAAGGTGTGCGGGCACAGAACAAATACAATCACCACACAGGACGAAATGATGGCAGGCGTGCTTAGTACTTATGTGAGGAGATTTAGTCACTTTTGGAACTTTGTATTTCTTTTATTAGAAATTGTTAGAACTAACCAAATACATAATCAATCTAACAAATTATAGGTTGAGTTAATTTAGTTTTTTGATGTGCATACTTTGCTAAATATTCATTTTATGACAAACTAGGTTTTTTTAAACTTTGCTAGATATCCATTTTATCACAAACTTTGTTGGAACTATGTATTTCTTTTATTAGAAAGTGTTAGATTTAATCAAATATAAAGTTAATGTTACCAATGTTAATTTAATTTAATTTTTGATGTGCATTCTTTTACTACAATTGTTGTGTTGATTTTGAAATCAGCAACGACACTTATTAACTGTTAGCATTGCTAGCAACGACGACACCTAATAACTATCGGCGTTGCCAACAATGGCGACATCTATTAACTGTCGGCGTTGCCAGCAACAGCGACACCTATTAAATTTCGGTGTTGCCAGTAACGGCGACACTTAATAATTGTCGGCGTTGCCAGCAATAGCGACACCTAATAACTATCGTCGTTGCCTGCAACAATGACAGTGTTTAAATGTCGGTGTAGCTACCCCTACGCCGGTATAGGAAAATACAACAGTTAGTCGACTGTCGTCATTGCTTAATAGCGACAATTAAAAATTGTCGAGAAAGCCAATTTTTGTAGTAGTGACCCCTAGGCTCACCTCGAGGCGGGTATTAATCATCGATGTGACTTTTCCACCAAATTGTTCACTAGGATCATCTCGTGCCACACATGCCAAATATATCCACATAATAATGTGGTCGCACTCACAAGGCACATATAATTACAGATATACCCTCAACGGGTTAAAATTAAGACATTGCACTTTTTTAACAGAAACGAGCCTATAAGCATATTTTACTTACTTAAACATGCATAAACAGTCATATCAAGGTATAACTCATATGATTCACATATATAATCACAATTAGATCATATTATCACATAAACATTCAAATATGCCCTCCTGGCCCAGTAATTAAGCCACTAAGCCTTATCAACAAATTAGGGACGTTATAACCAACCTTGTGACTATTAATATTATGATGACCATCGTAGTGATGGGCCTCCAAGAGGACAATTTGCTCTGCCAAGAATACATGGGCCTCAAGATATCCCACCTAGGGAAAATGTGCAACCTGAAGGACCGTTTGCCCACCAAGGCAGCAAGAGCTAGCAAACTGCCTAGAGAGACCACCTCCTGGCCCTCCTCGAGCAGATAGCTAGAATGTTGGGGGCGGCCCAAAGGAGGGAGTGTCTTCAATAGACTTGGGAATAGAGGGCCTGTAACGCCCTGGGTAACCAAGACCATTACACTATGTGTTTAAAATAGTGCAAGACTTGCTAATCAAGTCATTTGAATAAAGATGTGTTCCTAAAGTCTTAATCAAGTTAGGGTTAAAAGATTTTGGTCATAAACAAATAATTTTCATTAAAATAAATGTTTAGCACATGGGATCCCAAAATTAGGGTTTAAAATACGAATTTACCAACTTAAAAAAAACAACTTTATACAATCAATGGCCACTCTAATGTCAAATTACATGTTTTAGGTTTCTGTCCCTGTACCATCCCTCGGCCGTGGCGGACAAGCAGCTGACAATGTACACCTCGCCCCCAGAGCTCTCCAACTCATGGTTGTTCCATCTTACCCTTGCTTTTACCTGTACCACATAGCACCCATGAGTCGAGGCCCAGTAAGAAAACCATAAGAGCATAACATAATCAATAATGATAATCAAATAATTCACAAGACAAGTAATCAGATAATCAATGAGCCATAGCATCAAGCTAACAACAACAACCATTTATATTCAACATTCTATCTCAATCAATACACAAAACTCAGGGTCGACGCCCTTAGGCCGCACCCTCTGTTTAACCCACTGACTCCGTCTCGCTTAGGTGAAGTCCAGAGTTTATCTAGCTGACCCCAGCTCATAGTGGCCGAGCCGCGTCCTGTGCACAAATTTTCAACCCCGGCTCTCTTAGGCTGTTTATTTCATGCTCACATGGCATATAACAATCATACAACATTTGTATTCAAATACAGGGGATCTCAGTCCCAACATAGCCACACAAGGGTGTAGTTCTTACATTTAATTTCGAACGGAGATAGTGAAGTGGTCCCGAGCATGATCCTCAGTTCCAAGCCCTAGCAATAAACCTAGTCACATTGTCCAAAGGGGAAATCATCAACTTCCAATCCAAATAAATACTTAGAAGACAGAAACTAGCCTTCGAGACCTAAATTTCTATTAAACCGGGTAGTAAAAGTTGTCTCGAGTGCCTAGGTTCGAATCCCCAAGCCTTACCAATTCTAAGGCTAAAATCCCCAGGCGGGTCGCGACTTGCCCCCAAGTCAGAGAGCAAGGTCCCAAGCCAAAGGGGAGGTGGGCCGCAACTTGCCTAGTGGGTCGTGGCGCGCTCCCAACTCAGAGAGCAACCCAGGCCAAACAGGCCACACGCACCGTAGCGTCCCAAGGCTGGGTCACGACACGCCCCCTTCGAGCCCAAAAAATCTGGGTATTTCACATATTGCTCCAGCCAAGAACCTCAAGACCTTAACCCAGAATTTACCTAAACAAACCTCCATAATTCAACATCAAGTGAGCTACGAAATCAAGACCTTAATTCACCTGTTTAAACATAAAACTACCACAATACAGACTAAAGTTTCTATCCCAAATCAGTGACAATTCATCGTTCAATTACTCAACTTAAGTCCCATTCTAATAAACTAGATTCTTCAGTAAAAAACCAGGTTATGAACTCACCTTAATTATGGTTGAATTCTCACAAATTCCAACTTTAGGTTCCTAGCTTGAATCCCCCTAGCTTTCCTTTTGCTTTTCTTCAATTTCCTTCAGCTCACAGCCTAAGCTTTCTGCCCCCTTCTTCTTCCTTAGCTCCCAAGCCCAAGTTCTTCTATGTTCCTTCAAGGGTGCGAGTGAGGGAGAGAAATCATGAGAGAGTTTGAGAGCTTTCCCTTCAGATTCTAGTTTCCTCTAATTTTCCTAAGTTTTTGAGTATATGCCTTGCCCATTAAAAGACTATTTTGCCCTCCTAAGTTTACTAATTTCTCAAGTGTTCTTAGGGGTAAAATGGTCATCTCCCCCAGTTCCCGCTAATTCCTCAAATGTCCTTAATATTTACCAATTAATCTCGTTACTCCAAATAATTACCAGTTATTTATTCAATATCTAATAATTCCCAAAATATTCTCTAAATTCCCAAAAATACCCCTAGACTCCCACGAGCTGAGTATTGAAGCCCGCTGTGACTATTTCGCTAATCCGCTCACTAGGACCGTCTCAAGCCATATGTTGTAAATATATCCACATAATAATGTGGTCTCAACAATTTATCACATATAATTACATTTATGCCCTCAACGGGTCAAAATTACAAATATGCCCTTTATAAGCTATAAAGGGCCCACATGCATATCTAATACTCACAAACATACAGGTCACATATTCATATAATCATATAATCATGCATGCCACATAATAATGTATTTAGTCATTTAATCACACATATACCAATTATGCCCTCCCGACATGCTAATCAAGGCCCGACCTGCGAGATGTCCTCGACCAGCTCTTGGAAGGCAATGGTTCTAATGTTGAAGGACCTGTTTCACCAGGAATCCAACCTGCACCACAAGTAGGAGCTGCTACAATCCTAGTTGTGGCTCCATCAACCGTGCCACTAGTTGCTCCAGCAATCCAATAGCAACTAGTTGCCCTCACTCAAATGGTTCGGGAGTTAACTGATCCAAAACTCACTAATATTGATATAGAGAGAAGTAAATGATCTCTTTTCAATTAACATATCAATGCTCTTAGAATCCCTCCCAAGTTCAAGATGCCAACTTGTAAAATGTATACTAGAAGGTAAGATCCCATTTCACACATCAACAACTTTGAAATACAAATGGATCTTCAAGTAGTAAGAGATGATGTTCTTTGTAGGATTTTCCCTGCTACCCTAGTTGATTTTGCTCAACAATGGTTCTTCAACCTAGAACCAAGAACCATTACATCTCAGGATACATTGGTGAGGCTCTTATACTCACAATTCTTTGCTGCCCGTATCCCACCATCCGAGCTCAACAACCTTGTTGACATCAAGAAAGGGTCTAACGAACCCCTTAAGGTCTATGTGCAGCAGTTCATGCAAGAAGCTGCTAAGTCAAAATCAGAAAATGACGATGGGAAGTTTATGGCCATCATGGTTGAGATCCAAGTAAAAGGTCCTTTAGTGACTAATCTTAGAAGAAAGATCGTCCACTAAACTAGAGAGTATTTAAATTAAGCAGACGAGTTCATTATGTTGGAAGAAGCTATTTGAAGAGAAGATCAGGCTAACCAAGCAGGAACCAAAGCTATTCGATGAGCAGATCCTGGTTTTTCGGGACGACGAGGTACATAAGTGCCCTCTCCAGCAGGACGAATTGCACAAAACTCTCTATGATTTATGGGCCTCTCTTACTCATTGTCATCCATTGAACGTGTTACCACCGTTTTTGTGTTAATATTAATGCCCTAAAAGCATGTAAAGACATTTTATTAGTTTTAAATAATAGTACAATTTTATTATATTTGAATGTTATAATTATTGTTTGAATTAATTATATAATAATATCAAGAAAATTTATTAATGAGAATATGATCTTGTATTAGTACGAGAGAATTAAGATCATATATAATGAATAAATAGTCAGGAACATATTAAAGTAAGGAATCTTTAATGAATGGTTACTAGTACAATTTGCTAAGTATACGAGATGCAAGTAATCTAGATTCGGATTACTGATATGGATAGAAATCTTAGTAAATGTTTTGTATATAATAGAGATTATATATGGCAGGACCAATGAGAATTAATTATCTTTATAAACTTGCCGTTTGACATAAAGATTTAATTCTTATCATAATAGAAGATCATTTGTAGATTAGTCTAAATCTTGAGTATTCATGAACTCTTGTTTATGTTTATTGGATCTTTTGATTTACTCATTAAGGTCTCTTAGAATAATGAGGCTAATGAATTTTGTTTTGGAGATTCAATATTATGGATGGCTGGGAACATGAATTACAATATTGGAATCCATGCTTTTCTAACAAATCAAATATTGGTTCCCTTAAGGGTTAATTCTGGAACTGAATAGTTATATAGTTCAAATCTATAATTAGATTATAGATTAATTATTTGTTAGTGAATTAATGATACTTAAGGATCAAGAGGTAATTAGAAGGGTAAAACGATAATTTTGACCAGCTCTAATGAACGAACCAATAATGGAGGAAAGGACTACATATATTGATTATATCAATGGACTACTAAAGAAAACTCTGTAAATATAATTCTATAAATACTTAGAGTGTAATTCCATATTTATAGTGGAGTAATCATGGAATTAATAAATAAGATTATTAGATTAAAGAGTTTAATTAATAATATGGTTTATTGAAGCTTCGTATTATAGGTCCATGGTCCACAGCTGTGTCCTACACTGTCAAAGGTAAGGATGTCAAAAGAAAGATTTGTTAAGAGAAATGACTAAATTGTAAAGGAATTAATTTTCCAGGGCAAGAAAATATTTATTTGATAATTATGGGTAATTGATTAATTATAAATTAATTAATTATTCAACTAAATAATATTTTTTTGAAAAAATATAGGTTAAAATTAATATTAATCTTCTTTGGGTTAAGATAAAGAGAGAAAATAATAAATATCTTATTTATAATATGATATTTATTTATTTAATTTAAAACTTATATTTTAAGATAAATTTAATTTTAAATTAACTTATATTTATGTTGGAATAAATATCTTGTCTTAAAAGTTGATTAAATAAACAAATAAGAAAATTATGGCAGCCCTAATAGGGTTGGGGGACACACACTGTATAGTACAGTGTGTGGCGCATAACATCAGGATTTTTATCCATGGGATTTGAATTTTAAATTTCAAATAAATTTGTTTAATCAGTTATTTAATTATTCTTTTTAAATATGATTTGAATAGATAATTAAATGAAAATATCTAACAAGTTTTAATTTGAATTATATTTTAATTAAATAAGGATTATTTAATTAGATTAAATATCTTTATAAATCTAATATATGTGATATTCAGATAATAGATGGTTTATCAGACTCTCTCTCAAAAGCGATAGTTTTCTCTAAACCTTCTCTTTATCAAAACTCTCTAGATTTCATGTGTTGAGTACACCTACGGAGTCACATAAATCAACCTTTTGAATCCTACGTGCCTACACACATCCTTGTGTATTTGAGGATTGGTCTGGAAGATCAGGGTGTCAGATCTCAGAACACTGGATATGAAGATCGTTCATTTATACAAAAAGACTCAAGGACACTTGATAGGCTACAAGAGGTAATCTCTGATCTACTTGTATGTGATTTAATATTTATATATGTATATGATCTTGGCTGGTATTAATATTTATTAAAATGGATCCATATATTCCACTGCATAAATTTGATTTGATCATTTAATACCAACAAATTGTACCAGAGCAGTAATAAATATATATTAAATATTGTGTGGGTTTCTTGCATTTGTTATATGTATGTTGATATGTATATTAAACAGATGGATATGTTTTTTGAATGTATGGTTGAATGGTGGATCGTTAATTATATGGTGCTATTGGGTTAGGAATTTTATTGTTTTTCTAAATCTTTTGTAAGCCATAAAGGGCATAGAAATTTTTGTAATTTTATTTCTTGAAATTTAAATTGAAAAATATATACACAAAGAAAAACAAGAGGACCCGAGCCACCAACCATGGCATACGGCCTGAGCCTTCTGCAGCCGCACGCACCAGCCCCGTGGCTGCCTTACCCGCAATGCACCTAGGCCCCGAGCACCCAGCTCCCGCGCGCGTCACCCAGGTTCCTAAGGCCCTGCTCCCCCACGCACACGCCCAGCCACCCATCCCGAGCCCTTGGATCCTTGTGCCGCCGGCCCTAGGGCACCATTTTGGTGCCCAAAACCCTAATTCCTAAGTTTTTATAAAATATCTTTTATTCAATTAATTTTTAAATTATATGAATTTAAAAGTTTAATTTTCTTATTTTATTTTATTAGAAAATAAAATATCTTTTCGTTGGTTAAGATATTTTAATGTCTTAAGTTTAAATAATTATTTGAATTTTATTATATAATTATTTAAATCAACTAAATTAAAAATATGACAAAAATGGTTATTTAATTAAAAGTTAGTTTTAATTAAATAAATTAATTAGAATTTTTTTTAATTAATAAGTTGGGCAAAACAAAGTTCCTAAAGATTAGCAAGAAAGCCTAAAGGAGAGAAGGAACATTCTTGGAGAGTCTTGAAAGCTACATATGCTTAGATTGCAATTGTATTTCTAATTTTTTCAAAGGATTGTAAATCTTAGAAATACTCATTAGTACTCGGTTTATCATTTATTATTTATTTATTTATTGTATTTATTTAAATAAATTTTCATTGATGTTTGCTTGATAACATGATCATGCATTAGTCAATTACACGTCATTCATGAAACCCCACACAGTTTCTCATTAATCATGCATTTTTTAGAAACATGATTATGAAATCAATTGCATGTAAACTACTAAGCATTAAATTTGTTATAACTTGGTAACTTACACCATAATAAAGGCAATAGTTTTTTATAGGCCTTTAAGAAAGCCAACTTTATGTAAAAAATGTTTTAGTAAAGTTAATTGAATGTAATGGGTAATTATTTAGATCACATTAATTATAGAAATAGGCTCCTTTATAATTATGTTTTTTGTAATTAATTACATTCATAGGGTTATTAATAAACTAGTAATTAATTTGGAATTAATTGATTAGTTTAATAAAACACATTTAATCTAAAATAGTAAGTGGGAGAAGGTGAACATCTCAATGTGACCTATGGTCTCGATTATTAGTACAACACAGTGAGATATGAATAGGGCCTCGAGGCGGCTTTGTTTCCGCCTCCCTAAGGAAGGTTTCTAGACATGTCAATGCCAAGGTTGGCTTCTTACGAAGATAGGAGGAAGTGATGTATTTTAGGCTTGACCGACCCTAAGGCGACACTCTCTAAGTTAAGTCATGAAATCCGAAATAATGGGTTACACTTATAAAGATGTAAATCAACTTTTTCGGTGGATAATTGCATCTTGAACAAACCATCAGTACTTTATATTTAAAAGAGAAAATAAAGAGTTATTTTAAGTTGTAAATTATAAAGATAAAATTGTCTTATAAGCCATCTGAATTTAACTTGACTGACCCTAAGGCGACACTTTATTTATTGGATGGTTTTATCGTGGAAAAGTAAATGTTAATTTATGTGTTTTAATTGTTACATTCATGCATCATGTTTACTTTCCAAAACATTGATATTTTTTTAAAAGATAATATTATTGTTTTTTATTTATTTCAGTAATGTCGAACGGTGGCAATCCAATAACTACTTTACTATCAATTGAAAAGCTTAATGGTGATCATTTTATAAGATGGAGATCAAATCTAAACATTATGTTAATCCGTGAGAACCACAAATTTGTCATGACTGAGGAATGTCTTGAAGAGCCTGCTACCATTGCCCCAAAGAATGTTTGGGACAAGTATGATGCCTGGATTCAATCCAATAATAAGGCAAAGTGTTATATGCTTGTGAGCATGAATGATGATCTAAGAACAAAGGATGAAATCGTGGAAACTACAATTGAGATAATGGATTCTCTGCTGGCCATGTTAGGGCAGCAATCTGATCAAAGTAGACATGAGGCTACTAGAACCTACATGACCACTAAGATGAAGAAATGGGTTTCTGTACATGAACATGTTTTACACATGATTAATGTGATGCATGAAGTAGAAATACATGGGGCCATCATTGATGAGCGTACACAAGTAAGCATCATACTTGAATTGCTCACTCCTGCCTTTTCTGCGTTCACCACCAACTATATTATGAATAAGTTAGAATTCAACATGACCCAACTATTGAATGAACTACAAACATTTGAGTCTCTTAACAAATCCATTACTAAAGAGACTGAAGCAAATGGGGTAGAGGAGAAATCTTCAAACTCTGAGGAAAAGTCCAAGAAGAGAAAGAAGAACAATAATAAGGACAAGGGAAAGGGAAAAAAGTCCAATAAAGGCCAGAAGGTACCAAAAACCAAGGAGAACAAAATTGATAACAACTCCAAGGAGAAAGAA
Source organism: Humulus lupulus (assembly GCF_963169125.1). Lineage (NCBI taxonomy): Eukaryota > Viridiplantae > Streptophyta > Magnoliopsida > Rosales > Cannabaceae > Humulus > Humulus lupulus. The sequence continues at coordinate 145,712,673 of NC_084793.1, forward strand.
CCAAAAGGAAAAAGTTTCCACTATGGAGTTGAAGGTCACTAGAAGAGAAACTACAAGAAGTATCTCTCTGAGCTAAAAAAGAAAGGTAAATATGATTTAATTGTACTTGAATCTTGTGCAGTGGAAGAAGATATGTCATCCTGGGTTTTAGATTCAGGAGCCCATAACCATGTTTGTTCTTCCATGCAGATACTTGAGTCATCAAGGGAGTTGGCAGATGGCGATGTGACCATGCGAGTTGGAAGTGGAACACTCATTTCAGCAAGAGAAAAGGGAACAGTTCGTTAAATTTTTGGGAACAATTATTTAGTTTTGAACAATGTTTATTTTATTCCTGGATTTTCTAGAAACTTAGTTTCTTTATCTATTTTCCATGAACATTTTTTTGATGCTTCTTTTAGTAAAAATACGGTTGTTAATTCAAAGAATGGTTTCAAAATATGTCAAGCAAAACATAATAACAGACTGTATATGCTCAAACCAAATGAACGAATTGTAACGTCCCAAAATTACATAATAAGGCTTAGGGCCTTGATTACAGGCTCGGGATGGCAATATGTGAAAATATGTGTTTAATTGCTATGTTAATTGTAATTATGTGAATTACGTGATAATATGACTAAATGCGCATATTTACGGATATTAAATATGCATGTGGTCGCTTCTTATTAGAAGGGTGATTTTGGTAATTTGGCCCGTTGCGGGCATAAATGTGTATATGTGTGCATATATGTGATATATGTGAGAGACCACATTATTATGTGGGATTATTTGGATTATTCGGCACGAGGCGATCCTAGGGAGCAAGCTAGCGGGAAAGTCAAAACGGGACCCGATACCCGACTCGGGGTGAGTCAAGGGGTATTTTGAGTATTAGATATTTATTTGGGTTATTGGGTTATGAAAATAAATATTTGGAGATATATTTTGATTTAGAGTGTTTAGGAGGGAATATTGGGGAAATTTACCATTTTTCCCTCGGGGACGTTTTTGGTACCCCGAGCCTTGGGATTAACTTAAGTGACTTAAGTGAGATAAGACAAAAGAGAAGAAACAGTTAGAACTCTGCCCAAAACTGACCCTATCTTCCTTCTCTCTCACTTTGTTTTATCTAGACACTTTCCAAGTGAACCATTGAAGCCGAAAGAAGGAATTGGGTTAGAAACACAAGGATTTGAGCTAAAGTCTTGGGGATTAACTTAGTAGCAATTTGGGAGATTCAAATTTTATTAAGGGTATCGCTAAGGGCTCGGAACCGGGATTGTGCTTGAGAGTCGTTCTTGTTTGTGCTTGCTTGGACTTAAGGTAATAAAACTGCACCTAGAACGTGTTGTATGTGATCAGGGCTTGGCCCGTCTGTTATATATTGTTATGATTAGGGCTTGGGCCCCAGGATTGGTTATGTTAGGCTATTGTTCTAAATGCTTGTTGATTGATGCTTAAGTGCTTATATTCGTTGTATGAATTCTATGGTTAGGGCATGTGGCCCCATTATTTGAATATGTTTAGTATTGTGGAAATGGTTCTCCAATGGGATTATATGATTAGCATGAATATGTGCTTAATTTGTTGGGATGTGCCTATCCACATCTGTTTCTTATAAGTAAGATATGCAATCCTGGATCAGGGCTTGACTTAGGAGTTAAGGACGACAATAGCACGCTGTGCGTTGGTCGAGAGGCATTGGCCTAAACCAGCAATGTTCTATTATGTTGAGCGACTCTAAGGTCGATGGTGAACCACGGGGGTTGGGATAGCTCTATGGCTAGTGAGACAAAGCTAAGGGCGAGGCCCCAGGTGACTCTATGGTCACGTAGCTAGGGCATAGGCCCGAGAGTTGGCATGAAAGCCAACTGAATAGGGCAATGACCCAGGTCGATCCAATGATAGTGTGTTTGAACAAAATGGCATTGGATATGAATTAATGTTGATGATTATTGTTGAATGGTTATTTAAAGTTATATTCTCAATTGTTATACGTTCTATTTTCTTGCTGAGCCTCGGGTCACAGGTGCTTTATGGTGCAGGTAAGGGGAAAGGAAAGCTTGACCAACCATGAGTTGGAGAGCTTCGGTGGCAGCATGTACATATGTGGCTACTTGACCATCACGGTCGGGGTTATCTTAGAGGAGCTAGGGTTATAGCCCTATTTTGCCGCTTAGGCCGGCTGATGTAACTTTTCATATGTATTTACCCTTTTTAATAGTTGTGCTGTAATATTTTGGGATCCCGTGTTTATATAATACTTTTGGAATAACAGTCAACGGTTCTTTGAACAAAATTTTTAACCCTAACCCTTGTCACTAACCTTAGTTACACGTTTTAAGAATGACCTGATTAGCAGGCCTGCCACAATTTTAAGTACACAGTGTAACAGTCCTGGATTAGGAGGGCATTACAACTTGGTATCAGAGCTGCCAGGTTTATGGGTTCCTGAAGACTGGCTGGGCATGTACACTCGCCACTAAAGACAAGCTCGACTCAGGGTTCAGTAACTGCTATATGTTTAAATGCTTAAACATGATATGAATACCTTATCTGCATGCCTTTTTAGGAAGCATGAGATTATCTTATAGGGCCTGGCCCATGGCTGCTGCATGAATGTTGAAGGGCGTGCTTATTAGCATCGTTATTGCTTTTAGATGCAAGGGAACCGCTTATTAGCACTATTATTGTATATAGGCCAGAGGAAAATGTTTATTAGCATTGTTATTACTCACAGGAATTAAAGAACATGCTTATTAGATATGTTGGATTTGTGAAAATACTTGCAAATGGTTGTATGTATTGTTATTTGTTGATGGATATCAGGAGGTGCTTATTAGTACTATGAATGGATATATATATTGTGTGATGGCATGCTTATTAGCATTGCATATGTATGTTATCTGATGATCTTGGACCGTCAGGCAGCAAGTGGTATACTTATGACTTACCTAATGGCCGATTTGATCTCTGTAGGGTGGATAGAGTGTCAGAATGAATCCATGAAGGTCAGAGATATTGGCTGGTCAAGAGTTACAGGCCAGTGGAGGGAATCTTTAGAGCTAGGCCCTACCGCCAGCTCCAGAGAACTGGCAACAAGTGCTTGCTGACATGCAAGCTAGGTTAGAGAGGTAGGGAGAAGGGACACGCCTCTTGAGACAGCAACAGGTTCCAGCAGGGAACCTATAGGCCACGATACCAGCAGTGGTACAACCTGAGGTATCGGTAGTTCCACAGCCCCAGACAGGGGGAGATAGGTGGGAACCCCTATATGAGAGATTCAGGAAGCAGCACCCTCTATTTTTTTAGGGTCCACTAAAGGCTGAGCAATGGATGACCATGATAACCACTATCCTGGACTTTATGAGGGTAGGTGGTAGTGAGAGAGTGGCCTGTGCCACTTATATGTTTTGAGAGGATGCTTGAATATGGTGGGAGGTGGTATCCCAAACTAGGGTAGTTACCACAATGGAGTGGGAAGAATTTAGAACTTTATTCAATGAGAAATACTACAATGACGCAGTTAAGGTTGCGAAGGCTGAGGAGTTCAGCAAGTTACTTCAGGGTAACATGTCGGTGACCGATTACGCCTTGAAGTTCGACAGATTGGCAAAGTTTGCTGGGGATTTGGTGCCCACTGATGGGACCAGAAGAGAGAGATTTCTACAGGGGCTACATCCTATGATAGCCCGGGACGTTCGTATTACTACAGTGCCAGGAACAACTACTTATGCACAAGCTGTGGAAAAGGCGCTTACAGCTGAGAGCGTTGAGAACAAGATCTAGCATGATAATGCATCCAGAAGGGATTCTAGGAGGTCGGGACCTCCATTTCCAGGTTTTGGTAGGGGCGGAGGCCCCAGTGATCAGAAAAGGAAGACCCCAAACACAGTTTAAGTTCCAGGGCCAGATAGGATGCCACGCAGTATACAGATGGGCCGCCAGGGTGGCGGTGAGACATGGAGGGCATTCCCAGAGTGTTCTAGGTGCAGGAGGCGCCATGTTGGGGAATGTTGGGCGAAGGCCTGTTTTGTTTGTGGTAGTACGGGGCACCTGAAGAAAGATTGTCCGAGAGCCAAAGAGGAGGAGCCGAAGAAGGTGGATAGCCTGACGCCAGCTCGAGTGTTCACCTTAACCCAGACAGAGGCTGAGGCTAGTCCCTCGGTGGTTACATGTTAGCTTTGTAGTGCTGGAACCTTTTACACTGTTCTTATTGATTCTGGTGCTATGCACTCCTTTGTTGCTAGTAGGATTATAGATGGGTTGTGTAGACCTTGTGATTTCTTTTATATGGGATTTGGTACGGTATTGCCTACTGGAGAGTTAGTGATATCCAGGAGATGGATTAGGTCACTACCAGTTACAGTGGATGGCAGGGAGTTGTCAGTTGACTTGGTGGAGTTAGAGATGGCTAATTTCGACATAATTCTTGGTATGGATTGGCTAGAGAAGTATGGGGCATCGATAGACTATAAGAAGAAGGTGGTAACTTTTGAGCCAGAGGGTGAGGACCCCTTTGTTTTTGTTGGCACTGTGCATGGACCCCATATACCTATCATATCAGTACTTAGAGCTAGAGACCTGTTGTAGGGAGGATGCATAGGGTTTCTTAGCCAGTGTGGTGGATACCACTCAGGTCGTGTCAGTGGGACCAGAACAAACTCGATTAGTCTGTGAGTTTCTGGATGTGTTTCCAGAGCACTTGCCAGGGTTACCTCCACACAGGGAGATTGAGTTTGTGATTAAGTTGGCCCTAGGGACAGAGCCAGTGCTTAGGGCACCTTATAGGATGGCTCCAGTAGAGCTGAAGGAACTGAAGGTTCAATTACAGGAGTTACTGGACATGGGTTTTATCAGGCCCAGTTTCTCACCATGGGGCGCACCAGTTCTCTTTGTGAAGAAGAAGGACGGTTCTCTGAGGATGTGCATCGATTGTAGGGAGCTGAATAAGTTGACTATCAAGAACAAATATCCTCTGCCAAGGATTGATGATCTGTTTGATCAGTTACAGGGTAGAATGGTATTCTCTAAGATAGATCTTCGATTTGGTTATTGCCAGCTGAGGATCAAGGAGGAAGATATACCGAAGACAACTTTTCACACCAGGTACGGGCATTATGAGTTTTTGGTGATGTCATTTGGATTGACTAATGCTTTGACAACATTTATGGATCTGATGAACATAATGTTCAAGGACTACCTAGATTAGTTTGTGATCGTCTTCATCGACGATATATTGATATACTCTCAGACGGAGACAGAGCATGAGCATCACCTTAGATTGGTATTACAGAGGTTGAGAGAGCACAAGCTGTATGCGAAGTTCAAGAAGTGCAAGTTTTGGTTGCCACAGGTGACTTTCTTGGGTCACATAGTCAGTAAAGATGGTATTAAGGTAGATCCAGCGAAGGTTGAAGCAGTCAGAGATTGGCCAAGACTGAAGAACACTTCAGAGATCAGAAGTTTCTTGGGTTTGGCGGGTTATTACAGGCGCTTTGTGGAAGAATTCTCCAAGGTTGTATCATCATTGACAGAGTTGACACGCAAGAATCAGAGATTTGTTTGGTTAGATAAGTGTGAAGATAGATTTTAGAAGCTCAAGGAGAGTTTGATCACCACACCATTTTTGAGCCTTCCTACAGATCAAGGTAAGTTTGTGGTTTACTGTGACGCTTCGAGGCAGCGTCTGGGTTGTGTACCTATGTAGACAGGAAAGGTGATTGTAATGCCCCAAATTTCCTAATAAGGCTGAGGACCTTGATTAGGAGGCCAGGAGGGCCATAATTGATTTATTATGTTATTAAATGATTATATGCATGTTTATGTGAATCATATTATGATATGATGATAAATGCATGCATATGGGTTTATTTTTAATTATAAGGGCATTTTGGTAATTTGGCCCGTTGAGGGCGTAATTGTGTATTTTCATGCATGTGGGTGAGTCATGAATGGTACCACATTATATGTGGATTTGTTTGAGCCTTTCGGCATGAGACGATCATGAAATGCAAGTGTTCAGTTTGGTCATAACAGGCTTAAGTTCGGGGCTCGGGGTGAGTCACATGGTGGTTTTAATGGTTAGAACATTATCGGGAAATTAAAGGGGTAATGGGATATGATTTATTGGTATTTGAGAATAGCGGGAATTGGAGGGTGTTAATTATGATTAACAAAATAGGTGCGAAAGGATGATTTTTCCCTTGGTGGCTGTTAAGGTTTTATTTTAGACTTGAGGGCATTTAGGTCTTTTCACCCTAAAGGATTTATATCAGCCATTAAGGCTGTAGAAGCTTACCAAAAATAGAGTCTCACTTTCCTTCTCTCCTGATGGTTTTTCTTCCCCATTTCTCTTTGGATTTTCAAGTTCTTTTTGAGGAATCAAGCCAAGGAACCAAGTTGTGATAAGCTAGGGTTATGCTCTACCATTGAAGAGGGTGTGTTGCTGAAATTGAGGTGGGTTTTTAGCCATTAGAACTCTTGTTTTTTCCCTATTTTCTTAGTTGAGTTTCAGTTGGATTTTGAGTTGGAAAGTTAGGCATTGATTGGAGTTTTGGCTAGGGTTCTTGGGGTTGTGGTGCCTAGGACATGTGGAGATGGTATTTGGGTTCATTTGGGAATTAATTTCATGTTTGGAAGCTTTTGGATTGGGTTAGAAATGGTGGAATCGAAGGAAGAAGTTTCTGGGCAATTTCTGGCTGAAGGTAGCACTACAGCGCCCAGTAGGGGGCGCTACAACGCTACCTAAGGAGGTGCTGGGGCGGTTTGGTTCTGTCTTGAGCACTGGGGCGCTAGGGGGGGTAGAACTACCCTGTTTCTTTAGAACCCCGTTTTGAGTGTTTTTAAAGGTTTTTGGCTCGGGGTTTCAATCTTTAAGGCCTGGGATCGAATCTACTCATTGTGTGGGTACATTTCAGGGTCCCGAGAGTGGGGTTTAAATCAAGACCCTATCTCTGTTGATTTTCATTAATCGAAGATTGTATTTGTTTATGACTAGGTGACCACTAAGGGATTAAAGGGTCGATCGTTCTCAAGGGTCGTTCTTGTTCTAATTCTCACTCGAACCAGAGGTAAGAAAACTGCACCCTGTGTATATGTGACATGCATGGTTATTCTTGATGCATGTTGGAAGTTTAAATGTAATGCATGTGATGCACGAGAAACATGTGATTAGGGCATGCCGTGAATATTGAATATGAGATTGGTCAGAGCTTGTTGATACGAACCACGCCAACAATTGTGACGAAACCCAAACAAAATCTGGAAAAACAACCCAAGAACACTCGAATTTGGAATGGAAACCGCGACCCAATGCTTAGAAAAGCACGAACCTTGGTATGAGGAAGACGCCACAAACGGGGATGGATTATCCGTTTGATAAGTCAGATTTGAACGCCACAAGGAAACCCTTGATAAGTTTGAAAAGTTTCTTCAAGAACTCAAGAAGAAAACTCACAATGTTTTTTCATTAACCAAAACTATCTGAATTCCAAACCATCCACAAGGCCTAATATAGACGAAAAATACAAAGAGGGTTTTTAGACATATAAAAACCCCAAAATACCCATAATGAAAAAGCCCAAAACGACATGTCTTTGACTCCAACAATGACTCTAATAAAACATGAAAATAGAGTTCAAACTAAAACAAATAATTAAAGTAAGGAATCAAGTTCCTAAACTGAATCAACTTTGATGAGTAGCACAAGCCTTTGTTCACCCTCAGTAGTGAACTTGGCCTCTTCCTGTTGTAGAATTCTCCGGACTAAGTTGTTAAGCTCTTCTTTGAATCTCCTAGCTCGCGCCCTCCTCACCGGACCAACTAGAACTTGAATTGGATCGTTAGTCTTGATGTCCTCATCACTTGTGCCTCTGTGTTTATGCATGATCCTAATTGTGCTAGAAATTGTTAAGTAAGCATGCTGAATGCCCTGTATTTGAATATTTGACATATGATATATGTTTGGTAGCCTTGCTTACTTGTGTATGGCTCTGACTAGTCAGGGTCGGCACTGGTCGCGTATTACGGACCTAAGAGCCGAGAACAGCATAAGCGTCATGAACGCAGAGTCGACAAAAGATTAGATCTAATCGATTTCAGCGTTTAATGACTTTGGGAGCATTGATGTTGGACCGACCCCAAGGTCGATGAAAATTATAAGTGCTTGACTAGTCTAGGCTAGTTACTTAGAGCCAGGGCCAAAGGCCCAGGTGACTGCTTGTCACATGGCTAGGGAGCGGAATCCTACAGTTGTGACTCTATGGTCATGCGATAGGTTATATTGGTGACTAGTTCATCGAGCACCTATCTTGTTTAAGCTAGTGAAATGATCACTTATCTATAAAGCCCCGGTGACCCTATCGTCACATGGCTAATGGGAACGGAACCCACTTTAGTGACTATTACAACTGTCACTCTTCTATTTAGGGCTATCAGCCTGGTATGGTTACCGGAACCACCAGTGTTAAATCACTTATTTGATTGAGATTGACTTGATAGTCATCCATTCAGGAGGGCAGGATTCTTTGTCCTGGATGCCCATCATTTCGTGAATTTATTTGCCTGCTTGAATAGGGCTATATTTGCTAGGCATGTGGCTTATGATTTGATGACATGTTATTACTGATCATGAGCATATTAAGTTTTCTTACTGGGCTTCGGCTCATGGGTGCTATGTGGTGCAGGTAAAGGCAAAAGAAAGCTGGACCATCCTTGAGTTGAAGAGATTAGGTGACGATGTGTACATACGCGGCTGCTCGACCGCCACGGCCGAGGGTTGAAAGAGAAACTAGGGTCAAACCCTGTTTTGCTGCTTAGATCGGCAGGTTGTAAATATTTTCTTGTAATAGACCCTTAAATTATATTTTTGGGATCCCAATGTATACAGTAAACGTTCTAATGAAACGTTATATCTTAACTAAAATTTATAATCCCTAAACCGCTAATCATACTTAGTTACACGATTTTGGCCAAATGACTCGATTAGCGAGTTTAGCACTGTTTATAAGGCACACCGTAACGGTCCCTGGAGTTTAGGGCGTTACAACTTGGTATCAGAGCGAGCCAAGGTTTCTAGTTCCTGAAGAAAAGCTGGGCATGTACACGCGTCACTAAAGATAGCTTCACTCAGGGAATGGTAACTATTTCTGTAGTTATGTGCTTAACTGCTTAAATAGAATGTAAATGATTTACCTGCACATTGTATTAGGGAGCATGAGATTCTGATAGAGCCTGGCTCTTGACTATATGATTATATGCTCCGTGAATATTTATATGAATGTGATCATATGATTATCTGCTCCATGAATATATAATTAAAATATTTGCATGTTGGAGTTGGGGGCATGGTGTGAATGTTGGAAGAGTAGGGGTCATGAATTGATGTATGAATGCCATGGGCATGTTTTTAGCACCGCAAGTGGTTTGTAAATGTGGTGTGGTAAGATTGATCCTGTGGGGAAAAACTCTTGATATGCTCATCATGATTAATGGGTCAAGTTATTGACTGCAGATTCAATCAGCAGGTTTATATTCAAGGCAGATAATAAGGCCTGGTGGTGGTTATACAGAGGCTGGGAGTTACAGCCAGGGTATTAGTTCTTCATCTACTCCTATAAATTTTCAGCAAATGTTTACAGATTTTCCATCAAGATTGTAGAGGCATGAGGAAGAGATTAGGTGTTTGAAGCAACAGCAGAATTTGTTGGGGAGCACCTCTTCCTTTGTTATGCCAGGAGTGGCACCTGCTTTGGCTCAGCCTAGAGTTGAGAGCAGATGGGAATTTCTATGTGGAAGATTCCAAGAGTATTACCCTTCAGTCTTCGAGGGAGGCCTAGATCCATTTGGAGCTGAGCAATGGATGGGCATGATCAGTTCCATTCTTGACAGTATGGGGCTGGTAGGTCGCGATAGGGTGGCTTGTGCGACATTTATACTGCGGGATGATGCCCGGATGTGGTGGGAAATAGTATCCCAAACACGAGATATAGTTGTGATGGACTGGAAAGAATTTAGGTAGCTGTTCAATGAAAGATATTATTGTGATGCAGCTAAGACTGCTAAGATGAATGAGTTTGTGAATCTCGTTCAAGGAAAGGCATCAGTAACCGAGTATGTTAGCATATTTGATGGGTTGGCCAAGTTTGTTTTAGACATGGTACCCACAGATGTAGCTCAGAAGGAAAAGTTTGTTTAGGGATTGAATCCTGGAATAGCTCAGGGCATTAGAGTTGCCCCAGTGCATGAAGTCTCTACCTATGCTCAGGTGGTAGAGAAGGCTCTTGCTGTTGAGAGCATAAAAGATGAGAAGAAGAGTGCTAGGGGGCATGGAGCTTAGATAGTGGTATCTCCACTTATTGGAGCAAGAAAGAGGAAAAGCTGGAAGACCTATCCAATATGCACTCGGTGCAAGAGGCGTCATCTAGGAGAATGCCGAGCACAGGCATGTTTTGCATGTGATATGGTTGGGCATATCATGAAGAATTTCCCAAGGCTAAGAGAGGATGAGCAGAAGGGGATAGACAGCTCGATTCCAACTTGAGTGTTTATTCCGAGGCAGTCAGAGTCTAAGACCGAGACTAGTTCCTCGGGGGTGACAGGTCAGTTTTTGGTCCTGCTCTTTATTTTGTGCTGACTGATTTGGTGCCATGCTGTTCTTTATTTGTTGCATATAGAGAGGCATAAAGTTGCTATACATTCCATATTGTTATGTTATGATGAAATGTGATACTATACTAGTAATTTAAGAGATTAGGTGAATTATTGTGGAAGGACTCATCAGTGATTTTGATAAAGCTGGTTATGACTGGCTTGGGTTTAAATCTAGGGTATGGATTGGTTAAATAATTATGGGGCAATGCTAAATGGCAAGGAAAGTATAGTAACTTTTGAGCTTGAGAATGGGAAGCCTTGTGATAGTTGGCACATTGTATGGATTCTGTATGATTATGACATTTGTAGTAAGAGCTAGAGTTTTATGGCAGAAAGATGCATGGGACTCTTAGATTGTGTGGTGGATACCACTTAGATTATGCCAGTGGAGTCAGGACAGATTGGATTAGTCTGTGAGTTCTGGATGTGTTTCCAGGGGATTTGCCAGGGTTCCTGCATGTGAAGAGATAGAATGGTAAATGGAATTGTTGTCAGGAATGGAAACAAGTTTTAGGGCACTGAATTGAATGGCTCAGCGGAGTTGTAAGAATTAAAGGTTCAGCGAGTGAGTTAGATGGTATTCTTTAAGGTGGATCTTTGATCTGGTTAGTACCAGTTAGAGATCAGGGAGAAGGATAAATAAAGGATGGTTTGTATCAGGTAAGGGCACTGGGAGTGCTGAGTTATGATTTGGGAAATTGTTCAATGCCAAGTGTTTGTGAATCAGATGAATAGAGCATTCAAAGGTTTATTTGAATGGGAATTGTGATCGTCTTGGACGATGGTATCGTGATGTTTTCTCTGCGGAGATTTGCCAAGGTCAAGGAATGCCTCAGTAGGTAGAAGTTTCCTTTGATGGGCAGGATATTGCATGTGTCAGGAGAAAGAGTTTGGAGTCTTCCTGCAAATCAGAACCAGTTAGTAGGTTGTTATGACACGTCAGTAGCAGGAGAAGTGACAATTATATAGTGCCAAACAGATATCGAGGAAGTTGGCTGATGAGATGTCTCGAGCGGGGATATAGTTAGTGGTGGGCCGGTTGGCCAATATCACTTTACAATCTACTCTCTTGGAGACAATCAAGCAGAGACAGTTATATGATCCACAGTTGGGGCAGGTTAGAGAGGACGTCCTAGCTGGAGTAGCTAAGGACTATTCGGTGTCGAGTATGGGTTTACCGAGGTATAAGGGTGGAATTTGTGTTCTGATGGACACTGAGATCAGACGAGAGATTTTGGATGAATCTCACACCACCCCATATTCTCTTTATCCAGGCACCACGAAGATGTACCAGGACTTGAGAGTTTTATATTGGTGGCCTGGGTTGAATAGGAATGTGACAGAGTATGTAGTGAGGTGCCTGACCTGTCAGTAGGTCAAGGCTAAGCATCAAAGGCCGACAGGACTATTAAAGCCTCTGGATATCTCATAGTGGAAGTGGGAAGATATCACGATGGATTTTGTGGTAGGCCTGCCCAGGACAATTGGCCAACACAATTCTACTTGGGTCATTGTGGATCAGTACATGAAATTAGCTAATTTTCTACTAGTAAGGACTAATTACACAGTTGACCAGTATGGAGATCTTTATGTGAGAGAGATAGTTCGCCTTCATGGGACGCCGAGGTCTATCGTGTCTGATAGGGACCCTATCTTTACTTCCATGTTTTGGGGGAGTTTGCAAAGGGCGATGGGTACATAGCTGAAGTTTAGCACAACTTATCATCCTCAGACTGATGGTCAGTTTGAGAGGACTATTTAGATATTGGAGGACATGCTGAGAGCGTGTGTGTTGGACTTTGAAGGGTCCTGGAGTAAATATTTGCCCCTGATAGAATTTTCTTATAACAACAGTTATCAATCTACTATCGGAGTTGCACCTTATGAGATGTTGTATGGTAGGAAGTGTAGGTCACCCATTCACTGGGATGAGATGGATGAGAGGAAATATCTAGGTCCATATGCACTCCAGAGGACCATTGAGGTTTTCGAGAAGATTAGAGCTCGAATGCTCGCTTCTCAGAGTAGGCAGAAGAGCTATTTTGACCTGAGGCAGAGGAACGTAGAGTTCCAGGTGGGAGACTATGTCTTCCTTAGGGTTTCACCTCTGAGAGGGGTGAAGAGGTTCGGGAAGAAGGGCAAGCTGAGCCCTAGGTTCGTGGGACCGTTTGAGATCCTGGAGAGGATCGAGCAGGTGGCCTATAGGTTGGCCTTACCCCTGCAGTGTCTAGTGTGCATAATGTATTCCATATTTCCATGTTGAGGAAGTATGTGTCAGATGGGACTCATGTACTGAGTTATGAGGATTTGGAATTGGAGGCAGACTTGTCTTATGAGGAGCGACAAGTTTAGATTCCCGACAGGAAGGACAAGGTCCTAAGGAACAAGACTATACCTTTGGTTAAGGTATTAGGGAGGAAAAACAGGGTCAAGGAAGTGACCTGGGAGCTGGAGGCAGATATGCGAGCTCAGTTTCCCGAGTTGTTCAGATAAAATTCCGAGGAAGAAATTTCCGTAAGGAGGGATAGCTGTAACATCCCAAAATTACCTAATAAGGCTTAGGGCCTTGATTAGGGGGTCGAGATGGCAATATGTGAAAATATGTGTTTAATTGCTATGTTAATTGTTATTATGTTAATTACGTGATAATATGACTAAATGCGCATATTTAGGGATATTAAATATGCATGTGGGTCACTTCTTATTAGAAGGGAAATTTTGGTAATTTTGCCCGTTGCGGGCATAAATGTGTATCTGTGTGCATATATGTGATATATGTGAGAGACCACATTATTATGTGGGTTTATTTGGATTATTCGGCACGAGGCGATCCTAGGGAGCAAGCTAGCGGGAAAGTCACAACGGGACCCGATACCCGACTCGGGGCGAGTCAAGGGATATTTTGAGTATTAGATATTTATTTGGGTTATTGGGTTATGAAAATAAATAATTGGAGATATATTTGGAGTTAGAGTGTTTAGGAGGGAATATTGGGGAAATGTACCATTTTTCCCTCGGGGAGGTCTTTGGTATTCTGAGCCTTGGGATTAACTTAAGTGACTTAAGTGACTTAAGTTAGATAAGACAAAAGGGAAGAAACACTTAGAACTCTGCCCAAAGTTGACCCTCTCTTCCTTCTCTCTCACTCTCGTTTTCTCTAGATACTTTCCAAGTGAACCATTGAAGCCAAAATGAGGAATTGGGTTAGAAACACAAGGATTTAAGCTAAGGTCTTGGGGATTAACTCAGTAGCAATTTGGGAGATTCAACTTTTATTAAGGGTATCGCTAAGGGCTCGGAACTGGGATCGTGCTCGAGGGTCGTCCTTGTTTGCGCTTGCTTGGATTAAAGGTAAGAAAACTGCACCCAGAACGTGTTGTATGTGATTAGGGCTTGGCCTGTCTGTTATATATTGTTATGATTAGGGCTTGGGCCTCAGGATTGGTTATGTTAGGCTATTGTTCTAAATGCTTGTTGATATATTCTTAAGTGCTTATATTTGTTGCATGTGGTCCCATTATGTGAATATGTTTAGTATTGTAGAAATGGTTATCCAATGGGATTATATGATTAGCATGAATATGTGCTTAATTTTTCGGGATGTGCCTATTCACATCTGTTTCTTATAAGTAAGATATGCAATCCTGGATCAGGACTTGACTTATGAGTCAAGGACGGCAATAGCGCGCTGTACGCAGCTCGAGAGGCATTGGCCTAAACCAGCAACATACTATTACGTTGAGTGACTCTAAGGTCGATGGTGAACCACGGGGGTTGGGCTAGCTCTATGGCTAGTGATACAGAGCTAAGGGCGAGGCCCTAGGTGACTCTATGGTCACGTAGCTAGGGCATAGGGCCGAGAGTTGGCATGAAAGACAACTGAACAGGGCAACGACCCAGATCGATCCAATGATCGTGTGTTTGAACTAAATGACATTGGCTATGAATTAATGTTGTTGATTATTGTTGAATGGTTATTTAAAGTTATATTCTCTGTTGTTATACATTCCGTTTTCTTGCTGAGCCTCGACTCACGTGTGCTTTGTGGTGCAGGTAAAGGGAGAGAAAAGCTTGACAGCCATGAGTTGGAGAGCTTCAGTGGCGGCGTGTACATATGCGGCTGCTCGACCATCATAACCAGGGTTATCTTAGAGGAACTAGGGTTATAGCCTTGTTTTGCTGCTTAGGCCAGCTGATGTAACTTTTAATATGTATTTACCCTTTTTAATAGTTGTGTTGTAATATTTTGGGATCCCATGTTTATATAATACTTTTGGAATAACATTCAACGGTTCTTTAACCAAAAATTTTGACCCTAACCCTTTTCACTAACCTTAGTTACACGTTTTAAGCCAAATAACCTGATTAGCAGGTTTGACACAATTTTTACACAGTGTAACAGTCCTGGATTAGGAGGGCGTTACACGAATGCTCAATAATTCAAAATTATTTAAAGTAGCAAAACTGCAAGGTGACAAAAGACAAAAAGTTCCAAATGAGGATGACACATATCTTTTGAATCTTAGACTTGGTCATATAGGTATAGATAGGATAAACTAGTTAACAAAAGATGGGCCTTTGAGAGAACTAAGAGTTGGAACTCTTCTGGTTTGTGAATCTTGTCTAGAAGGTAAAAGGACCAAACGTCCTTTCTCAGTGAAAGGAAATAGAGCCAAAGAACCTTAGGAGCTTGTAGACAGCGATGTCTGCGGTCTAATCAATGTACAAGCAAGAGTTGGGCATGAGTTGGTCATACTTACCTAATGCTTGGGAAATGTGAAACCTTTGGTAAGTTTCAAGAATTCAAAGCTGAGGCTGAGAAGCAGTTGGGTAAGACTCTAAAGACACTTCGACCTGATTGAGGCAGAGAATATTTGGATTTAGAATTCAAATATTTCTTGTTGGAGCATGGTAATCTATCCCAACTCATAGCACCAGGAACGCCACAGCAAAATAGTGTTTCTGAAAGAAGAAACAGGACTTTGTTGGACATGATCAGATCTATCTTATGCTACTCTTCACTTCCTCTCTCATTTTGGGGATATGCACTTCAAATAGCGACATACATTTTGAATGTAGTCCCATCTAAGACCATTAGAAAAATGCCACTGGAACTGTGGAATTGAAAAAAAACCTAGTTTTCACCATTTCCGCATTTGGGGATGTCCTGCTCATGTTCATAGACCAAAATCAGGGAAACTTGAATCAAGGTTAGAAGTGTGCATTTTTTGGCTACGCTCAAGAAACAAGAGGTGGTTATTTCTATAGTCCCAATGATCAAAAAGTATTTGTTTCAACAAATGCGACCTTTCTTGAACATGACTATATGAATAACTATAATCCTCAGAGCAAGGTAGTATTGGAGGAACTCATAGCTGATAAGATTCCATCACAATCATCTTCATCATTAAATGATAAACGACAAACCGAGGAAACCATGATTCCTGGAAAAGAAACCCTGGTGCAACGTCGTAGTGGGAGGATTGTGAGACAACCTGTTCTCTACGAACATGAGGCACATGTCCTTGTTTCTGATACAGACAAGGACAATCCATTAACCTTTAAAGAGGCAGTGGATGTTCCTGAAAAGGAGAAATGACAAGAAGCCATGAACCAAGAAATGGAATTGATGTATTCTCATTCTGTCTGGGAACTTGTGGATCCACCTGAAGATGTCAGGCCCATAGGGTGTAAGTGGATATACAAGAAGAACATAGGTGTAGATGGGAAAGTAGAGACTTTCAAAGCAAGGCTTGTAGCCAAAGGTTACACTCAGAGAGAAGGTGTTGATTGTGAAGAAACATTTTCTCCTGTGGCCATGCTTAAATCCATTCACATCCTCTTATCCATAGCGACTGAAAATGATTATGAGATATGGCAAATGGACATCAAGACAACATTTCTGAATGGCTATCTCAATGAAAGTATCTATATGGTACAACCAAAAGGGTTCATAAAGAAAGGGGAAGATCAAAAGGCGTGCAAGTTGCTGAAATCCATTTATGGATTAAAGCAAGCATCTAGATCTTGGAATATTAGTTTTGATGAAATAATTAAAACATATGGCTTCGAACAGAATGTCGAAGAAGCGTGTGTGTATAAATAAATCAAAGGAAAAGTGGTGGTTTTCTTTGTTCTTTAAGTTGATGACATTTTGATCATTGGGGACAATGTAGAGACATTGTCAAACGTAAAGAAATGGTTAGCTGAAAAGTTCCAAATCAAAGATTTGGGCAAGGTGAGCTATGTTCTGGGAATCCAAATCCTAAAGGATAGGAAGAACAAGCTCTTGTCACTTTCTAAGGCTAATTATATAGATAAGGTCCTTGAAAGATTCTTTATGGAGAATTCAAAGAAAGGTCAATTACCGACTAGACATGGAATTTCCCTCCCTAAGGAACAATGTCCCAAGACACTTCAGGAGGAAGAAGATATGGGAAAGTATCCCTATGCTTCAGCAGTTGGGAGTCTGATGTATGCTATGTTGTGTACTAGGTCCGACATATGTTATGCAGTTGGGATTGTAAGTCATTATCAATCAATTCCTGGTTTGGAAAGAGAGACTATATGCTGGTATATTCAGGGGGTGAGCTAAATCCTACTGGATACACTGATTCTCATTTCCAATCAGACAAAGACAGTAAAAAATTGACATCTGGGTCAGTGTTCACTCTTGGTGGAGGAGTTATGGTCTGGAGAAGCATTAAGCAATCCAGCATAGCTGATTCAACCATTTAAGCAGAATACATAGCGGCTTGTGAAGTAGCTAAGGAGGTGGTTTGGTTGAGGAAGTTCAACACTGATCTGGAAGTTGTTCCATATATGGATAAGCCACTAATCCTGTACTATGACAACAGTGGAGTAGTAGCTAATTCCAAAGAACCAAGAAACCACAATAAAGGGAAGCATATAGAAAGGAAATACCATTTGGTAAGAGAGATTGTACACCGAGGTGATGTGACTATTACGAAGATAGCATCGAAACAGAACCTTGCTGATCCGTTAACCAAGACACTTCCTACAAAGTCATTCATAGGTCACGTGCGTAATATGGGATTAAGGGAGATGCCTCACTTGCTTTAAGGACAAGTGGGAGATTGTTAGGATTAATGCCCTAAAAGCATGTAAAGACATTTTATTGGTTTTAAATAATAGTACAATTTTATTATATTTGAATGTTATAATTATTGTTTGAATTAATTATATAATAATATCAAGAAAATGCCCTATTCATTCACGAGAATATGATCTTGTATTAGTACGATAGAATTAAGATCATATATAATGAATAAAACAGTCAGTAACATATTAAAGTAAGGAATCTTTAATGAATGGCTACTAGTACAGTTTGTTAAGCATATGAGATTCAAGTAATCTAGATTCAGATTATTGATGTGGATAGAGATCTTAGTAAATTTGTTGTAATAATAGAGATTATATATGACATGACCGATGAGAATTAATTATCTTTATAAACTTGTCGTTTGACATAAAGATTTAATTCTTATCATAATAGATGATCATTTGTAGACCAGTCTAAATCCTGGGTATTTATGAATTTCTGTTTATGTTTATTGGATCTTTTGATTCACTCGTTAAGGTCTCTTAGAATAATGAGGTTAATGACTTTTGTTTTGGAGATTCAATATCATGGATGGCTGGGAACATGAATTACAATATTGGGTCCCGTAAGGGTTGATTCTATAACTGAATAGTTATTGAGCTCAAATCTATAATTATATTATAGATTAATTATTCTCTAGTGAATTAATGGTACTTAAGGATCAAGAGGTAATTAGAAGGGTAAAACGATAATTTTGAACAACTATAATTGACAAACAAATAATGGAGGACAGAATTACATATATTGATTATATCGATAGACTATTAGAGAAAACTCTGTAATATAATTCTATAAATAATTAGAGTGCAATTCCATATTTATAGTGGAGTAATCATGGAATTAATAAATTAGATTATTAGATTAAAGAGTTTAATTAATAATCTGGTTTATTGGAGCATTGTATTATAGGTCCATGATCCACAGATCACTTCTGTCCTACACTGTCAAGGGTAAGGATGTCAAAAGAAAGATTTGTTAAGAGAAGTAACTAAATTGCAAATGAATTAATTTTCTAGGGCAATGAAATAATTATTTGATAATTATGGGTAATTGATTAATTGTGACTTAATAAATTATTTAACTATATAGATTTTATTTTGATTAATATAAAGAGAGAAAATAAATCTTGTTTGGGTTAATATAAAGAGAGAAAATAATAAATATCTTATTTATAATTGATATTTATTTATTTAATTTAAAATTGATATTTTAAGATAAAATTAATTTTAAATTAACTGATATTTATGTTGGAATAAGTATCTTATCTTAAAAGTTGATTAAATAAACAAATGAGAAAATTAGGGCAACCCTAATAGGGCTGGGGGCCACACATTGTACAGTACAGTGTGTGGCGCCTATCATCAGTGTTTTTATCCCTAGGATTTGAATTTTGAATAAATTTGTTTAATCAGTTATATAATTATTCTTTTAAATATGATTTAAATAGATAATTAAATGAAAATATCTAATCAATTTTAATTTTAATTATATTTAATTAAATAAAGATTATTTAATTAGATTAAATATCTTTATAAATGTGATATACGTGATATTCAGATAATACATGGTTAATCAGGCTCTCTCTTAAAAGCGATAGTTTTCTCTAAACTTGAAAACTATTCTAAACATTATCTCTGTCAAAACTTTCTAGATCTCATGTGTTGAGTACATCTGGGGAGTCACATAAATCAACATTTTGAATCGTACGTGCCACCACACGTCATTGTGTGTTTGAGGCTTGGTCTGGAAGATCAGGGTGTGAGATCTCAGAACACTTGATAGGAAAATCATTGATTTATACAAAAAGATTCAAGAACTCTTGGTAGGTGACAAGAGGTAATTCTTGATCTATTTGTATGTGATTTATTATTTATATATGTGTATGATTCTGACTGATATTAATATTTATTAAAATGGGTCCATATATTCCGCTGCGTACTTTAGATTTGATAATTTAATACTAACATTTGGCTGGATGAAAAATTTGCTAAAAATATTGATAAGCCTAATTGATCTCTCAATGGAAGCCCCAATCTGTTGGCACAATTTTTCGCGAACAGTGGACTAAGAAGTCTGAAACACCTAATTAGGCTTTTTGGTAAACCGTAAGTAAATATCGCACAAGAATTTTTACGTGGTTTAGTGATTCAAATTCACCTAGTCCACTAGTTTATGTTATTCTCTTTAGGATCATTGAAAAAATTGCTTAAGACAATTTTGACAAAGTTTTTGCATACAAAGTTTGGTCTTTTATCAGTCTATTCCCTCTCTATTTATAAGAGTTCAATGGACAAATTTAGGTAACTTGACATATTGAGTAACTTACAAGTTTGGGTAACTTTCAAAGCGTACAAATAAATACCTTAAGTTCATTGATTGCATGATATTATACATTTATCATGCAAGGATTACAATATGTTAATTATGCATATAAAGCCTCCGACTCTTCAGGATTCCCAATTTGTGGATTTCATGCGTCGGCAGTGAGCTGAATGCATACTATGTGAGCTAGATGTTTTTAGGCTAAACCGATCTGAACATTGAGAAGCTCGTGCCACGATATGAAGATCAGGCTAGACGATCTCCTAGATATTTTGTCGACCTACGGTTGACTCGAGCTACCCATTTGGTAACTTATACCGCATTCCCAAAATTATGAGCAACTTCATTAAATTCTTGCCAGCTGTACCGCAAAGTAGGACACATCAGCTCGTGTTTTTCAGGTACAACAGTTGTAATCTATACTTGATGGATGATAGTGGATATATGTTGCATGCTTGTAGATTAGAATCCTTTTAGGGCTAAGGAATCCAAGTTTGAAAGGGTTAAGGCAAAGCTAGATTCTTGCAGTTCTTAGTCTTGACTTCCAACGTGTCAAGGAAGTCCTAAGTGACTTTGTTTAAATGCTTTTATTTTTCTAATCCATTGTTTAGGAACTGTAGATGATTTTAGGTCCTGGAAACATTTAAAAAGGTTAAATTTTCATGTTGTTATGGTTCTTACAAGTCAAAGAGTGAAATAGTTTTTTTTTTTTAAATGGCAGATTGACCAACGAAGTTTGAAAAATCATTTCACTAGGAAAAGCTAATTAGAATGACTTGAAATTTTTCTGACGCATTCCTAACATGTAAAACTTAAAATTGGAAAGATTTCACAGTGAAATGATATATATATATATATATATGTATGTATTGATAGTTATGATTTTTAGAATATGGGTATAAAATCTGATTTTTCTGGTAGTTTGAACAATGTTTCCCAGAAAGTATAACTTTCTAAAACTTCTATATTCTATGCGCAAGTTCTAACTGTTTGAAAATTTATGTGCAAATCTGTTTGCTTGCTGACAGATTCGATCAACATTTTTAGAAAAATAAATGGTAGCGTAAATATATTCTAATTGATTTTAGCTCTATAATCTTAATCATACGATAATTCAACTTAATAGGATGAAATAATTTATCATTTATATTTGTCTTATGCTACTGAATTATTATTGTGCCAATTTTATTTTGACTTTGTTGTAAATAACGTTTCAAAATAATAATATGCAATGAATAATGTATAATCAATATCCAAAAAAATATTTCACTATATATCAATATAATTATTTATAACCATCATTATAATTACTTATTAACATTAAAAGTTAAAAAGACATCATATATTCAAAAATTATTATTATTATATATTATTTGTCAATTAAAAATTTCTTTTTTCAATTAAAATAGTTTTAAAATAATTAGTCACTAATTTTTTATTTTTTTTAACAATGCATATCTCTCTTAATTTTTAGGTATGTTATCAATCATTTAAGGAGAAGCTCAAGCTCTGGAGGCAAAAAAAAAAAAAAGGTTCAAGTTCTTAAACACTTTTAATTTTTATGCCATTTGAGTTTAATTGTTCAATTTTTCAGATGCATGTCTATCTCATATGATCGTAATATTTTAATGCAGCAGCTTCTAATATGATTATGCATCTCTTTGGCAAGAAAATAATTTTTTTTTAACAGAAAAATTTCCTCCACCATGATTTTGTTGAAGTCACTTTTTAAAAAAGAACAAAAAAGTTTGGGTTCTCTATATAATGGGTTCCCGATTATTATTATTTTATTTTTCATACTACTTGTTATAAAGGACCTGCTAATCACGTGAGATAACATACATTTTTCGCTATTGATTTATATTGGAGTATGGTGTCCCACATAAAATAAATATAAGAATATTGAGTCATTAATAAGAACATGAGTAACTTTACTAATCACCAATTGGTTTTTAGATGGAGCCTCATGATTCTTGTCATGGTATCATGAGCCAATTCATTTGCGGGCATTCGATCCACACCAATCCAAAGAGCGAGCCAAGCCACACAAGATCCGCATAGTGCAAAAAGACACTTGAGATCCAAATAGTGAGATAAGCTGCACATGATCCGCATAGTGCAAAAAGACACTTGAGATCCAAAAAAATAAGCGAGCTTAAAAAGAGTCACTTGTGATCAGGTGATTCAAGATTGGTGAGAAAAAAATTGTCACCTTCTTTAGGGGGATATTGGAGTATGGTGTCCCACATAGAACAAGTATAAGGATATTGAGTCATTAAACATGAGTAACTCCACTAATCACCAGTTTATTTTTAGATGGAGCTTCGTGATTCTTTTCAATTTCTTGTCCCCAAATTTTGATTTCGTCTGTCGTTAATGCTCCAGAACAGACTCTCCAATTCAAGGATGCAGAGCTTCTTGGCATTCAATTTTGCAGTGAAAAAGTTGCAACCAAATTTAGGTGAAGAGAGGAGTTTAAGCAGGTGTGGATTAGTTGATAGTGAGAAAGTAAACAAAGAAAATAACAATGATATATTATCTGTGAGAATAGAGACCTCATGAGCAATATTGACCAGTCATTGGATTACCATTGAAGCGTCTAGTTTGGTAAGTCGTTCGCATTGTTGAAGTGTTCAGTAAACATCTGCCAACCCTCTATCTAACTATAAGGTCTTAACATAAGACTTTATAAATATTCAATTAATGTCGTGTTTTGACTTTGTTCTCTCTAAGCCATAATTTTGATTCTGGATACCCAATCGGGTCAATTCCATCCCTGCCATGCCTTTAGATTCTCTACCTTTTGCGTTCTCTTTTCCATTTTCGGGATTGGTAGGTGTGCATCGTGTTTGTTCTACCTAATGTTTGTCATGCGATTTGCATTCTTTTTGGCATTCAGGTTTATTATATTTTTTTTTGATCAAGAAGGAAAGGATCTTCATTGAACAAAACAAGCTGTACAAACAGAGTGCTAAGCACTACAAAACTGAAAATGAAAACCTGCCAACAGCCCCAACACTAATTACATTGTAAATGCCTTAACAAGGAAAGCTCTTGGACTGAAAAATTTCTAAACTTAACCAAGTAAAGTCTATATTTAATTACAGATTTAATCTCATTAACAAGACAGTTAGCTGTCAAAGAATAGTCATCAAAAACACTTCTGTTCCCTATTTCTCCAAGTGTTGTACACAGTGGCAGCAACAGCAAGGTTCAGCAAGGCTGCCAGCAGACCACGCCGAGGAAGAGCTAGCCAAATACTCCAGCTGGAATAATCACTCGGCCAAGCACTAAACCCAAACCAGCTAAACAGAATATGAAGCACTTGAGTAGATAAACAGCAGGTAAAGAAAAGATGCTGGTGACTTTCAGGAAAGCAACCACAAACCGGACACAATTGAACAGGCACCACAATATGCAGCTTGAACAGATTATCCCTAGTAAGGAGCTGTTCATTAATCACTTGCCAAAGCAGAAATCGATGCTTAGGTAAAGAGAGCTTGCACCAGACAGCTGAATAGTAATCTACAATCTGCTGGTTTTGATCTGAATTATACAGTTTTGATGGCTGAAACCTCCCACAACTACCTGCTGCCTTAATCTCAGTTAGACCAAATTTCTCCCTTATGTGGCATAACTTCCTCCAATACCAGCTACAGTCAGATTTCAAAGTGTAACACTAGAAATTACAGCCTTTCAAATATATAGAGTTAACCCATTTAACCCATAAGATCTCAGGCTGCTCAGATAAAGCCCAAATGTACTTGGCAAGAATAGCTCTGTTCCAAAGAGCGCCATCTCTAAAACCAAGACCACCATACGCTTTTGGAAGGCAAACCTTCTTCCAAGAGGCTAAATGAGGTTTACTTCTCATACCAGCACTACCCCAAAGGAAGCTACGGCATAATTTCTCAATTTCCTTCAACACTCTGAGGTAAAATAAAGATACTCATCCAATAGTTACGGAGACCAAATAAAACCGAATGGATAAGCTGCATTCGGCCTGCATAGGAGAGGTGTCTACTGGACCAAGAATTAAGTCTTAATCTGATTTTTTGCAAAATTATATCACAATCCTCATGACGCCACTTAGTTGGCCTCATAGGAACCCCCAGGTACTTGAGTGGAAAAGATCCTTCCATAAGATTCATCTCCTGAGAAATGACATTCCGCACAGTAGAAGAAACTCCGCCAAAAAAGATTTGAGACTTAGCAGAATTAATGGTCAAACCAGTAGCCAAACTGAAATCATCAAGTGCAATCTTAAGGAAAAAACAGCCGAATGAGTACCCGTACAAAAGATGATCAAGTCATCAGCAAAACAAAGATTGACAAGCTTTAAACTCTTGCACATTGGGTGAAATTTGAAAGAGGGATCAAGAGCAGCTAGTTGAAGCCTCCGAGTCAAGTATTCCATGATAAGAACAAATAAAAGAGGAGACATTGGATCTCCCTGACGCAGCCTCTTCTTACCCTTGAATTTACCTTGAACACGACCATTCATGAGTAAATAATAAGAAGTATTCCTTAAACACATCATAATCCATCCTATAAACTTCGTAGGAAAATAGAGAGCTTTTAAGAGATCCTCAAGGAATTGCCAATCTACCGTACCATAAGCCTTGCTCAAATCAATCTTTATAGCACATCTTGGGGAAGTAACAGCTCGAATGTAATTTTTAATAAGATCTTGAAAGATCATGATATTATGAGCTATTGAACGGCCTCTAATAAACGCCCCCTGGTTTGGCTGAACAATAGCCGGAAGAACCAATGCCAAACGAGAACATAAGAGCTTAGCAATACATTTATATAATGTGGTGCATCACGCAATTGGCCTTTAATCAATAGCTCGAGAAGGATTGGCCACCTTAGGAATTAAGGACAAAGAAGTTTCATGCAAGTTTAATGGAAAATTCCCTGATTCAAAACAATTACTAATAGCAGAACAGACTTCCTTACCAACAATCTGCCAGGCAGCCTTGAAAAATCCAGATCCATAACCATCCGGACCTGGCGATTTGTTAGAGGGAATACCAAATAAAGCTCTCCTAATTTCCTTAGCTGGAAAGGGCTTTAACAGTAATGTTTGATGATCAATAGAAAGCTTGGGACCCAAATCTAAACAAGCCAAATTGATGCTGCCAGAAGCTGAACTCTGATTCCCCAAATAACCTCTTAAATGCTCAACAAAATGAGAGACAACCTCAGGAAAACTATCCACCAGTTGACCCTGATCATTAACAAAAGAGGCAATACCATTAGTAGCTCTTCTTTACTTCAGATAAGCAAAGAAAAATGAGGTATTCAAGTCTCCCTTCTGTAACCAGTCCACTTTACTTCTTTGAGACAAAAAACTGTAAAACATTTTTTCCTGAATAATGTAAGCTTCAGCAGCTTCTTTAGCACTTTGCTGGTAGCACAACTCAGTCGGGAAAGCTTGAGCTTTTAACTGAGCTTCCTGATATTTTTCTTTAGCCATATCAAAACTCAAACCAATATCTCCAAAGGTATTGTGATTAAACTTCTTTAAACTGTGTTTCAGCCTCAGGGATTTTAAGAAAACAACCCTTAAACCAGTAGCGTGAATAGGTAACTGCTAGCTGAACCGCACCACTTCCAAGAATTGAGGATGATCAGCCCAAAAATTGTAGAACCTGAACAACTTTGTACCCAAACTCACCTTGGAATGAATATTGACAATACAAGAGCAATGATCTGATATAACTTCCCATTTAAAGACAGCAGAAGCAAACGGAAAAAGATCAAACCAATTTTCATTGACAAAAGCATGATCAATTTAAGAATAAATGCGAGCTGAACCATTTTGATTATTAGTCCAAGTGAAAAACGATCCTAAACTTTTTAAGGGAACCATGTGAGCCTCCTCAAGCCAACCAACTGAATCCACCAATTCAACACCAGAAATAGGATTACCACCAACTCTATCCATACCAGAAAAAGGGGTGTTGAAGTCCCCTAAAATAATCCAAGCATCACGCACAAGAGAAAGTCTAAGTAACCCTTCCCACAAACTCCTTCGACCATCTAACGAATTGAAGCCATAGACAAAAGTAATAAAAAACTTGTGCTTCTGACCCACCATCGAAACCAAACAGTGAACAAATTGAGGAGAATCCTCAAGAATAGTAACCTTGACAAAAACCTTCCTCCACACAATCAAAAGTCTACCCTCTGTTACCATACTAGTATAAAAATCCCAGTTAGGTAACTTTTGCTTCATAAAATCCAGAACTTTAGGACCCTTCATCTTAGTCTCTAAAAAACCTCCAATACCTATTTTGAACCTACTACAAATATCCACAACAACTCTATGCTTATTAGAACTACTCAGACCCCTTAAATTCTAACTAAGAATATTACTATTATCCATTAGTAGAAATAGGTAAGGGAATACCATCTTTGTTACCACACAAATGCTCTTGAAGAACCTGAAACTGGTTGAGTTTATCTTGTCCTTGCCCTGAAATCATTGTAGATGAACCAGCCTTTGGCCCAGATTTCGGATGAAAGGCTACTCGTTTAGGAGTAAGCCATCTACTGCTGTGTTGCTTATCAATATCCATATCTGAACTAGCTCGAGAATTAGGCTGATTACCCTCTGAAGTAGTGACTGGGTCCCTGTCTTTTTCAGCTATATTAACCTGATCCCCTCCCTTTGCTACAGTACCCAAACCAGCAATCTCCAAACCAGTAGACATTTCCTCCTTAATACTCGGCTTAGGCTTCACCTCCTCTTTAGATGACTGTTCTTTTTTTTACCCATTTTGCTTTCAGCTCTCTTCGACATTCCATCTCAGCATGACCAAAACCATTACAAGCTTTATATTTAATAGGAAGCCATTCATATTCCACCTCTCGTTCCATAATCTGACCAAACTCATTCAGAAATTGAATTGTTCTAGGGGGATTATCTGTTACTTCCATCTCCACACGTACTCTAGCAAACTGAATTCTTGAGCGCTCCCTAGTGAATTTATCAACCATAATCGGTTTTCCAAGCGTGCTCACAAGAGCACTAAGACATTTGCTGCCCCAATATTGCAAACCTAAGTCAGGCAAACGAATCCAGAGCGGAACTGAACGAACAAGGCGAATGGCGCTGAGATCCGCAGACCAAGGCCTAATAATAACTGGTTTCCGATCAAAATGAAGGATACCATCTTCAAGAACTTGATCCCTTGTTGCTTCATCATTGAACTTGACCATGGTTAATCCCATTGTCATTCTAGAAATCTGAGCGATACCTAAATGACCCCAGACTCGTTTAATGAATCCTTTAAAAACAGCCATGGGAGGATTTGCCCCTAGCACCATACAAATAACAGCAGAACTCCAATTCCCAGCTTGAACCTTAACCTCTTCTGCATCTATCCTTTCATATTTCCTTCCATCTTTGAACAAAGGCTCAGAAAACTCAAGTTTCTGATCTGAAAATGAAAGTTTTCTTGTTGAAAATTGCTGCCATTGTCGCTGGGCTGAAGTTTGAAAGTCCCCTTCCTCAACCCTATCCGCCCACTTTGCCCCATGAGAATCCAAGTTTGCTGGCACTTTTTCAACGAAACCATCTCCCTGAGAACAATGCATCCCAGACATCCGTGGTTCTTCAGAACCGGACCCAATCTCCTCGGCGCGAGCCCCTTCTTCTTCAATCAACCCATTCGATTTGAGGTCAGTAATACCCAGATCAAGAGGATCAGAGTTATTCGGATCTCTCTGATCTTGCTCCTGTTGTATCTCTTGATCTTCTACCCGAATAGCAAGCTTACGAACCAGTTTTTTCCTCTTCGCCATGGGAGAGAGCAAAACCGAACCTAAGCTATTTTTTTTAGTATCAGGTTTATTATATTTAGTGTTTGTGATGTTCAAATTTACTACTAGTGTGTGTTATGCGTGTTTTTCTTCCAATTTGTAATTTTTAGTTTTAAAATTGATCATAATGAAATCTGGATGACCCGTTAAGGTATTTTCGGAAGTTTTGGATTAAGACTATGATATTAAAAGTGCATGCAATTTTGCTACCCACAACATATCAAAATGGGCGATGCATTGAGGCAAAGAGGTTGTTACCAATTCTTCTTATTTAGAAGATGAGGTTTGTAACGTCTCGAATTTGTTAATAAGGCTTAGTGCCTCGACTAGCATGCTAGGATGGCATAAATAGATTATTACATGAACTTAATTGAATATATGTGTGATTATGTGAAATATATGAGTTATATTAAGATATAATTATTTATGCATTCTTATGTGCATTAAATGTGATTGTGGGCCCATTTTTATAAAAAAGGGAAATTTCGTAATTTTGTCATGTTAAGGGTATAATTGTAATTATATGTATTACATGATTGGAACCACATTATTATGTGGATATATTTGTGATGACAGGCTTAAGTTGATCATTTCAAGCGATTTAGCAAAAAAGTCACAACAAGGATTTATACCCAGCTCATGGTGAGCCAAGGGGTATTTTGGTCATTTTGTGTAGGTCAGGAATTAGTGGAACATTATTGAAGGAAATATTTTTATTTTGAGGGTGAGTAACTTAATGGGGAAATTAGGAAAGTAAATTGAGGTTTAATGGTATTAGTGGAAAATGACCAAATTGCCTTGAGACTAAGCTATGAGTTTTAGTGAGGCAAGGGGTAAAATGGTCAATTAGCCCTTGGTTTAGACCAAAGGCAGCTGCAACCCTTCCCATTCATGTGTAAGCTCTCCCTCTCCTCTTTGGTTACTCTTAAGCACTCTCTCAAGAGCACAAGGCACAAAGGCTGGAATTTGGGGAAATTCCCTTGGAAGTTTGGGGTATTTGGGAGGATTTAAGGGCTGCCTAATCATCCTCACTCTAGGAGATTCGAAATTCAGAGAAGGTAAGACCCATTTGCTCTACTTTACCATTTTAATTTTTGGTGTTCTTGACTAAGTTAAGTTTGAGATAGATGCTGATGAAATTAAGGTTTCTAGGTATTGTTAGTATACATTTTTTCTGGAAGAAACGTGTTGGGAAGCTCTAGGAGGCTTAGGATTCAGTCTCAATTCGCATTTCAGACTTCAAATTATCGGATTTGGGGTAAGCTCTTAAACTCAAAATTCCACTACGTAGAATCTTTAAATTTGGGGTTCAAGTGTGTATTTGGGGTACCTTGTTATGGGTCATTGTTTATTTAGGCTATTAGGGATGTTTTGTGGTTGTAAATCTGTTGAAACATGTGTTTGGAATTTATTTTCTGGGCCTGGTTTGCAGGGAATCGCGGGTTTGAAGAATTTGGGGAAAAACACAAAGTTTCTGGGTAGTTTTTTTTTGTTTCTGGTGACCTAGCGCGACCACACTAGTGTCCCAGAATTTGGGGACTTTCAGTTGGATTGAGGTATCGAGTCTAGGGGAGCGATTGTGCTAGTACCCCAAAAATCCTAAACTTTTTGTAGGCGCGACTGCACCAGGTGCCCTAAAGTGTGGTTTTGCTGATATTTAGGATTTGGGCTCGAGGAAATTGGGAAACCATTTGGTGGCCCACTTTGGGGCTCGGGGGACGTTTTTAACGTCCCGACAACTGAGAATAGTAATATTGAGGATATGGTTTAGAGTGAGGCTCATGATTTGAAGTCAAACCCTAATAAGAGTATGTTTATATTGTGACTATGTTACCGCAAGGCTAGGGATCAGGATCGTACTTGAGGCTGTATCGTCTATCACATGGAACTCGAGGTAAGAAAATTGCACCCTAGTTGTGATCGGGGCTTTGACCACTATAAATGGATACGATTGTGATTATAATTGTAATTACTCGATTAGGCATGCTTGTATATGATGTGTCTGGTTGCGTGTTGTGCAATGTATATATTGTTAGGAAAAAATAAATTGCCTCAATGGAAATAGGCAAGAATATTACAACTCTAGGCAATATATTACAAGTAAATATAGATTGATTATATAAGGTTACAACTCAATGACTGAAAGTACAAATAAATATAGAGAAAGAAGAAGAAGAGGATTGAAATAGAAAATACAACTTTTGACAAAAAGATACAAATAAACTTGAGGTAGTAGAAAGAAAGATGTAGATGAGATTACAACTCTTAAGCAAAGATACAAGTAAATATAACAAGAATGATAAGAAGAAAAATAATAGAAGAAAATAAGAACAAGAACAAAATAATAAGATACTCTCACTCACACAACCAAAGTGAAGAGTGTTGGGGATCACCAACTTGAACAAGGTTTGAAACCTTTTTTCCAAAAGCTTATTTCCCCCTAACTCAAGCACTAAGGGATCTCTCTCACACATTGGAAATGCTTTATGGAATTATCAAGCCTCAAGGTGTTTCTAGCCAAGTTCTCTAATGGATAGAAATGTTGTGTCTTTCAAGTGAGCTATAGGCTCCTATTTATAGAGTTTAGAGACACCATTTGAATTTCAAATTCCACCAACCCCCATGGCTGTTACCAATGTTTAATTGGATTAATATGGAAGTAAAAATGAGATTTGGGAGTTATTTGGATTTTTTTAGCCGTTCAACAAAGATTGAAAAAACTGAAAAAATGGTCAGTTTTGGCATGTGGCCACGCCCAGAGACATTAGTGGCCACGACCACTACTCTCTGTCCCACTGGTCGCAGCCACTGACCATTTTTAGCACTTAAAAATGTGCTGTTTTTGCAAATGGTTCCAAACCCTCCCAAATGATTTTGTAACTCCCAAAACACATTATTGGGGTTAAAATCATATCTCTAACAGCCATTTCACATATGGCTTTATGAAATTCATCTCAATATTGTGTAACACCAAATTTACACAATAAATGGTAATATTTGGAAGTTACACGTTTGTAACACCAAATATGTTACATTATTTGGATATATCTCATATATCTAAATATTGTAACTCTCTATTGTATGTTACAATATGTGACACTCTTCGTCACATTTATTTAATCTAAAACATTATATTATAATATAATATAATATTACATTATATTATAAAATAATATAACATATAATGTGATTATATCCATATTGAAAGTTCAGCCTAAGGGCGCCGAGGCTTACATTAAGTGTGCAAAACGCAGCCTGGCCTAAGCAAGCCGGGGTCGGCCATAGACCAGAGGACTCGACCTAAGGGCGTTGGGTCTAAATGTCGATTGCACTTAACTAACTGCATTGATTGTTGAGATTGGAATATGAATTTGATTGAGTAGATTGTCACTGCAAAGCTTATTGCTTATATCCCATTACTTATTGAATTTGTTGATTCAAGTTTACTGCTTATATGTTGTTGCTCATCGTAGTTCGTTGATTTAAGTTTTCTTGTTGCACCGAGGCTCATGGGTGCAATGTGATGTAGGTAAGGGAAAAGGAAAGGTAGACCGGTTGTGAGGTTGAGAGCTTTAGGGTCGGCGTGTACATCTACATTTGCTCGACTGCCACGACTGAGGGATCAATAGGGACTAGAGCCAAATTTAATTTTGCCGCTTAGGCTGGCTTAAGTTGTGATTCTTTTGAGAGTTGTAAATGCCTTGTAAACACTTATTTTTGGAATCCCATGTACAGAGTCACACTTTTTAATGAAAAAAAATTGTTCGTATGATCAAAATCTTTTAACCCTAATCCACTAATTATCCTTAGTAACACGTTTATATCCAAACGACTTGTTTAGCAAGTCCAACACTATTTAAAATACACAATATAATTGTCTTGGCTATCCAGGGAATTATAGGGGTGTTGAGCAATAATAAGAAATTCTTTCCCCCTTGGTTCTGGCGTTTTGTTTGGTGTTTTTTGGTTGCTATTGTTGAGTTTTTTTTAGGCCTCTTGGACCTTTCACTGTTTCTTGGGTGTTTGTTTTCCTTGTTCCTTCAGTTGTTCTCAGTTTTGTCTCTTTGTTAGGCTTGTTGTTAGCCTTTGTTTTCGTTGCAGGGTTTGGTTTTCCCATGCCCTGGTTGTTTGGTTGAGTTGGCATGTTTCAATGCTTGTTTAATATAATCCTTTGTGTCCCCTTGCCTTTTGATCAAGGGTCACTTCCAGCCCAAAAAAAAAATTCCTAAAACCTCATATAATTTTGTATTGTGTCGTGGGTTGCATTATTTACTATATTGATTAATCAGAGGGAGATCATTGAGGGATTCAGACCTCTTTGGCTGATGAAGTATAAAATGTTGCATTATGTAGTTTATATCGTAAGGGGTTTAGGGTCCTTCCAGACCAAGTAAGTGTGGTAACTATGGTTCCTATACTACTTAACAACCTTAACTATGACTTTGAGATTAGGAGTTTATTCATGAAATACAATTAATTCATTTCATTCCATCGAGAACCAGTCATATAGTAATTTTCAACTACATGTTGAAGAACATATTAGTAATAGATGCTTGCTATTCTGTGCAATATTAATGGTTGGGACTTAGGATTATTAAACTTGATTAAATTTTTGTACTTTTAGGTGATTCATTTTTTATTTCAATGAAGTGGAAAGAGAATTTGTGCCTGTTCTTTTTTTTTTCTTTCTGAATTACAACTCAAATTAATGGTTAAAAGTTTGCTCGCCTTTCTCATTATTTTGTACTTTTAGGTTATCGGCCAATGAAATTTAGAGATGAGATGTGGAGAGCATACCGTTATATGATTCAATTGAATATGAAATATTCTTTCACTTAATGCTCTAATTTTTGTTGTTGTTGTATTTTTTGCTTTGTACTAGTTTCAATACATTATTGTGTGATAAAATAGTAATATTGCTTAAAAGTAGCAATCTATTCATCTTGGAGACTTTAGGCTTGTTTCTGGGTTTATTTACAATTAATAAAGAGGAGTATAGGTCTTTTGAGTGTAGATTAGTGTTTGTTGTTATATTTACCACTTGTGGAAGAAAGTTTATATGAGCAGAGGCGCCGCTGCAAAAGAATGCTTCATTTAGACTTAAGGTGAAGTTATTTCCTAACATCCAATATTGTTCCTATGCATATTCTGAAAATAGAATGTTTCCTCAGCATGAGAAAAAAAAAAAAAACAAGAATGGGCTTTCATTTAGCATTTAGTTTACTGTGTACCTTTAGTATAGTTTATGAATCACCAACCACAATTGCATTTAAGTTGTTTTTGATATATATATACTACAGAATACCTAAAAGCATTTAATTTATTAGCATAATTGCATTTATTCACATTTGAATTATTATGTACATTTATAAGAGTTTTTGATATATATTTTCGTTCCTAATGTGAGCTCCATGAGTTTTCTAAGTGCTTATTGCCAATTAAGACCTTTGTTTCAAAGAGTCTTATTATTGAAATATGTTTGGTTATTAATATTTTTTCTGCATACTCCCATCTAATTGTATTTTTACTTCTAAATTGGTGGTTCATCTTAAAATGCACAAGGAGAATGCAGGTATAGTTTTGTGTGCCATCATGAATTTAATGGGGAGTGATGATTATTGAGAAATTTAATTCAGGACACACTCTCTCATCAAGGCTTTTATTCAACATCAATTGAATCTTGCCATTGATGCAAAGTGGAAATATCTGGATTCAAATTTAGAAAGAAAATTAGAAGGAAAGACGAGAAAACATTTTCTTTCTAGTTGTTTGGTTTGTAGGAAGGAAAGAAAATTAATTTATTATAAAAGTACTATATTAGTCTTAAATTATTGATATAAAAATTATTCTATAAAAATAATTTACTAATTTCTTACTCGTGTGTTAAGATTTTTTTGTGGCCCCACTCAATATTCTTCAATCAATTTTTTTCCTACCAAACACCCAAATTTTTTTCTTTCTTTTCACTTTTCTTTCCTATACTTTCTTTCCTCTCACTTTTATTCTCTACAAAACATAAGGTCAAGGTATGAGCTGACAAAATTAAATTATTGTTTTGTTTTTTCCATGCTATGTCTAGGAGTACTGAAGAAATCAAGGGAAGTCATCTTGGAGAAATTGAACGTTGTAACAGTATATAAAGTGATATCATCTAACAATAACCAGTCACTTTGTATGATTGAATTTCTCGCATGTTTAGGTTTTCATAGACATTCATAATCATTCTGTTATGCCAGTATTAGACAACTCATGATTGTCTCTCCATGTTAAACAATCTTTTATCTTTTGGCATATTTATTTTAAAACTTACAGTATTAAGATTGTAATAATTTTTATTAAAAGAAAAGTTAGGACACATTTTATGAAAATTGAAATAGAAACTCCTATGTCTTGATAGTTTTTCCTACCTTTACTATTATTTATTTTATTGAATCGCACGGCATAGGTTTTATTCATGGTGTGTTGTATAACAACTGTTCTATGAAAGGTATAACAATTGATCTATGATGTTGTTTCCTTAGTTTAATAAAAGCCTGTAGAAGTGGTACCTTTCGTATTAGTTGATGGACCTTTTACTTCCTGTAATCAATGTGAACATCAATAACTAACCCAAGATAATGTTATCATTTTATAGAAAGTTGGTGAACATGACAAGTTACTTAGACAAAACTGTATGACCCTAGAATCTGCTTCGTATCCTGGTGGGAAGAAAGTTGGGGCTAAAGCAGCCAACTTTCATTTTACGAAGGATATGGCATCCACTACTTTTGATGGAGATCAGGAAGAGAAAATATTTACAAAACTCAAATGACAAAAGCATTAAAACCTATCTGTTTGTTTTACTATTAATATGTTTATTGATTGGTTTAAATTGCACTCATCATATTTGATTTTTTTTTTGTTCTTATCATATTAGGATGCAATGGACCAGAACCTGACCTCCTATTAGTCTATGGACATGCAAGATGCCACCTAGGTTTTCCTGCTTGGAGAATTCGATACACTGAGATTGTGTGAGTAGTCTTGCAAAATGAGTCATGAAATTAGTTATTTATTTTTCTGTGGATACCTCTATCTTGCATAATACAGTAGTTATACTACTATCTATGGAAAGGGAGTAATTACTTGATTGGTACACTACTTCAAATTAAGCTGATACTCTTAATTGTATTCCACTCTTTCACTTTATTTTTTCTAACAAATTTTTGAGCGAGTGACTACAAATAACTCTCTTTGAAGAATGTGCTATTCAATTTTGGTACTTTCCTCTCCACTTGAAGAACATTTTCCAAATGACCTATGCTACTACTACTCTGCATTAATGACTGATATCATTGACTATGGCAAGCTGGATTTTTATTTTTTATTTTTTATGAGAAGAGAAATGCAACAAGTGTTTTGTGGGAATATGAGCCTTCGAACATGTACCCCACAAAGTTTTTTCTTATTCTATCTTCTGAGCTTGTCTATACTGAGACCTAAAAATATAAGATGCATTCTAAATGTTCACATGTGAGCAATTACAGGATCTACAAATTGTTTGTACCAGTTTATTTTATTCTTTCAGAAATTTTGGACTGTCTCTAATGTCTAATGTTTTACATTTTTTGTCAATGTGTCAAGAGAATTTTGAATTTAAGATCTAGATGTAGATTTTTTTGTTGTTGACAAAATCTAGAAGTGAATCCAAATGTGTGAGAAATCTCAGTCCTTTTACCAACCATTATATTTTTCATTGTATTGTCCCAATTGGAACTGAAAACATTTATCGGTCTTGAGCGCCATTTTCTTTTGATCTGAGTTGGGATAGCTATTTAGTGTCGCAGACATATGGGACCACTGACGTGCATGAGCTATGGCTCCCTAATTAAAACCATTTACACGTGTACCATGGTGTGCCAAAACTTTGGTAAGTAGACATATATTGTCTTATTTTACCATACAAGAGTAAGCAATTGATTTGATTTGATTCGTAAGTGTATGGTATACCATTGGTAATTAGTTAAAATTCATCTTTCAACTAGTTCTTTATCCATCCTTCAAATAGGTAAATGATTAATAAGTCAGGAATGGATTTTGGAAAGCTGCCACAAAGAGATATACACCCATGACTGGATATCTGCAACTTACAAATTTATCGATCATACATGTATACTTATTTATATAAATCTTCAGCTATAATTTATTAGCAAATATAGTTGATGGGCTATCAATCGTCTGAAGTTAAGAATGTAAAAGCTCAATATCCAATATTCTTACCTTACGGAGGGAAAATGAATGAGCACAAACCACACCATTGTTCTTGTGGGTTACCTAATATTAATAAATTTACTAATTGTGTTTTAATATTTCTTCATCCCCAAATTCAGAGAATATGATCAAACACATTCTGTTTCTGTTAAATCCCATGCCTAATGGAAACGTACAACCATAATATGCACC
This sequence comes from Humulus lupulus, assembly GCF_963169125.1. Taxonomy (NCBI): domain Eukaryota; kingdom Viridiplantae; phylum Streptophyta; class Magnoliopsida; order Rosales; family Cannabaceae; genus Humulus; species Humulus lupulus. The sequence goes on from NC_084793.1 coordinate 145,749,028, forward strand.
ATCTAATCTAACACTAGGAAACTTCACAAGAAATACCTTGCGGTCATTACTTATCATATTTGTCAATGGTGTCATATTTATTTATTACAAATAAAAGACCACCTCCATTAAAGTTTGTGATGCCTTCACATTACATAAGCAAACACAAAACAAGAGAAACAACACGACGAGTAGAGTACATTATTAGATCTACGAGAATCTTTATTATGCAAACAGAATAGGAAACTACATTTATTCAGTTTCTATTATTGGTGATGGTATCCAAACAAGGTGATTTGTTGGGAGGAAGTGGCACACTGGGGAGGAGACACCGGGCTTGACTCTGAGTAGTTGAAACAAGATGTGATCAGGATCCCAATAAGATATGTCCATGTGGCAAATGATGACTGCTTCTACATTGTTTCCATTCTTGCCACCAAAGGTAGCTTGAAAAACCTTGGTCTCTGTCCCAAAGTGGTGGCAAAAGAAAACATCATAGGGATAAGGCACTGGATGACAAACCACCATCTTGGGGGCTAAAACCTCTTTAGGTACTTCCAAAACAGTGTAATTCTGCATGACAGCAGTAGCCATTGTTGGGTGAGTGGTTGATAGAAGATTGAGACGCCTGAACCAATGATACCATGAACAAATTCAACCATGGACTCTAGAGAGGTAGCGCATGACTTGATCTCACCATCAATGGGTTTGATTCCACAATCTTGGATGGTTTCCTCCATGTATTTGGCTTCAGAAGAGCCTTTTGTGATTGAGAAGAGTTGGAGAAGGTTGGGGAGTTGGGAGATTGAGAATGGAATAGAGTCAGCTACTTCTTTGGGCAAGAAGCGAGAATGGTCTTCGATGGGAAAGTGGAGGGCCATGACCTTTTTTGCACTCAGGTCATTTGGGGGTGAAAAAGCCTTGTTTAAATGCTTCAGTACGATCCATATCTGTTGAAGGTTGTGTTTGCATATGATTTCCATGTCCCATATGCATGTGGCCTTCATTGTGAGATGATGAATGTTCATGCATATTCTTTTTGCACTTGGATGTTGCATCTTGTGAGGGATACTCGGTCTTTTCAGAATTTCTATACACAGTAACGTAATTAGATTTCCCATATCTTGTTTTGTAGGGATGTTCATTCGTCTCTTCATCTTTCCCATATGTTGTTATGTAAGGATGTTCATTCATCTCCTCACCTTTCCCATATGCTGTTATGTAAGGATGTTCATTCGTCTCCTCACCTTTCCCATATGCTATGATGTATGGATGTTCATTCGTCTCCTTAGTTTTCCCATAGTTTGTAATGTAGGGATGTTCATTCTTCTCTTCAGCTTTCCCATATGCTGTGATGTAAGGATTTTCATTCGTCTCCTTAGTTTTCCGATATTGTGTAATGTAAGGATGTTCAGTCTTCTCTTTACTTTTCCCATATGACGTAATGTATGGATGGTCATTGTTCTCTTCAACTTTCTTATATGGAGTTGTATACGAGTCTTCATTCTTCTTTTTAGCTTTCTCATACGATGTTGTGTATGGATGGTCATTCGTGTCTTTAGTTTTTCCATATCCTGATAAGTAGGGATGTTCGCCCTTCTCTTCAGATCTTCCATACCTTGTTATGTAGAACTGCTCGTCATTTTTTTTTAGCTTTATTATATCCTAGTATATGTAGGGGTTTTCATTCGTCTCTTTAGCTTTCCGATATCCTGTGATGTAAGGATGTTCGTTATTCTCTTTGGCGTTGTTGTAGCTAGTAACGTAAGAAGGTTGATTATTCTTTTTGTCTTTGTAGGCATTGGTGTATCCAATTATGTAGGGTTTGTTAGTTTCTTTAGCATCTTCACGATACCCATTGAGGTAATATTGATTATTTACGAGATCGATCGACACCTCTGCCTTTTTCTCACTAGCTCCAGGACCATATCCATCTATGTAACCTTGATCACGCTTTGGAGTATTCCTCACTCCAGTGCTACAATCCTACATTAGAAACTAAGTTTTTTTTTTTGGGAAATCAGAAAGTATATTCCAACAAACAACCATTTACAAACTACCAGTACCTTAATTCAAGGCCTGCACCAGACTATACACCAGAACAAATAAGCAAAATAAAACAGATAAACAAACTATAATTTCTCAAACCATTCTATATCTTCCTGTCCTATATGTTTAGGCCAAACAAATAAGATTCTATTTTTAACAGATTCAGTTATCCTTTTTACAATTAGATCTAATCTAGCTACTTTTAAGGACCACAAGGCATCATTTCTAGACTGCCAAAGATGATACACCAGTGCAGCAAGGCAAACAGCAAAACAGAGCTTCTTGAATTTGCTCATCTTTGAACGTACGATTATTCCACCTAACCAGCTGCTGCAATGAAACAGATTTAGCTTGCCAATGGAGCCAGCTTTTGACTTCCTGCAAACATCTTTTGCTAACATTACACTCAAAAAAAAAATGAGCAGCAGATTCCTTCTCAACTCCACACAGGAGACAAGCACAATCCTGCATTATACCAAACTTGAACAGCCTATCTATAGTTTTTAGACAATCTTGGACAGCCAACCAAAAAATAAACCTGTGTTTGGGTATGTTAAATCTACTCCAAACCTCCTTACTCCATTGATAATTATCGCCTTCTGGCCAAATTAGCTCATAACCCTGTTTTATTCTATAAGGTCCAACTGAGAACTGATGCTCATCAACCAAAGTTTTAAGAGTGTCCTTGACAACAACAACTTTCTTCCAGTACTAGCTACTCTGCACAGGGGCAGAGTAGTCCCACCAAACCTGATCCTTTATGTACACAGAATTTATCCATTTAACCCACAAGTCATCCTTCTTAGAAGAAATTGCCCAAACATACTTCCCAAGAGCTGCTTTATTCCATGCCAGGATGTTTCGGAAGCCAAGCCCTCCAGCCCTTTTAGGACGACAGATTTTCTCCCAAGCAACCCTTCCTGAATTAGAACTAATTGTTGTCCCGTGCCACAGGAAAGCCCGACAAATAGCATTAATCTCCTTCAGGATTCTTTTCGGGATGAGAAATAGCTGACTCCAATATGAGTGAATAGAGATAAGAACCGAATTAATAAGAGTGATCCTCCCAGCAAAAGACAAGTTCCTAGTGCTCCACCGCCTTATTCGCCCAGTCATTTTCTCAAGGAGAACCGAACACTCCATGGCAGATTTTTTTTTAGCACAAATAGGCACTCCCAAGTATTTGAAAGGCATCTAAAATATGCTGAACCTCAGTTTCCTCCATGCCCCCACAATATATGGCTGATTTCTCTTCACTAGGGAATAACCCCGAGGTCTTGGAGAATAATTTCAATCCTTGCAAAATGAGATAGACTGATTTGAAGTCACCATGGCAGAACAGTAATATATCATCAGCAAAGCTAAGATGGTTCAGCCTAAGTTCCTCACAACGATCATGAATCTAAAACCAGCTCTCTCCCCTACCTTCCCCATAATTCGGGACAAATATTCCATGCCTAAGACAAATAAAAGAGGGGACAAGGTCCTCCTTGTCTTAGACCTCTTTTGGATTCAAAGAAATCGTCCAACTCACCATTAAACATCAATGAAAATCTAGGAGTCCTGTTAACCGAGATTTTCGGTAACTATATTAATAAATATTATTTTATGATAGTTATAATGAAAGCCGAAGATTAACACAAGATTTTTATGTGGTTGGGGCGTTAACTAGCCTTAGTCCACGAGTCTGTAGTATTAGAGCTTGAATAACCTTTTACAATGGAGTTCCTCTCTATATTTTGACAGGGTTCCTGTATCTTAGATGAAGAGAGGTCCCTTTTACAGTGTTCTGTAGCTTATATTTATAGGATTATGGGAACACTGGGTCTGGGCCGGGTATGACCCGGGCCCATCAGAGATAGGGATATTCCTGGCCTTTCTAGTGGAGGCCCAATACAAAAGGTACAAAATACGTGAATTCCAAACCAGCTAAGGCCCAACAGGTTGACCTTAGAGCTATATCTCGCCTGAAAAAACGGTGCTTTTTGTATGGACACTTCGAGTTACGAGGCAGATTCAGGAGACAAGACCAGTCAGAGTACCTGACAGCGCAGACCTGAAACAATGGCGTGCAATCCCGAGGTGGCCTTTTCTGCAGGTGAAAAGTGGGGACAACGCCCATGAGGAGTGAGGCGGCTTCAGGGTCCTGGACGCTTGACCCCTTCAACCAAGGGTGAGGTGATCCGGGTCCGTTTACCTTTGTCCCACTTCGTTTACCACAGGCCCGGACCGTATCAGGGTCCGGGACCTGGACGCGTAGGTTGCGGGTGTCCGAACGCTCTGTATGTCGCCCGGACTATCGTCCCGGAGGACGGACTCGGAGGGACATGCCGGACCCCTCTAATGGGCCCAAACATGCATCCCCGGTCCATACCCCTCCCTTTGGACACTCTCCGTACCAGGAGGCCTTGGGCCAGGCCCGCACGCTTACATGGCCCCTGACAATGGGCCCGGACGAAGGCCTCGAGCCCATGTAGGAAATGGGGATAACAAGTCCGAACACAGTTCATAATAAGTTGAACAAACTCACCAGGAAATTGCAAAGCATCAAGCATTTCTTCTATGAATCCCCATTCTATAGTGTCATAAGCCTTCCTAAGATCAAGCTTGATCATACAACTAGGTTTGCAATTTTTCCTACCATAATGGCGCACTAGGTCTTGACATATCATAATGTTGTGAGCAATAAACCTACCATGAATAAATCCACCTTGATTCTTAGCAATCAGATCTGGTAAAACATGCTTTAAACGAGAGAAAATTAATTTTGTGGCCACCTTGTATATCACATTGCAGCAAGCCATAGGCCTATAGTCACTAACATTATTAGGGCACTTACTCTTAGGGATAAGAGTAATGGTAGTAGCATTAATTTCCTTTAAAATACTGCTCGTGTGGAGAAAAGATAGCACAACCTCACTCATATCAGCCCCAACAATATCCCAACAGTCTTGAAAAAAATAGCTACAATACCCATCCGGACCAGGAGCTTTTATACCTGGAATAGAGAATACAGATTGCTTTACATCTTCCATAGAATAATGCTCCAGCAGAGGCCTAGCTTGAATATCAGTCACAACCGGCCCATGTCGAACCACATTCCTATTAACTGAAAATCTGTTTTCCAGCTTGCACCCCAATAAAGTTTGATAATAAGAAAGGAAAACAGAAGAAACATCTTCTGGCTTGTCTACCTAAGCACCGATTTCAGTCTTGACCGAGTATAATCTATTTTGAGCTCTTTTATCCCTAAGACTAGCATGAAAAAACGTTGTATTCTCATCTCCTTCTTGCAGCCATTTAACCTTTGCTTTTTGATGAAGAAAGGAGCAATACAATTTGTGTATCTCTGAATATTTTTTCCTAGCTTGTGATTCTTTAACTATCAACATCTCATTTAGCAAATCTTCTTTTAAATGGTCCTGGCACTCTTTGAGATCCTGCAAAGCCTTGATATGAGCCGAATGAAGCTCATTAAATCCTTTTCTATTCAGCTCCTTAAGTAAAATTTTCAATCGCTTTAACTTCCTCACAACTTGGAACATTGGGGTTCCAAACACCACCTCCTTCCAATCTTGCTTAACTTGCTAAAAAAAACCAGGTGCAGAGCTCCACATTTTAAAGTACCGAAATGGTTTCTTACCATTTCCCACAGCAGGATAAACAAACACCATGGATGGGCAATGATCAAACATGCCTTCATTCAAGAAAACAACTTCAGCTGCAGTATACCAGTCAAGCCATCTCTGGTTAGCCATAACTCTATCAATTTTAGAGTACATTCTATCATCTCCTTGCTGTTTGTTAGTCCAAGTAAAGAAACTTCCAGTGAACTTGACATCCTCCAAATTACACTTCTCTATACAGTGCTGGAAAGCCACCGACTTACTGTACTTTACTTTCACCCCAATCCTCTCATCCTTATGTAAAATATCATTGAAGTCTCCAAGCACCAACCAAGGCTCTTGAGTGACACAGTCAGATATATCCTTCCATAACCCAACCCGTCCTTCCTCTTCATTAAAACCATACACAAATGAGACATAAAAACCATCTCCTTTATCAAGAGGCCTAACCAAAAGATGAATTAATTGGCTAGAACATTTAATGATAGAAACCGAAAACATAATAGGATTCCAAGCCACCACAATACGACCTCCATTATGCCATGCATTATTCGAAGTGAAACACCAACCCGACAACATATGAAGGTACAAAGCTCCCAATTTATGAGCCTTGACCCTTGTCTCCAGGAGCCCAACCAACCCAACCTTATGATAGGAGATTAACTTCTTAACCTCACTCTGCTTATGGTAGGTATTGAGACCCCTCACATCCCAAGACATAATTCTATCCATTAGATAGAGGAGGTACTCCCCCTCCTCCACTAGTATTCTCTTCCCTTGAAACCGTTGAGCATTCCCCTTTCTCTTCCACTAAAACTTGAAAACTATTGTTAGTAGCCATCATAATGTTCGAGTTGGTATGTTTATGTTTCCCTCCTTTTGAAACAGCTTGGAAACCTTCATCATCAACCTCAATCTGTAGAAACTATGTTATTACTGAACTAACTTATTCATTGCCATTAAATACATATAAATATTATTAGATATAAGCAACGTACAATGCACGTTTGCTTAATTTTATTTATAAAATTTATTAATTATTTTTATTAATTTATATGATTGTCATATAAATTTCAAATAAATAAATAATATTATATATAAAATAATTTCATAAACATATTAAAAGAAAAATTAAACCAAAAGATTGTTTATGATTTAAAAAAAAATATATATAATATGATAAACTTATAGATCACAAACTACCCTATTTAAGATACAAAACATTCATGATATTAGTAAAATTACATCCTATTGATAAGATAATAAGTTTGTTTATTCTTGGTAGAAGATAAATGTTATTCTAATTTATTACGTAACTACACAGTCATACTATTTATGTATACACACACGACACCTATATATAATATATTTATTGCTATTTGAAAAAATATCACAAAACACATAATGAAAGCCAATGTTGAAATGGTAAATCAAACTAACTCTACCTCTCTCTTCTCTTCCCTAAATACTATTGCAAGATAAAAATATAAGATTCTTAGAAATATAAAAGTGTGATTTTAAAATCTACATATAGAATTTATGTACTGGTTCATATGCTAAATACATGTATGCCAAATTTGGATTTTGAGAATATAATTAAAACACAAATTGATATATGCGGAACCTAAATTGATAAATTCTGGTAACTGATTTTTTTTAAATCTAGTTTTTAAGTTTTTATTAAAAAAATTTAATTTCAATATTGAATATAGGAAAATGCTTTTTCTTAAAAAAAAAACATACAAAATTTATGTAGGTAATATAAATGTATATATTTATATACATAGAATATATGCTATATAAAAAAATGTCAAAGATATACATGTATTTTTAATGAACATTCATAATAGAAAGACTCATATTAATTGATATACCAATATATATAAAGGTTGATTAATTGATAGAAGTAAAATAGAATATGTAATTAAATAAAAGTTTTTTTTTTTTTTTGTGTGTGGCAGACATCTCTTTTATTTATAAAGAATGTGTACTTGCTAATCATGTGTACTAGGACCTTCAGGAGGGGCTAATTATACTGAATTCATTATTAAATAAGAAAATTTGAGAGAATTAGACGATTTGATTCTTTAAAAAATATATATATATATATTTACAAAGTATTCTTTTTATATAATAATTTATCTATCGAATTATAATATGAAAAGAATTTTGAAATCTTTTTTTTTTCTATCTGTAAAATAAATAAATGTTCAAATATATGTAGGCATTAGGAGTGATCATAGTCCAATGAAAACAAATTTAATCTAGTTTTTTTTTTCTAAAAAGAAGAGAAACAAATAAAGAAGATATGCAAACAAACGAGGGGTTAGGAAAGTGTCCTCGTGCCTTTAAATTTAAATATATAAGGTATATCATATACACATGTTCATTTATAAATCATATCACCAACTTAAATAATTATAGCTGAAGGATGGAGATCAACACTCTTTATACATATAGTGTTGGATAGTAATGTATATGTTAAGAAATATTTTTTTTATTGCTTAATATTTCATACATAAATATATATATTATAGGTTAAATAAACCTATAAAATTTGTAAACTGAGTTGTTTTAGTCAAGTAAAAAAGTAATATTTTCCTGGATCTAACTACTGTACAGTAAAAAAAAAGGTCTACAATTTAAGAAACATCAGGATATTGCAAAAATAGTGAACAAAAAAATCAATAAATAAATAAATATAGATAGATAGTTTATTCATATAAACTATTACAACATATGTTAATATCATCAAGAGTGTTGCTATTAGGTACCACATGAGATGTGGTATCACTACTAGAAATATAGGCTTTTACTTCGTTTTTATATTGAACATACAAAAAAATTGAAGTAAAAACATTTTCAAACTCTTTTACTTCGCTTTTGAATTTGTCGTTTTGAAAAAAATTACATACTACTTCGCTTTTTTAAAAAAACGAAGTTAAAATTCAAAGTAAAGAGGGTCATGTTTGGTTGCACATGCTCGTGACTTCTATTTAGAGATAATAAAGATGTGAAAAAATAGTCAAGCCAAACGCGACCCTTGTGCACATTTTACTTCGGTTTTTAGGTAAAAACCGAAGTAGAAAGTGCACTTTCCACTTCAGATTTTACCTAAAAACCGAAGTAAAATGTGCATAACCCAACTTACCTTAGCCCCTTCTACTTCGGTTTTATAGAAAGTGCATTTTCTACTTATGTTTTTACCTAAAAACTGAAGTAAAAGGGTTATATAACCTTCTCCTCCACCCCGAACGGTCATATCCTTCTCTCTCCTCTGTACAAAAAAACCTCAAAACCTCCATTAACAACCGTGAGCCAACACCCATTTTCGTTCTCCAAACCTTTTTTTTGTTTTTTCTTTATTTCTTACTACTTTTCTTCATTATAAACCGAAATATAGCCCCCAAATCATTTTTTTTTTGTTTTTTAGAGAAAAAAATACATTTGGCCGTGTGTATTATCTCTCGTGGTTTCTTGGTGTTTCTTACAGGATTTTGACCGGAGTTTTGTCATTGCAAGGTGTTTTTGAGCTTCAAAACAGGTATGGATTACTAAAATATGGTTTTAATGACAATTTTTTATTTTTCTATGTTTTTTAATTTTTTTTATTATTCCGAATTTTATAATTAAAATTATTAACATTTTGTTAACTTTTCTAATTATTTGTTTATTTTGTTAGGTTAAATAATATGATAAAAATTTGGTTTATTATAAATATATATGTATATTAGTAAATTTTAGAAATTGTGACAATAGATTAATTTGCTTTTTAAATATTTGAAAAAAATAAATAGCTTGAAGATGATCAAATGTTGTTCATTAGTTTCTTTAACTAGTTTGATTTATTTATTGGTTTGATAATTAATTATGTAGTTTACTAATTATGTAAGTAATGTTTTAGTAGAGTCGTTGATTGAGTGGTGAGCTTTGTTGTTCATTTCGGGTGAATTGAAGAGTAATATTGAAGGTTAGTTATTTTTTATTTTTATTTATATTACTACAAGATTTATGTATAAAGATAAGACTAATTAAATCATGCATATAGGATTTAGTGAAATTTATGTTTGAAAATTAGTGAAGTAGGCTCTGTGAAATTTGCATGCTGTGGTGATATAAGGATGAAATCGTGCGGTATGCTATAGAAACAGATGATACTCTGCCGAATTTTTTAAAATTTTTATCAGACTAGAACCTAATAATGATGGATTCATTTATGCTTGATTATTGTGTTTGTTTATGTTGTTTTTATAGAAAATTTTGAAATTGCGGTATGCTATAGAAACAGAGGATACTCTGCCGAATTTTAAAAAAAATTATAAGACTAGAACTTAATAATGATGGATTCATCTATGCTTGATTATTGTGTTTGTTTGTATTGGTTTTATAGGTAATTATGAAATTACAGTATGCTATTGTTGACGTGGTTCTTCGCCAACATATAATTAAGAAAATAAGAGAAAGGGATTAGTGCTTAGGTTGAACCGAAATAGATGAATGATCTTAGAAATGAAATGGTGACTCAAAATACGTTTTTTAAGTGGTTCAAAGGTTAAAATCCTTCTACTCCACTAGTCAGTATTATTGCTATATACTGGGTATTTGATTACATGGTCTTTCTTACAATAGAGAATCCAACCTCCATTAACTCCCAAGGTCTCCATATTTATAGGAGAAGGCACCTGGGAGTTGGTAAGAAGGTCATCCCGTGACCTTCTTACCTATCATGTCAACTCTGTGACATTCATGATTAATTCCTAAACCTGACACATTAGTGTGGTCAAATCAATAGGTAAGGGGATAATGGGCCATGCAACCCAAACCAATCGTGGGTGTCTGAATACGCACGTTCCTGCTGCGTGTCCGAGAAATCAGGGGGTATATCAGACACGTGATGTCTGATATATGCACGTTTACCTTGTGTGGTTGACTTTATAAAGGGTCACAACCTCCAACTCAAGCTCGTACCACGAGCTGGATGATTCCCTCGACCTGTGGTCTTCAGAGTCCTTAAGCAATCTTGGCGAACCCTTGGGTTACCTCGAGCTAAGGAGGTAGGATCTTATGACGGCAGCTCCGGTCTTGGGGAGGTCCACGTGGTAGTCATGATTAGGCCATATCTCAGCTCGCTAATCAGCCCGTGGGAAAATCAGGGCGTACATCTGCCCCCAAGCCTCTGCTCGTGGTACACGACGTCGTGTAGGGCCACAGTAGGGGCTTTTAGGCTTCCCCATGAACTCTTCATATTCCACATTCTACGCAGGCGCCGAATACGTGGAACATTGTGGTTGGTGACGGTACGTCTTCCGAGAACCGCATTAAATGGCCTAGCCTATGCCCAACCGTTGTTTCATCTTTCAAGTGGAGGGCCTTGGATCCCACATCAGGGCAATCCAATAGCCCTCTTCACGTGACCCTTCACGCATATAAAAAGGGGTGGCCACCTTACGCATGGGCCACCCGTTCATTCGAAATTTTCCAAAATTTTCTCTTCTTCTTGCTCTCAAAAATCCCCCCTTTTCCTCTTTCCAGTTACCATCTTCGACGTTCCAGAAACTCAGGTGCAAGGACTCCTTCGAAGCCTTGAGACCAACTACTTCGACGAGGTCCCAACCCAGGCGATTCCTTCATCCACTTCCCAGCCAAACATTCTGTAAGTTTCCTGACTATGCATGTTTTGAAATTATTTTCATTGTAGCTTAGGTAAATTTTTATTGTAGTCGCATGCAAGGGTTTACTGGGTTGTGTGGAAATGAAGGGTGAAAGCCTTTTAGGTTAGGGTATTGTTTGTAGTAGGAAGCCGTTTATGAGCATGGTTTACAGGATGCATTTTTTGGGGAAAATTTCTGGGTAGGATTTTTGGGACATTGGTTCAAAATATCCAGTATTTTGAGTGCAAAACTGGGTAGCTTAGGGGACACGCTTCATAGGCGGTTTTGCCTTTGTTGCCTATTGGAACTTTCCCTCCAAGGAAAAATTTTAACCTGACCCTCCTGACACACGAATTCCGAGTAATCGGGGATCTGTTGGGAGCACAGGCACGTGTTCATAGAACCGCGTGGTCTCACTCTCCACGAGCTGGGCTTACCTCAGCTCGTGCAAAGAACATTTGATTCTTCCTCATGCTTAGGTCGCCTTTTCTGAAATCTTTTCTTTTGTTCGCTAGGCGACCATATGGCACCGAAGAAGAATGCCCCAAAAAGGACTGCCGGAAGCTCGGCCTCCCAGCAAGACAAAGGAAAAGCGGTGATGGCCGAATCCCCGATCCCCAATTTCGGGCCAGCGATGGAGCAGGAGCTCGAGGTGGCTCTTGACGCATTCTTTGAGGCGGAGATGATCATCTCAAAGATTACCGACCAGACGAAGGTCAACAAAATATTCCTCTCCCACAACATCGGGCTGGGGAGAGCATTAGTGATTGCCCGACCTCCCGTAGAGGGCGAGCGGAGCTGCGCGCTGCTTGACGAGGCATTCACGGCCTGGAGCGACGAGCATTTCAAGGCGAGGGCCTTCCTCCCGTTGGATCAGTATTTTGCTGACTTCCTCAATTACGTGAAGTTGGCCCCATTCCAGCTCCCCCCCAACTCTTATCGGCTGTTGGTGGGGTTAAGATATTTATTCTTGAAACAGGAGTGGGAGGTCCCCACTCTTGCAGATATTTTGTACTTTTTCTGCCTCAAGGCCAGCCCGGAGCAGCGGGGGCGAGGCGACGGGTTTTATTACTTAACCCGATTCCCCAACACGGCTGCGGTCATCGAGCTGCCTAGCCACCCCAACGACTGTTGGGGTTTTATGCCCTAATTAAAACCCAAATTCTTTGTAATCTCATTTTATTATCAATAAAAGAATAGATATCATTTTTTGACTTGGTCAATCACTTTGCTCACATGTTTTATTTTCATGATTATTTGTTTAATATAAACTTCTATTAAATCCCGAGCATATAGCTAATCTTATTTATAGTGACGTAATCACAGTGGAATATAAATATGATTATATGTTCAAAAATAAGTTAGTCCTAAGATTAGTCAGTGCACCGGATTTACACTGACTTGCCAAACTACGATATGATCTACTTACACATTACAGTGTTATGTTCCTTCTAGAACAGTAGCAAAGTAGATAAGATCAGATGTATTTGTTACATCGGACAGGACCGATATTGACAGTTGATAAGATAAGTAAACATACCGTTATTATCTATTCTAGTCATATCATATAGTTGACCATAGGTCAATTCAATCTCAATTCAGAGCGGTCAGTATTCTAACTGATTGTATTATTTGAGTTCTTTGACTTGTTCGTTACCAGCTTACCCTACGGACTAGCCCATACTTACATCTTGGGAACTCGGTAGTATAATTGAGTGGGAGTGTTAATCATAGATATGAACATCTATAGCTTCTGATGAAGAAGTGAAACGATGGTTTCCTTTTAGTTTGGTTCAAGGTGATAAATGATAGAGATCTCATTTCAGTAATTAAATTAGTTTACTGAAATATCATTTACAAGGAACTAAGTGTTTTAAGGATAAAATACAATGACGGGTAAAACGGTATTTTAGTCCTATCTCATTGTAGACCGTCTATAGAGGATTGAGTGACAATTATGGTTGTAACAATGGATAATTAATAGCGTATCTATATTTGTTATAGAGCGTTCTATGAATTCAAGAGTGCAATTCCAAGTCTATAGTGGAGTCACGAGGAATTAATAAGTTAGTAAATTTATTTGTTAGATTTATGATAACTTATTGGAGCTTGATTTCATAGGCCCATGGTCCCCATTGTACCTTGGATAAAATCATCTAGATAGTCTCAATTAATTGATTTAATTATCAATTAGAATTATCAAAGTTGACCAGGTCAATTTTGGATAGTTTCACAGAGTTGTGTAATTTAGAGAAGAAAAGAGAAATTATGGCAGATTTATTAATTAAGATAAATTGGTATCTAAATTAATAAATAAATTTAAATCAAGGTTCAAATTATAAATGATTAATTTGATAAAGGATTTAAATAATTATTTAATTAATTAAATCAATAGAAAATAATACAGGCCTTGATTTTAAGTCCAATGGGCTTATAATCAAATGGGAAATTTCACGGGCCTATAGCCCATGATAATTTCGACCTAGGGCTTCAAAATGGCTGTTATTTTATTGATTTTTAATTAAATTAAATGGCCTATTTGAGTCTATAAAAGGAGTGCTTAGAGAGAAGATTTCAGAGACGGCAGATAAGTCACAAGTCAGATTTTCTGATAGTTTTATATTCTCTCTAAACACAAGTCCTTTTCTAAGCCACTTTGTTATTTTCTCTTCTTCTCTCTATATCTATCTCATGTGTTGAGAATTGCCCACACTAGTCTAGGTGGTTCTAAGGATACATTGGAAGATCGTGAAGAAAATAGAAGATCGGTTCAGTTTCTTGATAATACTCTGCGACAGAGAGGATACAAGAGTTAGAGAAACTGAAGGAAGGACTCTTAATTCCGCAGCGTATACTGTAAGTATTATATTATTTGTTTCTCTTTGAATTCAATTTTAGAAACATGTTTTAGGCTATCTCGTATTAATTTGTTTAATATTAAATATACATGAAAATAAATAAAGATCCTGTATAAGTTTTTCCAACAACGACTTCAAAGATCAATTCTTTATGTCGACGGGGTTTCGGAACTGCGAGCTCCACTACTTCAATCGTCCTCGTAAGTGCTTTTCAACCTTAGCTCGTAAGTTAAGTATCGTTTAGCTCCTCCTGTATCCCTTTCTGACTTAGATTAATCCTGCAGCTATCTTCGCGAGGACAGAGAAATCTGTGACCCTCGGGGCCCAATACGAGACACTGGTGGGCTTGCCCCCCAGTGAAAAGGATTACCGCGTGCTTGTAACAGACGAGACGATGGTGGCCTGCAAGCTGATCTTCCCAAATCAGACTCTGAACTTGACGAGGACCCGGGCGCTTCCCCCATCTCGCGATACCAGGCCTATCATCGTGGAGGAGGTCGCCCAGAGAATGGACGAGGAGAGGATCCGGTCCGGAGCAGCCGCGGGTCCTTCTGGCCAAGGTAACCCTTACATGTTTAGGAATTTAGATAGAGCCATTGCCGACCCCCGGCTAGCTAGGTTCAATCCTAGATAGATCGTCCAACGTCACCGAAGAGATCCGGACCTGGATACAACCCTGCTTCACTGTGTCAACCAGTTCGTGCTGGATTACCAAGATAGTCGTCCTAGGGGTACCGTAGTCGTAGATAACACCCTAGCCTTTAGGTTGATCTTATTTGAGGAGTATGGGACCAATCTTCGGTCATGGTCATCACTCCGGAGAGGTGCCGTAGCTCTGGGACTTAGGCAATATGTAGAAGAATCTAGCCCGGAACCAGAGTCGGATCCAGAACTTGCGCCAGCTCGGGAAATAATCGACTTAGATTCTCACGCAGGAGCTCCGGGGCCGATGGTCGTAACCATAGGTTCTTCTTCTAGCTCGGGGGGTAGGATCCCTTTTAGTATATATATATACTTGAATTACTCCTTTTTCCCCCTTTGTTTTTGAATGGCTGTTAATTCTTGTACTAACCATGTCTTTGCTTTGACAGGAGAGATGTCTCAGTCCGACGGGAGCCTGCAAGCTGCATTCGCCGGGGGGAACCCCTCAGCTGGGGCCCCTGGGACAAAAATGAAGAAGCTCTGGACGTCGAAAAAGGCCGCCGGAACCCCAACGAAGTCTCCTGCAAAGGAGGAGGAGCAGTCCCCAATCGCCCAGGTCGCGGGAACCGTTCCTCCTACTGCAGGGGGGAACAGCATGCCCCCACCCCCTCCGCGAGCTCCGACCTTCGTCCGGGATGCAGGGGCGGAGCTCGGGGCTTCAACGATTGTACCTTCAGAGGTGCGCATCCCGGTCGATCCCCAGGACCTGGAGAAGATCCTAGAGGCCTTTCGGGGGACGGTATATGAGTCGGCGAACTACGCCGTCAGCCACATATACAAGTTCAACGAGAAGGAGCTCAGGGCCATCGAAACGAGGAGCCCGGTGGGCTTGATGGAATCTTCTTTGGGCATGGCCCTAACGGTAAGCTGAATTTACCCTTTTATGGCTTTTTATTATCATGTCTTGCCCTGTGTTTCCTTTCTCCCTCCTCTCTTTTTTTTTTAAGGCAACTGCCCCCCCGCTTTCGCAGGGCGCCGTTGCCCTTCATCGGAGCATAGCCAGGGCCAAGGCTCAGCTTGAGGAAATGAGGAGCGAGCACCAGGTGGTTGTGGCCACTCACCAGACTTCTCTGCAGACGGTTAAGGACGCCTTGGCGGCCTCGCAGGCCGAGCTGGAAGGGACTCGCCCCAAGCTTCAAGAGCTCGAGACCGCCCTCGCCACTGCGCGGGCAGACCTAGATACTGCGAAGGCTGAGGCCAAGGCCGCCCTGGTGGCTGAGCGGGCAACTTCAGACGCCGCCATGGAAGACATGTTCTACCATTGCTAGGCCTACAACCAGGAGGCCGACTTCTCCTTCCTGGTAGAGGCCGTATGGGAGCCCTTGCTGGAGAAGTTCAAAGTTCGCCTCGATAAAGAAGCGCCCTTCGAAGCCGGGGAAGGCTCCGGCGCAGCTGAGCAGGGCGAGACGGCGACCTCCAAGGGGCCACCTGGCGGAGCTTAGGGCCTTCCTCTTTCGTGCCCTTTCCTTTAATATTTTTAAATTTTTCTGTGTAACTTTTGCATGAGGTGCTTCCACCTCGAGACAATTTAGCTAGCAATTTTATTTTTTATTGATTTACTGCCCTTTGCCTCTATGCATTTTTGTTACTATTTTGAAAAACCTAGTTCGCGTTAATCTTTATCAATATCTCGAGCTCTTTAGAAAGAACAACGATGAATAGATTTAAATTAACTTCTAAGTTTTATGACCTAGTTATATCCAGGAACTTAATTTGAAAACTTAGTTCGTGTCAATTTTTATCAATATCTCGAGCTCTTGAGGAAGAACAACGATCAATAGATTTAAATCAACTTCTAAGTTTTATGACCTGGTTATATCCAGGAACTTAATTTGAAAACTTAGTTTGTGTCAATTTTTATCAATATCTCGAGCTCTTTAGGAAGAACAACGATCAATCGATATGAATCAACTTCTAAGTTTTATGACCTGGTTATATCCAGGAACTTAATTTGAAAACTTAGTTCGTGTCAATTTTTATCAATATCTCGTGTTTTTTAAGAAAAACAACGATCAATCGATATGAATCAACTTCTAAGTTTTATGACCTGGTTAAATCCAGGATAGGAGTTAGTTCGCGTTAATCCTTACCAATATCTCGTGTTTTTTAAGAAAAACAACGATCAATCGATATGAATCAACTTCTAAGTTTTATGACCTGGTTAAATCCAGGATAGGACTTAGTTCACGTTAATCCTTACCAATATCTCGTATTTTTTAAGAAAAACAACGATCAATCGATATGAATCAACTTCTAAGTCATTAAGGCGACCTGTTATATCCAGGTACCATATGCCCCCCAAGTAACTGGGAAAGGGTCTTTCGTGGTTACTTTAGATTACACTTGAAAACATGTACAAATATAAACAAAAAGTAAATTCTCATTGCTTAATACATAAAAGATGGCCTTTTAGGCCTTACAAGTGAATTACTGATAATATCCCTTCAAATGGATGGCGTTCCAGGTCCGTGGGACTGCCCCTCCATCTAACCGAGCTAATTTATAAGTTCCCTCCTTAATGACCTCGATGACTTGATATGGTCCTTCCCAGTTCGGTCCCAATACTCCATCTTTGGGATCCTTTCCGGCCAAGAAAACTCTTCTGAGGACCAGGTCGCCAACACTAAAGGCGCGATTTTTGACTTTTGAGTTGAAATAGCGAGTGATCTTCTGCTGATAATGGGCGAGCTGGAGTTGCGAATCTTCTCGTCTTTCATCAATCAAGTCCAAAGAGGTGCAAAGAAGCTTATGGTTGCGGTCCTGGTCGTATGACTGGACCCTATACGAAAGTACTATAATTTCCATGGGGAGGACTGCCTCACTCCCAAAGGTCAAGCAAAAAGGAGTATGACCCGCAGGAGTCTGATGCGAGGTCCGGTATGCCCAGAGAACCTGGGGGAGCTATTCTGGCCAGACCCCCTTCGCTTCGTCTAGTCTCTTCTTGAGGCTCGCCTTGAGAGTCTTGTTGACAGCCTCGACCTGGCCGTTCGCCTGAGGATAGGCCACGGAGGAGAAACTTTTCACAATTCCGTACCTCTCACAAAACTCGGTAAACAGGTCGCTGTCGAACTGAGTCCCATTTTCGGAAACGATTTTCTTGGGCAGCCCGAACCGGCAGATAATGTTCTTAACCACGAAGTCAAGGACTTTTTTGGAAGTTATCGTTGCCAGAGGTTCTGCCTCAGCCCACTTCGTAAAGTAGTCGATGGCCACCACAGCGTAACGGACCCCGCCCTTTCCAGTAGGGAGGGCGCCAACCAAGTCGATCCCCCAAACTGCAAACGGCAATGGGGAAGAGATCATCTTCAGCTCGACTGGGGGAGCTCTTGTACTGTGGCGAATCGTTGGCACTTGTCGTACTTCTTCACGTATGAGATCGAGTCTTTGGACAGATTTGGCCAGTAATAACCTTGCCTCAGGACCTTTACGGCCAAGCTTTGCCCTCCAGTGTGATCTCCGCAAAAACCCTCATGCACCTCCTGCAGGATGGCCTTTGCTTCGTCTGGAAGAACACATCGTAGGAGAGGTAGGGAGTGCCCACGTCGGTATAGCACCCCGTCTACTATCGTATACCTGGGAGCTTGATACAGAACTCGCCGCGCATCATTACGCCCTTCAGGTAGCTTTCCCTCGACGAGATACTCAAGGATGGGGGTCATCCAGGTCGGCCTGGCGTCGATCATCTCGACCTCCGTCCTGACTTCTTCTATACTTGGTTTCTCCAAGAATTCTATTGGCACTAACCCCAAGGTCTCCGTCTCCCCGGAGGTGGCGAGCTTGGCAGGAGCGTCTGCGTTGGCGTTCTGCTCCCGAGGTATCTGCTCGATCGAGGCTCGCCCGAACGCGGATAGCTCAACCTTTACCTTTGCTAGATAGGCAGCCATCTTGGGTCCTCGTGCCTGATATTCGCCCAGAACCTGGTTTACCATGAGCTGGGAGTCACTGAAGCACTGGACGGAGCTCGCCTTCAGCTCCTGGGCTATCCTCAGCCTGGCCAACAAAGCTTCATATTCGGCCTCGTTGTTGGAGGCCTTGAACCCGAACCTCAGCGCCGAGTGGAATCTATGTCCTTTAGGGGATATCAAAATGATTCCAGCTCCGGAGCCGTTCTCGTTGGATGAACCATCCACGAATATCCTCCACGATGCCTGGGCCGAGGTGACCTGGGGTGAGTCTTCTGCAGGATCCTCCCGAAATCCTGTGCACTCGGCTACAAAATTGGCCAGAGCCTGACTCTTTATAGCAGTTCGCGGAGTGTACAGAATCTCAAACTGGCTGAGCTCGATTGCCCACTTTAACAAACGTCCCGATGCTTCAGGTTTTTGCAAAACCTGCCTTAAAGGCTGATCAGTCATGACATGTATTGAGTGGGACTGGAAGTATGGCCTGAGCTTTCGCGAGGCCGTGATAAGGCAGAACGCCAATTTCTCCATCAACGGGTACCGGGATTCAGCTCCGAGAAGTCTCTTGCTGATGTAATAGACTAACTTCTGAATCCGGTCTTCTTCCCGGACCAACACGGCACTGGCTGCATCCTCCGTGACAGCCAGGTAGAGAAAAAAGGGCTCTCCTGCTTTTGGTTTGGATAGTACGGGTGGCTCGGCCAGATGTGCCTTCAGGTCGAGGAAAGCACTTTCGCACTCTTCTGTCCACTCGAACTTCTTATTTCCTCGGAGCAGGTTGTAGAATGGAAAACACTTATCGGTGGACTTTGAAATAAACCGATTGAGGGCTGCCACCCTTCCTGTCAGGCCTTGGACATCTTTGCACGACCTGGGTGAGGGAAGGTCCAGCAATGATCTGATCTTGTTGGGGTTTGCCTCGATTCCTTCGGTATTGACGATGAAACCCAGGAATTTTCCCGACGCGACTCCAAAAGTGCACTTCTGTGGGTTAAGCCTCATGCCATACTCCCGCAGGATCTTGAAGCATTCTTCCAGGTTGGAAACATGGTTATCGGCAATCTTTGACTTGACTAGCATGTCATCAACATACACTTCCATGTTTTTTCCGATCTGGTATGCAAACATTCTATTCACCAACCTCTGATAGGTAGCACCGGCGTTCTTCAGCCCGAAGAGCATGACCTTATAACAATAAACGTTAGTCGGGATCATGAAGCTGGTATGCTCCTGGTTCGCCGGATTCATGGCGATCTGATTGTAGCCTGAGTACGCGTCCATAAAGGACATGAGCTCGTGCCCCGCCGTGGCATCCACCAACTGGTCAATCCTTGGCAATGGAAAACAGTCCTTGGGGCAGGCTTTATTCAGGTCGGAGAAGTCGATGCAGGTCCGCCATTTCCCGTTAGGTTTCGGGACCAACACGGGGTTGGCGACCCAAATTGGAAACTTGGCTTCACAGATAAAGCCGCATTTCTTGAGCCGAGCTACTTCTTCTTCTAAGGCTTCAGCCCGGGTTGTTCCTAGGCGTCTCTGCTTCTGGGACTTTGTAGGAACGCTTTTATCCAGATGAAGTGTGTGCATGATGACACTCGGGCTGATTCCCACCATGTCCTCGTGTGACCACGGAAACACATCCAGGCTATCTCGCAGAAATCTGATCAGCTCCGCCTTCCTCTCGCTGCAGAGGTTTTTTTCGAGCTTGACCATCCGTGATGGGTTCTGCGGATCAATGTTTACTTCCTTGAGCTCCTCAATAGCTTGGAGCTCGGATCTGTCCTCGCCTATTCGGGGGTCAATATCCTCACTTAAGACGATATTTTCCCCTTCGGCGCTTTGAGGTTTTTCAATCTCAGGATCAGCTAAGGGGTCCCGAGATTCCTCTTCACCACCTTGGATGGCCATTGCCAGCTGCCCGGGTTTAGATTTTCCCTTCATGGAAATGCTGTAGCATTCCCTGGCAGCGAGCTGATCTCCATGGACAGTGCATATTCCCGTGGAAGTAGGGAATTTCATCGCGAGGTGGCGAATGGAAGTGACGACCTCAAAAGCTATGAGCATAGGTCGTCCCAAAATTGCGTTGTATGCAGCGGAGCTGTAACGACCCGGATTTTCAAGACTCGATAATGCGGAAATATAGATGTTTTCATTTAACAAAATGTCTCAAAAACCCGTATAAAAAAAAACTTTTTAAAAAGTCGTATGGCCATACTTAACATTTAGTTACAAACATATTTTATAAAGAGTAGAGTGAGCCTTGCTTTTGAAAATTACACAACATTTCCAAAAATAAAACGGCTTCCCAAAAGGTCGGTCCACATGTACATTTGCAAGGAAGACTCCAGCGCTCACTGCTCTGCCTTGCCCTTGCACTTACCTACAACATGAAACAACTAGGTAAGCGAAAACGCTTAGTAAGATCACCTTTCAAACAAAGCATATAGAGAATTAGGGTTCCGGACCCATCCGGGACCCTACATAATCAATTTCAAGAACGCTAAAGCGTCCTGGCAAACTTATGGTCATGCCTGATAACCAAGGATAAATTAATTCATATCTAGATAAAAATCCTGCACACAGAAAAATCGCAGAACAAGCAGATATATTATATCACAGCTAATTCTTATCAACAATTATATCCCTGCACTCAGAAAATCCCAGAGCAAGCAGATATATTATATCACAACTATATCTTATCAACAATTATATCCCTGCACTCAGAAAATCCCAGAGCAAGCAGATACATTATATCACAATATAATTTGAGACCAACGCTCGATAATTTCCAACAATTCAGGTGTAACGCGCCCTCCAACATAATTGTTAATCTGTAAAAGAGAACCGAGTCTCCACACTAAGATCTAGCCAATAAATATTCTCATCAAGGGTAACTATCGTGTTACCTAGGGCATCGCTACTTATTCAAGAGTGTAATCCAATTTACACGGTTTTACGGAGACTTCTATGTTAATGAGTGGTGCTGGTGAGCAGTTGCCCCTAGGGTGTTCAGCCTCACTCAATCTTGGCAACCCCTAGTATCTCTAGGCACTCTCACTGAATGGCCAATATTCACGGCTGCTATCCGGGAATAACTTATCAGAGCACTTGCTCGGATTCTAACTGTCCAATGATTAAGTAAGCATGAGGGCCCCTAGGTCCCATTTATCTTGGCGCCCCTAGGTTTAACCAGCTTATCCTCATCTCATGGCCACTCGTCGCGGTAATGAACCGGACATAAATAAAATCAAGCAGTGTGACGGGGATTAACCGTCTAGGATATGACGGACTTCTACCGTTCATATTTTCTAAATCAGCACTCACTAGACTAACGTCTCTAAGAAACTTTCTATGACAGCCTATATATATGCATGTATCCCTATACTAACATACAAGACAATAATCATTTCATGTTGCAGCCATACAATATAAGTTGACTTACTTGGAGTCCTTAGCTCTCAGCAAGTTTTCACCCTCCAACGTTCAGTCCAGTTACGCTTAGCCAATACTGTAGTTATCCATACAGTATACTCGGATTAATTATGGCACTCATAATTCATTATTATTATTTTCGGCAGTTTGGTCATTTTAATAAAAGTCATTTGTAAGGATTTATAATCCTTATTTGGTTTTAAACCTATTAAGGAAAGTCATACAAAATATTCGAGACTAAGCCCTAAGTCTCGGGGAGACCTATCCTAAGGTCTCGATACCTAGGCTCGGGTATCACAATGGTATTTCCCCACAACCCGCTAAAAATCTTATTATTTCAAGGTATCACTATTAACCCGCACTTTCGACTAGTCGGTTAAAATATGTAAGATTTTAGCCGGTATTATATCCAGAAAATACAAATAAATTCCTTAATTATTTTTAAAGAAAATAAACTCTTTAAATTTTCCTTTTAGTTTTCTTAAGGTTTTAATATCTAAAAACCAATTTAAGAAAATTGCCTAATTTGTCTTAATTAGGAAAACCATTATA
Organism: Humulus lupulus; assembly: GCF_963169125.1. Classification (NCBI taxonomy): domain Eukaryota; kingdom Viridiplantae; phylum Streptophyta; class Magnoliopsida; order Rosales; family Cannabaceae; genus Humulus; species Humulus lupulus. Next base: position 145,771,776 of record NC_084793.1, read on the forward strand.
AATTTATCATCTTGACTAATTAATTTTCCATACGCAATTAATCAATTTTTACTTACTAGAAAAATAATTCATTTAATTATTTTATCAAAATATAGGGTTTTAAACCCTCTTTTAATTTATTAACTATTAATAAATTAAATCTCTTATTTTTAGAAAGAATAAAAACTCTTTAATAAAAATAATTCATTTAAACTCAAATGGGTAATTTTAGTGAAAATATGATTTCAAGACTTACCAATTTAAGCAAAATTTTACTTTTTACCTTATGTTCCAAAATCTCATTTTTACACTAAGTGTGAAAATCCTATTTTTCACATTTTTAACTACATACTTTGTTAGTTCATAACTTGAAATTTACTTACCCAATTGTTACCAAAATTTCCCAACTCCATTTTTGTTATGCCATTTAGGTCTTTGTAAAATCTTAGGTGAAAATGAGCATTTTTTATTGGTGAAATCATTTTCCAACAATGAGGTAAAAATGACCTTATTTTCAAGTCCTTATTTTTTTTCCAAACTTTGACAGTTAATAACTTTCAAACCGTTCAATATTTTCTTACCAAATTTTACAGTTGAATAATAGGTTATGCCAGAAATATGTCCACAAAATTTTAGAAAAAACTGGGTTCATTTGCCCTATACAGTGGCTGTCCAAACTTGGTTCCGAAAATAAGAATACTGAAAAAACTGTTTTTTACCTAAACTTTAAAATAGCATAACTTACTCATTTCTAAACATTTTTTAGTTTTTCAAAAACTAAATTTTATGTACTCAATCTCAAAAAAATCACAGTACAATTTAATTTTACAAAAACAATATACAGTGGCTGCTTGACCCCTTGGAAGTCACAGCTTAAAACATGCTTTGTTTTAGGGTATCCTACAAAACCCTTGGGGGTTTTGGTTCCCATTTTCAAAAATCAATACACATGCATCATAAAAATTATTAAACAACTACCATATCCTTATTACATCACCAACAAGAAACTTTAAGCATTAAATATACAAAATAATGCTTAAAACTAAAAACCCTACAACAAAAATCATCAAAAGTAAACTTTTTACTTCTTTGGTGTTCTTGCTTAAGGTTTGGACCTTCCTATTAGCTTTGGCTCCTCCAAAACCTTTCAAAAACCCTAACCAACTTCCCTCAACAACATAGGTAATTAGCTATTTGAAACTCTATGATTAAAACTTGACAAAAGTCTAGATTAATGAAACTTTACCTTAGGGAAAACCCTTCCTAGACCAAGACTTAGCTTCCAAGTTTCTTTGGTGTTCTTGGGGTTGAAAATGGAGAGAACACTTGAGAGAGTCTTCAAAAATCAGATGAGAGTGAATGAGGGAGGGATAGTGGTCGGATTTGGGGGTTAGAATGACTCACACAACTCTTCAAAATATCACAAAACACTTGAGTGCTTTTCTACCCACTTGCCCACTTGACTTCTTAATTAAAATGGGAGTTAAACTTTATAAAATTGGGTTCACACAACTCTAAAAGACCACATGGCCGGCCACCCTTTGCCATATATGTGATCATTAAATTTTTTATTTATTATTATTTTTTTATAAGGGTTAATAAAGGTTTCATAAGAAGAAAAGTCCAAATTGGCTTTTGACACCTTTTTCACTCTTATTAAGTTTTAATCACCAAACTTAACATTAATTAATTAAATTTAATGTCTCTCACATTTAATTTAATTAATCACATAATAAAATTTAACCTAAGGTCCATTCATGGAATAAAATTCCCAATTTCGGCAAAATTAGGCATTTACCACAAAATGCCTTAAAATTTCCATTTTCTTTTAGGTTTATTATTTTTGACCAGACTTTAACTTTTATGAATGTATTTTATGCCCAAAATATAATTTCCATGATTTTTCATTTTATTTTTCGAGATTTTTACCCGATCAGGGTTTTTGTGTCGGTCCAGGACCGAAAGTCTTATCTTGACTTTTAAAATCACAAAATTCATATTTTGGCTAGCAATAACTCATGGAATACTTACAAATAAAATATAATATTATTTAAAATAATATTCTTAACCCGGGGGAAAAATCCCGACCCGAGTCGTTTAAAGGTACGCAAAAACGTAGGACGTTACAGGAGCAATCGATGACCACGAACTCGAGGAGTTTGGACACTGTCCGAGATCCTTCTCCCAGGGTGATCACCAGCTCGATCGTTCCTATGGCCACCGATCCTTCTCCCGAAAAACCATACAGCATCATGGAGGTCGCCTTTAGCTCGGCGACAGTCAAACCCATCTTCTCTAGTGTGGACCGGAATAGGAGGTTCACCGAGCTGCCATTGTCGATCAGCACCCTCCTAACTCTCCGATTAGCGAGCTGAACTGCTATGACCAGAGAGTCATTACGAGGGAATTGGACATGACCCGCATCTTCCTTCGTAAAAATGATCGGTTGCTTCTCCAATCGCTGCTGCTTTGGCAGGCGCTGCTCCGGGACGAACTCCACTCCATTGTGTGCCTTAAGTTCGTTCACGTACCTCTTCTGGGCACCCCTGCTCGTGCCAGCCATATGCGGACCTCCAGAGATGGTGGATATCTCCCCTCCTATCATGAGAGGAGGGACGTCCTGATCTACCCGAGACCCGGGCTGACTGGCTGGGACTTCTAGAGTAGGTTGACTTGCTGGAACCCTGTTCCACACGTACTGAGCCAAAGGGATGGCTCGGATGAGAGTCTCGATCTCATCTTTTAAATGCCTACAATCGTCGGTGTTGTGGCCAACATCGTTGTGAAAGTGGCAAAACTTGGAGGTGTCTCTCTTTCCCTTTTGGTGCTTCAATGGCTCGGGCCTCTTCCAGGGGAGGCGAGTAGAATTAGCTAGGAAAATATTCTCCCTAGACTGGGTGAGCTATGTATAAGTCGCATGTACGGGCTTGAACTTGTCCGCAGACTTATTCTTCTTTTGGCCGTGCTGGCTGCCCTTGCCATTCCCCTTTCTTTTGCCTCCACCGAGCTGGTTATTCTGTGTGACGTTTTGGGTCGCTGCCACGACCTCCGTCCCCACTCCAGCGGGCTGATTAGGGACCTGGCTGGTTTCTGCAGCTTCGGCTTCGGCTTACTCCAAGTTGATCCATTCCTAAGCCCTGTTAAGGAACTCGTTAACCGAGCTAACTCCCTTCCTTTGTATATCCTTCTAGAGCTCCCCTCCGACGAGGATTCCAGTTCTCATGGCCATGAGCTTGGAGCTATCATCCGCGTCACGGTTTTGCCGGGCTACTGCCTCACGTTAGCTAGAGAGTTGGCCTGAACGTGGGCAGCCTGGGAGGCTTGGAATGCCCTTTTGAAGTCAGCCGAGAAAGTTTTCCAGGAGCTGATTGACTGTCTCTTGCCTTGCTTGAACCACTGCCTGGCTGGCCCAGTCAGTGTGGAAGGGAATATCAAACACCTCAGCTCGGGGCCAATGTTGTGGGCCATCATCAGGGTGTTGAACATCCCCAGATGATCCGACGGATCTCCATCTCCATTGAACTTGGACAGGTAAGGAATACAGAAACCAGGTGGGTACACCGTTGTTGCTATGTCGGGGGCGAAGAGCTCCATCTCGTCCCCCGAATCATACTCATCTTTTTCTTTCTCTGACAGGAGCATCCTCATCAGCTCCTCCATCTGGGCCAGGCGCTCGAGGGTTTGGTCCTGGTGTCCTTGGTTATTCCAGGGCTGTTCAACAGCTCTAGATCAATTGTACATATTTGGTGGGTTATTGCCCCTCCTATCTTGAGATAGGTTATTTGGGGCATTCCCGCCGTTACGTACTTCGGACAGGGCCCCCCCTAAGCGAGCATGGCTGTCGCCTCCTGCAGGCTCCCCTTTATGAGAGTTAAGGTGATCTCGTAGGTCGCCCCCCTGGGTGGCTCGTGGACTTTGTGTCGAGCTCAAACGCTGACGCAGGTCTCCGCCAGAAAGGTCACTCCGGTGACTGCCGGTCCAGTAGCTCCTGCTAGCGAGGCTTGGAGCTCGCCTTTGGTGCTGAGGATCTGGGCTTTCCCTTGGCGCCCTGCTACGTCGGGATGGTCCGGTTGATGGCGGGTTTCTCCTGCTACTCCCATAGGCTGGAATATCTCGGACGGGCCGAGGAGGAGATGGATATCTGATTGGAGATGCAGGATGCCTGATTGGAGAGGCGATCCTAGTTCCGTCAGGACGGATCAAATTAGGTGGGGGCCTTTCGGCCCTGCCAACCTGCGGGTCCCGTGCCTGGCGGTCTGGACGAGGCGCAGGATGGCTGTTGGGGACGGGTTGACGCTGCGAGCCCTCCCCGGACCTCCTTCTGGAATTTCCTCGAGCTCCCCTGGGCACGCTCGAGGCTGGTTGGGAGCTAGGAGTTGAAGTCCTGACCGAACGGCTGTACTGCTGTTGTTCGGCTCTAGGCATTCCTCTGAAGTCTGCCTCTCGTCGGTGCGACGAGGGAGTGGAGTTGGTTGTCGAAATTCTGTCCGAGCGACAATGCCTGGACCGGTTGCCCCGGCGAGACTTAGGAGCCTCGCCTTGCCTCTTTCCGACGTTAACGTCGGTTGTGAGAGGGGGTAATCGGGCTAGCACATCCTTGATCTGCTGATTAGCTATTGCTAGCTGGCTCCTCAGCTGAGCATTCTCCATCTCCACCGCAGTGTAATAACATGGGTTCGGATTAGGTGGTTGGGGCGCCGAACTTCCAGTGTCGTCTTGGCCCGCCGGCTGTTTTCCTGGCCGCTGTTGGACTTCAGGAATTTGTTCACTAGGGATGGCAGTATGATGAGCCTCCTGCCCATCATGCTGTTCTGTCTCGTTACCGTGTCTGGATCGAGTAGTCACCATAGTTGGATGTCTGTGACAGCACTAATCGAACTTGCTCTCAATGAAAGCACCAAACTGTTGACGCGGTTCTTCGCCAACAGGTAATTAAGAAAAGAAGAGAAATGGATTAGTGCTAGGTTGAACTGAAATAGATGAATGATCTTAGAAATGAAATGGTGACTCAAAATACATTTTTTAAGTGGTTCAAAGGTTAAAATTCTTCTACTCCAGTAGTCAGTATTATTACTATATACTGGGTATTTGATTACAGGGTCTTTCTTACAATAGAGAATCCAACCTCCATTAACTCCCAAGGTCTCCATATTTATAGGAGAAGGCACCTGGGAGTTGGTAAGAAGGTCATCCCGTGACCTTCTTACCTATCATGTCAACTCTGTGACATTCATGATTAATTCCTAAACCTGACACATTAGTGTGGTCAAATCAATAGGTAAGGGGATAATGGGCCGTGCGGCCCAAACCAATCGTGGCTGTCTGAATACGCACGTTCCTGCTGCGTGTCTGAGAAGTCAGGGGTATATCAGACACGTGATGTCTGATATATGCACGTTTACCTTGCGTGGTTGACTTTATAAAGGGTCACAGCCTCCAACTCAAGCTCGTACCACGAGCTGGATGATTCCCTCGACCTGTGGTCTTGAGAGTCCTTAAGCAATCTTGGCGAACCCTTGGGTTACCTCGAGCTAAGGAGGTAGGATCTTATGACGGCAGCTCCGGTCTTGGGGAGGTCCACGTGGTAGTCATGATTAGGCCGTATCTCAGCTCGCTAATCAGCCCGTGGGAAAATCAGGGCGTACAGCTATAGAAACAGAGGAACTCTGTCGAATTTTTTAAAATTTTTATAAGACTAGAACCTAATATAAGTTTTTTTTCTAACTTATTAGGAGTTTTATATTGTTATTAGTATGGATAAATTATGGATGCTTGAGAGGAGAGAAACATCACAATTTCAAGATGGATTCAACAAATTTTTAGAGTTTTCCCTAAAGAATTGTAGTGATCCACAAAAAATTCGTTGTCCTTGTATCGATTGTGGTAATGGAGTAAAGGGGAGTATTACCATGATAAAGGATCATGTATTTTGTCAGGGATTTGATATAAATTTGTAATGACCCACTAATCTAGACTTTTGGACCATTAACGAAACTATACATACAAATTCTTACTAAAACTTACATTTGCAAAAATACCATAATTTTATTAGGTAATTTGTAGAAATAAAAGTTACTTACATAAATACCAAAAAGGATATGGGATCCCATTGTCTTTAAAAACAAAAACATGATTTAAAAAAAAAAAAAAAAAGACATTACATAAATAGTGCGGAAAATACATGTAAAAAGACATAAAACAGAAACTACATCCTCGAATCGAATAACACTCGGCTCCTTGACTCCATTCACCATCGATACACAATCCCAAGCATCCACGAATCTTACCGCCTCTTAAAGCTATTTTCCTGCACATAAAACAAAAAGGAATGAGCATAATGCCCAGCAAGGAAAATCTAACACATAGTCATAAACATAATTTCATAAGAAACATAAAGACTTTACATAACACTTAATACATACACTTATTATAATGGCCATTATTACTTGGGGTCCCATAGACTAAACAAGCATATGCCCATGGGATTAGTGGGGTCCTACTAGCTAAGTAGGTCATATGCCCATAACCCATTTGGGGTCTTGTTAGTCATATGGGTCATATGCCCAAGCCTACAAACATACACATATACATATCATAACACATTTGATAACATAAAACATAAGATAACATAAACATATAACATATTGATTCTAGCCTATTTTCCTTACCAAAGTTACCGGGATATGTGGACTGAGTTGGGACTTTTGGAACACTCCTAAAACCATATATAAAGAGTGAGTCTAAAGAAGAATAGAGATGAAAAGGAAATGGGAAGACTAAACCATTGAAAGTCACACTTACCAAAACTTATGTGCTCAAGAGCTTAGATTTCCTAACCAAAATAAGAATGAGGTTAGGAAACTGAGTAGAAGGCTATGAGAAAGAAAATAACATAAAACAATGAGCTAGAGTTTTGGTTTACCTCAAAGACTTGAAAGACCAATCTACACCACAACCGAAATACTATAGAACCTCACTTCCCAAAGTGTTTGATAAGCTTATGATGTTTAAGCTTATTATTTTCCCAAACCAGGTGTTTACACTCTCACACTCACTTAACACTAGCAGCTTCTGAACTTAGAGCAAAAGGTGAATAATGGCTGGGTACTAGGTCCTATTTATAGAGTTTGGGAATGAAAGTATCTTGATTTTACTTGAATAAAAATAATGGCTTTTTAGGTGAAAATAATTTGAATAATCGTTCAGCAGAGGCTGAAGACTCGTTCAAAAGATGATGGACTTATGAAGGAGTTTGAATGGCTGAAAGGAAAAGAATTCAAAAATGTTTGAAAACATGCTGGAGGAGGCGATATATCGCCCCCTGTAGGCGATATATCGCCTGGGCCAGTATGCCCGAGGCTGTCGTGCATCGTCTCGTGTTTTCCGTATCTACGTGCTGTGATATATCGCCCCCTATAGCTGCGATATATCGGCACATGCTGATTAATTAAACACGAAATTACACATTTTTAGCTATGTTTGAATGGAGTAAACAGCCTTGACTAAGCCCTCAACGTATTCAAAGCTGCTGACTGACCTTATAGCATTCAAACTTTTACCCTTATTAAATTTAATCCTCAAAATACTTAATCCTTAATCATCCATACATAACATGTGCTTAAAATCCTATTGGTCCTTATCTAAACCTTATAGTATAATAAATATTATCCTTAATATCAGTCATATAATCAAACCTTAGGTTAACATTAATATTCTTAAACTATAGGTTAAACTTAGAAAATCTACAAGTACTACTATGAGTGTCCAAATAATTCCCGGTCTGAACAAAAAATCCACAGTTACAAAGATAATGCTATAAATACTATAATACTAATATCTAACTAGCTAAGTAAAGTTCTTGGACTCTACAAAATTATAGTAAATGGTATTGGCATGGAGAATTATTAAATGACGACCCATATCCATTAGGTAGGCATGGTGTAGATGATTTTGAGAGTAATGATTTTGATGATCATCCTATAGAATTGCTTGATGAAGCACAAGAAGAGTTTTTTCATAATCCAGAAAAATTTGATAGTATGTTAGAGATGCAGATAGACAATTGTTCAGTGGTTGCAATAAACTAAGATTGCCAACAATGGTTAAATTTGTTTGGTGATAGTTTTAGTCAATTTTTAGCTGCTTTCAAGGAGATTTTGCCGCTGGAAAATTATTTTCCGGAGTCTACATATGAAGTAAAGAAAACATTAAGTTTGATAGGGTTGAAGTATGAGAAGATTCATGCATGTCCGAATGATTGTATTTTATATCATAAGGAGTATGCGGACATGGACACTTGCTCAGAATGTGGTTTATCATGGTACAAACCTAACAAAAGTAATGAGATTAGGAAACTTATTCCTCAGAAAGTGCTATGGTACTTACGTTTGATTTCGCAGCTGAAGCAATTGTATCGAAGTGCAGAACACTTTAAGAACTTAATATGGCACGAGACTGGACGAGTGAAAGATGGTAAACTCCGCCATCCTGCAGATTCACAGGCCTGGAAGAAGGTAGATTATATCAATCTAGAATTCAAAAATGAACCAAGACATCTTCGTCTCTGTTTAGCTGCTGATGGAGTAAACCTGCATAGATCTCTTAGTATTAGGCATAGTTCATTCTACAATATTTTAGTTTTTAAATAATTGGGTTGATTATTGTAGGTCATTTGCGAAGATTTCGTTCGTCTTTGGAAGAAAACCAAAAATAGAAAAAGAAATGGCTGATGTTGTTAGTAAGAAAGATGCAGAAATTGTGAGGCTTGGTGCAGAACTTAAAGCTTTAGAGGAGGAAAGAGCTAAACAAGCAGGTGGGATAGATGATATGGATGAACACGACAACGATGACGAGCAGAATGACGAAGAATATCACACACCGTACATGCAGGATGACACACCGTATATGTAGAATGATGAAGAATATCACACACCGTACATGTAGGATGTGTTACTTTGTTAAGATATAATATTCATAATATGGTGGCAGAGGGTGTTATCATTGATGGGGTGGGTCCACTGACTATTCATGGTGTTCAACTGACAGATGGATACGCGAGGGTGCGAGTCACCAAAATGTTACAAGAGGATGCTAAAATCCCATGTTCTGTTGGGGAGATACGCTATGCTCGCGATATCTATGACGTATTCATTCCTTGGCCAAAAGAATTAGTTATGACTGATCAGGTATAAAAGAATTCTTTAATTTGTTACCTATTAAAATATTTGTTGGTCCATTATTTTAATATTATTTTTACTTGATGTTGCGTAGGGTCCTCTAAAAAAGAAACCTCCTATGTCAAAAAGCCCATCCAAGGATAAGACAAACCGTAATTCTCTGACTAGCCCACATCTGTCATCAGCTGAGTCTCACGTCAATCCATAAAACACTCTGACTGAAGGCCAACCATTTGCCGATCACATCATGAATCGCATCCATGTTAGCCTTCAGTTTATGGTGAGAGAATTTTGCAGAGTTAAGGGAATAAATATAATCATCTCAATTCCAGTGGACCCATCATTCATGAATCGCGAGTCAATCTTTATAACTTCAGAGGATGTGGAACAAGTTGCTAGTTTGCATATGATTGGAGGCTCAGCAATGATATTCGGATTAAGGTATCCCTTAAACTAATTCTTTGGAATGATATGAAATTTATAATGGTTATGAGTAATGCTCTGTGATCTGTTGCAAATTTTCATAGTAAATTGAATGTTTACAGGTTTGGGTAGTCCTATTTATAGGGGAAGCTCTGCCGAAATTTTTCAAAAATATTTAACACTTAAGAAAATTTTGCAGATGCATTTGGGAGTCCCTATTTCCAAATCAGCGTGTCTTTTACAAGTTTTTTGACATTGAGCATCTTAGCATTAATAATGTTAATGATGTAGAACGATCAACCATTGACTTGGCAAATTGGTTGATGACCATGGATAGAGTTGGTCAACTATACTTTATACCTTGGACCATACGGTAAGAAATACTATAAACTTTTATTATTTGATAATTCATATATTAAAAATTTAATTATTTTATTTAACACGCTTATTATTTTAGGGAACATTGGATGTTGGTGATTGCTATGCCAAAAGGAAAAATTGTGTTCTTGGATCCACTGAAAGCAGACAAACGTCCTGAAGAAATTGATTCAATGATAATGAGGTAAGTTTTAAATTTTTAAAAATATTTCTTAATATGCAACAACTATTACATGTTACTACATTTTAATAACTTTTGTTAATTTTCTTTTTAAATAGTGCATATTATAAGGCTTCTTCCAATGAATTACTCGGCAGTCCTACAAAGATATTCAATGTTTCATGTCCAAGACAACCACAAAGTCATGAATGTGGTTTTTATGTGTTGAAGTATGTTTACCGAGTTTTTCGGAAATGAATACGAACGGAATAATGAAAAGATAAGAATTGTAGAAGTGCAGGAATGTAAATAAACAAACAGTGTTTTTACGTGGTTCAGGCGTTAACGAACCCTAGTCCACGAGTCGATGTTATTATACGTGTAGAGAATTACAGTTAAACAGCTGGTGTACAAGAAACTCACAAACTCACAGTGTTTCTCTCTGGTTCTCTTGAAGAAGATGAAGCTAGAGAGATTTTAGCAGAGTTCTTGCTATGTAATTTGTTGGCCGTCCCCTCTATCGTAAAATGAGGGGGTCTTTATAGCTAGGGTTTTTTTTATTAGGGTTTTACTCTCTCCCATTAGTCTTAATTACACCAGCCATAAATAGGGGATACAATTACTGTAGTAGCATGGCTACAAGACTCTACCCAGGTACAATTACATGAAAGTATGGGAAATAGAAAAAGGCAGCCGTCACTTCCAGGCAGTCAGCGGAACAGTAGGCGAAAAGGTACCCTTAGGCGTGCTGGGATGTGTGCGGCCTTGACCTGTCGGGCGTGTCAGGCGGGATCCTGTGTCAGGTGGATATCATTCCAAATATGCCTCCTCCATGACTCGACCGCTTGGTCTTGTTCCGTGCGTGGCACGGAACTGTTTCCGCGAAGGCAACCTGAAGAGCTTCTCCTGGAAGGAGCTTCCCCGAAGGATATCCCTTCGGGAGTCCGGGAGAGTTGACGAGCTTCCATGTCGCGTTTTCTTGAAAGAGTAAGCCGGACACTAAACGGGAGAGGCGAAGCCTTTCTGTCCATCCGCGAGCTCTGGTCACCTTCCATGAAAGACTTTGATAATTCAGCTTCCCCGAGGATATCCATCTAAATGCTATCCGGAAATCTGGATAACATTTACCCCCCAAGGTCACGGAGCTTTGAGAGATCCGGGAGCTTGTACAGTCCTCCGGGTATTCTGGTTTCTAGATTAGGCGAGGGGTCACCTCCTGTGTTCCTGGAAGGGTTCCTTCTTCCCGCCTGAGTGTTAGTATGAAAAAGAAAGGAAATTTCTTCTGTTTGAACTCAAGTACTCAAGTGTGGCAAGGGCCACGCGTCATGTCGGGAATGGCTCTGCGACCAAGACGTGTGCGTGAGGCGACTGGCTGAGTATGCGTGCGTCAGGCATCTGAGTAATGATTTGACGGTTTTTAATGGTACACCGGGCCCGAGATGGTATAATGATGGGAAATAAATACTTTATTCCCATCCGAGGAGTCATAAATAGGATCGGCGCTTCATCTCCAGCCGTCGGATCTGATGCATGCGGTATGGGAAGATTAGGACCGTCCATGTGTAGGATTCGAAAGGACTTCACTCCTGCTATAAAAACCAGGGAACGGGCCTTTCTTCCTCTTTACGCTCTCAAATTCTCTATCTTTCAGATTTTCAGATTCCCAAATCTTCGAACTCTCAGGTTTCCAAGCTTCCATTCCTTCGAACTTGCCACTTCTTTTGGTAAGGAATCTAGAAACTTTTCTTTTGGTTTGGCAGTGGGCTTGTTCGCCGAAGTTCAGGGTTTGAATCGTCGTTTGTCTTTGCAGCTTTTAGTTCTCGCGATTGTGCTGTGCAGTGATCCGGTTACTCCTTCAATCTTCAACTACCCGAATACCAGTAAGTATTTCTACTTTGCTCTTTCCTCCCAAACCTTAGGTTGTTGGTAGTTGTTAGAGTTGATTTTTCTGCCAGTATCGTCTATGTGCATGCGTGAATAGGGCTTTGATAGGCATGTGACTGATGTGAGTCAATAAGTAATCTTTTTGCATGCTTTGACGATTGGCGTTTGGAAAGTTGTTCCTCGTTTTGCTGTTTTAGGGCATAAGCGTGAACGCCTTTAGGGTGTCTTTCTCTGGAAAAACACTTCTCTCGGCGGGCTTAGGCTCGGAGTTTGAGTTTGGTTCCTTGCTGCCTTTCGGGTGGCCTGGTGCCAACCCCTCGGCAAGCTCGGTGGGAGCCTCTCCAAGCAGTTTTCGGGGAGGTTCTCCCCGACGCCTTTGATACCGTTAGGGTATGACAAGGGTGCTAACTGCTTAGAGTGTTTTCTTCTTTGTTTCTTTTGTTCAGTGACGAACACCTCAAAGGAACGAACTATCGCTGCGGTAGAGGCTGAATCCGTCCAGGAGCGAGGTTCCCCTGTCGCCGGCGCAAAGGGGAAAGGAAAGACAAAAGTGGTCGCGGCTAGCCCACCGACTACCAACAGTTCAATCTGGGAGATGGACCAGAAGCCGAACCTGTTCAGGAACTACGGCATGCTGGAGCTGTACTCCTCAGAGGCAGGCCTGAAGAACATCCCAGGCCTGATGTGGCACCGTCTGTCGGTGTTGGGTGAGTCTGCTAGTCAGAGTCACGAGGGTTTTGGTGCTTGGAGCTGGGCACACATAGTGTGTGGGGCGCACTTGCCCCTAAGAAGTTACTTTGCCAATTTCTGTGTGAAGGCGGGGATCGCCCCCTTCCAGTTGATTCCCCCCAGCTACAAGCTCCTAGCGGGGTGGTACATCTTTTTCAAGTCCCGGGACCTGGAGGCTCCTACCCCGGAGGAGGTTCTGTACTTCTACGGGTTGAAGTCTCAGCCCATGAGAGGCCATCCAGACAAGGTGGGATTTTACAGGCTGGAGAGGCACCCGGACGTTATGTGTCCCACCTGTCACACCGCGAGGGTTCCAGATCTCCGGGAGTACTGGTTCCTGACGACTGGCTTCCCACTGAAGAGGGTGCCAGCCCTATCTTTGGACTTCAAAGTCCCTGGTAAGTGCTCCTTCCTCTCCTTTTTAACTTTGTTTCTTTACGTTTGGTTTGCCTTTCGGGAGGATCTCTAATACTCATGCCTGAATTTTGCAGAAGCCATCCCGCGGACGCCTCGCTGTGCGGAGATGATAAGGAGGTCGCAATTCTACGAGGGGCTCTCGGAGGAAGAGCTGAAGGTGGAAGGACTTGTGACCACCGAATCTCTGAGAGAGTATGGGCTACTCGCCTCCTTCCAAAATATTGGGCCAGTGAGTGGCAGGGGGCAAAGTCAGGTGTCCGCTGATGTCCGGGAGCAGATTGCCTTGGAACTGTCCAAGGTGATCTGCCAGGCAGTCCAGGACGAGAATAATTTGTCCCCCAGTTGGGCGGAGAGGTTCCCCGACCCTCAGCCGGAGGAAGAAGAAATTGAGGCTCGCTACGCCGCGGCTTACCCCAATGAAGGGACTCCGGGAGCTGGCACCTCTGGGATAGGTAAGGCTAGCTTTCGATTGATTCACACCCCCAGCCTATCTGAGGTCTCCCGGACCTCCCAGATGGGGTTCGATCCCTGCTTCCTTAGGCTAGATCCGCGTAGGATACCCTTTGACAGATATTGCGATAGGGTAGATGAGCTTCTCGGGTGTTTGAGTGACGGTAGTCTGCCAGAAGGTGTCATCACGATTGACCCTTCTTCCCTCAACATGTCATTCCCGGACTTCAAGGAGTACGGGAGCTTCCTGGAGCAGGAAGCAGTGTTTTGTTTTGCTCGGGGAAGACCATCCACGTTTCTCGTGCATGGTCATCCCTCTCAAATGTCTCTCTTTTTTGTTCCTTGTTCTCTGCTGGCGGACTTGCTTGTGCTTTTATGTTGTTGATTGCCTTGTTTTCTGCTTATCTTCTTTCACATTGCTTGCTGGTTCGTTAACCTTGTTTCGTACGTTTCTTGCAGAACATCCCGAAGCAAAAATGTTGGGGAGAGCTACCTCGCTTATTAAGAAGGCTGCCACTAGCCAAGACCCGTCCAAGGGGAAAGGGCGAAAGGCCAAAACTAGTAGGGGAGGTAAAGCTGCCACTCCCAAGAAGACAAGTGGCGAAGCGCAAGTGTCTCCAGGGGTAGAGAAGTCTCCTGCCGATGGGCCTTCCGAGACCATGATGGTCTCGAGTAGCAGCAGCGATGGGGAAGGTCTTGTGTTCCCCGCGAAGAAGGCCGGGGTGAGCAAACGCCCCGGAGGGGAGGCTGAGGGCGACAAGAGAAAACGCCTTAGACATTCTCCACCTGGAGGTGATGGAGATCTCCGGACTGCGCGCAGTCACCACCAGACTACCCCCACTCAGCAGCAAAAACAACCCCAAAAGCAACAACAACAACAACAACAACACAGGCAACTAACACCGCCACAACAGCAGCAAAATCAACAGTAACATCAGCTGCAACAACAGACCGGGGCGGTAGTGTCTTCGCTACCGTCCCTAATACCCCGTCTTCCTCCTCCTCCAGCCCAAAGGGAGTCCACCCTTTCGGGGTCTCCTTCTTCTCAGCAAACAAACCTTCCTCTGCCTGGCCTGAAGTTCCACTTCCCTCAGAAACCAACCCGTTTCCCCGCTGCCCTCCTGGAGGGTGTAAGACGGGCCGATAATTTTTTGAAGAGGCGGTTGGAGGCCGAGAAGGCTGTTACTCAGGGAAGGGCAGACAACTTGTCTGCCGTGAAGAGAGCTGAGCTGGCCGAGGGGGTGAGATCCCTTCACCCGGCTGGAGCGGTTTTGGATGGCCCAGCCTTGGAGAAGAGGCTGGTGCCTAGGCTCGGACGTGCACTGGCGCCGTTCGGAGCGGAGATGATGGAGGACATGGCCCTGAGCTTGTGCGAGCTCAATTATGAGAAATAGGCCATCAGTAGCAGTAAGGATCCGCTGTTGCTGACACATGCCGTGAAGCAGCAACTGTCCGGGGTAAGCCGTCAGTTATTGTGTTTTGGGATCATCTGTCTTAGTGCATTTGGTTCTGCTTAACTTATTCTGTTGTCTTTCCTTGCAGGCCTCTCTCATCGCGGAACGCTCGTTCCGGGAGGTGGGTGCAGTTCTGGTTCAGCTGGAGGAGAGCCAGGTGGCTCGCCAGGCCTTGGAGGCGGAGAAGCAGAAACTGACCCAACAGGTTGAGAGCATAAGGGGGGAGGCTTCGGAGAAGACTGACCGGGCCCGGCGCACAGCTGAGGAAGAGGCGGAGAAGAAATATCTTGCCAAATATTGAGAGTACCGGGCCAGCGCAGAGAATGAGTTCAAACAGCGGTCGGATGACTTGAAGGCCGAAAACTCCAAGCTCCGGGAAGAGCTATCCCAAGCCAGGGTGGAGAAGGATACCTTGGAAACCCGCTTGCAATCGAAAAATGTTCTCCTCCTTAAGCAGCAAGAGGAATATTCCACTCTTCAGAATAAGCTGCACGAGGAGGAGCAACTTCATAAGAGGAGCAGGGATCTCGTGTCTATGCTGGAGTTGGGGCTCGCCGAGAAGGATAAAGAGATCGGAGCCTTGCAATTCACTGCCAGGGGGCATGTGACCGAGAAGCAATCTGTGCTGAACCAAAACAAGGAGCAGCGCAAGGAGATTGATTCTCTTAAGGGAGAGCGGGATGCATCCAAGGCCGAGATGGAAAAACTGAGGGCTCAATTAGCTGTCGCGGAGGCAAAGCTGGCAACCTCCGAGGCGGAGCGCTTGAAGGAGAAGGAGGATGCCGAGGTGGTACTGAACAGGACGATTAATATATCGCATGTGGTCCTCATGCATCAACTCTGGAAAGTGAACCCGGAGGTACTAGGCTATCTGGGAGAGGATGCCGACGCCATGAGGGAGAAGCTACAGGTGTGGGATCAAGGCCCAGAGGTGTACGTCCAAACTTACAACATTGACGAGCCTGCTGGATCCCCTGAGGCAGAAGTCCTTGAAGAGGCGGGGACCTCTGAACTTGCCACTGATGACGTTCCATCTTCCAATGAGCTGGCTCCGCTAGCCCCAGTTGAAACTGCTGTCTCCGAGACCCCGGTCGAGGATGCCACTGCCACCCCCAGTGCTTGAAGGGATCTTATTTTTCGTGAAAAATATTCTTTGCTGATTATTATTTTTCATTTGTGTTTTTCTTTGGGGCGAAGCTCCCTGTACTCTTTTCTCATTGCAGACATATTTGCCATAATTATAGCATTCTCCTTTCTTTTCTGCCGAGTTCTTTGTTTAACTTTGCGTTTAGGGTAGACTTTTATACGGTAGAAACTGCTATAGGGGCGCATGAGGTTTTGGTTCCAACGGCCAGGACCTATGCACTTCCAACTTGAAGCTCTAACGGCTGATGTCTTTTCCCACGTAGTTTCTAGGTTACGAAGGTTTCCTGGTTCCAACGGCCAAAATCCTTTCACCGTATTTCAGCTTTCCTAAGGCAAATAGCCAATCCCGGGACTTGTAGTTATACTGTTTGCTGGGATTGCTAAGGTGCGCCGTTCCATGGTGCTGGAACGGGAGTTCTTTTGGTGAGCGTCGCTAGACTTAAGGTTAGATCTTTGCGAAGCAAAACTAACTGTCGTTGCGAACCTCATGGTGGCTGACTTCAGGGACCTGGCATGGAGCCCTGCTAGGCAAGGCTCGTTGCGGTCGAGGAAATTGCCACGCCCACCATGTGCGATCCCGGAGCAGGGGCTTTGCGAAGCAAGGCCTGCTGTGAGTGGGGGACCGACCATATCTGCTCCTGGAGCTGAAGCTTGCAGTGGTCGAGGAGCTCGCCATGCATTATTTTGTGAGATCCGAAGCTGAAGCCTGCGAAGCAAGGCTTACAACGGTCACGGATCTTGCCATCTTTCGCCTTGTGGGACCCGGAGCTGGAGCTTGCGAAGCAAAGCTCTACAGCGGTCGCGGAGTATTTTTTGAAGGACTTGCCCGGAAGTTGGGGGTGTTTCGGCGTAGCTCTCTGAATGTGCCCCAACCCCCAGTCCTGCTCATCGCTGGGCTACACAGGAGATAATTTTTATGATGCATAATGGCAGACATTTCAATGGAAATTTTCACATAAACACATAATGCACACATGACACGTAATGCAAGCATGTTCATGGCAACAAATTATCCTAAGCTTAACAATTTAAAAATTTCAAACACAATGCTAGCACATAAGTGGTGTTTTGTGTATGTTTTGTTCAAGGGGCATATGGCTATGCCTTAGCCATGTATACCCCCCCAAGTGAGCGTGGGGTCCGGACGTCTCCGGACCGCGTGGTCACTTGTTAAAACGCAGCTTTGAACACAGGGATAAAAAATGCAGTAAAAGCGGAGTGAATCTCTCCGTGTTTCATTAAATTAGCCTGTTAGGCACGTGTTTTACAGCAGGGAGGATTATCTCCGCATTTTACATTTTGCTACGTCCACCAAGGACTTTCGACTAGATAGTCCGGGGCCTACTGATAGTAACGGCGGAGGTGCTCCGCGTTCCAGGCGCGCGGGACTTTAGATCCGTCGAGTCTCTTTAAGTGATACGTCCCATTGCCCACTTTTTCTTGTACTTCATAGGGGCCTTCCCAGTTGGGTCCGAGGACTCCCACTCCCGGGTCCTGCGTAGCAGGAAATACTCTCCGTAGGACAAGGTCCCCAACTTCGAATGTACGGCTCTTGACTCTTGTGTTGAAGTGTCGGGCTATCTTGCCTTGGTACATTTTGAGTTGGACCTGTGACTGCTCCCGGAGCTCTTCGATCATGTCCAGGGACTCCTGGAGAAGGGCGTGGTTCCGGGTAGGGTCGTAGGTGTCCTGCCTGTGAGAGGGGATCATAGTTTCTACTGGGATGACGGCCTCGCAACCGAAGGTCATGGAATAAGGTGTGTGCCCCGTCGAAGTCCTCTCTGTCGTGCGATAGGCCCAAAGTACTCGCGGAAGCTCTTCCGGCCAGTGAGCCTTGCATGCTTGGAGTTTTTTCTTCAACGTGGTCTTTAAGATTTTGTTTACTGCTTCCACTTGCCCATTAGCTTGAGGTCTGGCGACTGCGGAAAAGCTTTTGATGATTCCATGCGAAGCACAGAAGTCCGTGAAATGTTTACTATCAAATTGCTTCCCGTTGTCGGACACAATTTTTCGTGGAAGCCCAAATCGACACACTATATTCCTGATGACAAAGTCCAGTGCTTTCTTAGACGTGACCGTGTTCATAGGTTCAGCTTCAGCCCATTTGGTGAAGTAGTCTACCGCGACTATGGCATACTTCACTCCACCCCTTCCAGTCGGAAGGGAACCTACTAGGTCAATGCCCCAAACGGCGAACGGCCAGGGGCTGGTCATTAAGGTAATTTCTGTAGGCGGCGCTCGCGGAACCTTGGCGTACCTCTGGCACTGCTCACATTTTCTGACATAATCCACACAATCCTTCTTCATGGTGGGCCAGAAGTATCCTTGTCGAAGGATCTTTTTGGAGAGGCTCAGCCCGGAGGTATGGTCGCCACAGAAGCCTCCGTGAATCTCATGGATGATGGCGCTGATTTCGATTCCGGCAACACACCTAAGGAAGGGTATGGACAACCCCCTGCGGTAAAGCTTTCCATCCATAACCACGTATCGGGGAGCTTGATACTGGAGCTTTCTTGCGTTAGCTTTATCAGTGGGGAGCTCTCCGGTGGTGAGAAATCTAAGGATGGGTCATATCCAGGAATGGGAATGGTCGATGATGGCATTTACCCTCTGTGTCTCGGTACTAGGGGCTTCTAAGTGCCCGATGGGCACTAGGCCATATTGTTCAATCTCCGGGTCTGTTGCAAGCTTGGCCAGTGTGTCCGCGAGTGAGTTCTGGTCCCGGGGGACCTGGCGGATTTGGTAGCCTTTGAAATGCTGCAGGAGGCCGCGGGAGAGAGACACGTAGGCAGCCATTTTTTCGCCTTTCGTCTGGTATTCCCCGGATATTTGGTTTACCACAAGTAGGGAGTCGCTGTATACCTCGATTTTTTGGGCTCCGGCTTCTCTGGCCAGTTGCAATCCAGCTAGCATGGCTTCGTGTTCTGCCTCGTTGTTGGATGCTGGGAACGCGAAACATGGCGCTCTGGAGCTGATGTCCTTGGGGAGATACTAGGATGACCCCTGCTCCAGCTCCTTTTTCATTTGAGGCTCCGTCTACGTAGACCTTCCATGTGGGAAGTTTCGGGACAGGATCTTCCGGGAGGTCATTCATTCCCGAGCATTCCACAATAAAGTCCGCGAGAGCTTGTCCTTTTATGGAAACACGTGGCTGGTAGTGGATGTCAAACTGGCTCAGTTCCATGGCCCATTTAAGCAATCTGCCAGAAGACTCGGGCTTTTGGAAGACTTGTCGGAGAGGGTGGTTGGTGAATACTCTGATGGTGTGCGCCTGGAAATAGGGCCTTAGCTTCCGCGAAGCGATTAGCAAGCAGAGGGAGAGTTTCTCGATCATTGAATATCTGGACTCGGCGTCCAGTAACCTCTTGCTTACGTAATACACAGGGAGCTGGATACGGCCGTCTTCCCGGACGAGTGCGGCACTAATGGCGTGTTTTGTCACAGCTAAGTACAAGAACAACGCCTCCCCTTCGACAGGTTTGGACAGAATGGGAGCTCGGGTAGATGTTCCTTGAGGTGTTGGAAGGCTGCTTCGCATTCGGGGGTCCACTCGAACTTCTTGTTTCCTCTCAACACATTGAAGAAGGGGACACATTTGTCAGTGGCCTTAGATACGAAGCGGCTGAGAGCAGCTATCCTTCCGGTAACGCTTTGGACATCCTTATGCTTCCAGGGAGAAGGAATATCTATGAACGCCTTAATTTTCTTAGGGTTGGCCTCCACTCCGCGGGAGCTGACAATGAAACCGAGGAACTTCCCCGACGAGACCCCGAAAGTACATTTCTTCGGATTCAGTTTCATTCCATACTTTCGGATCACGGCGAAAGCTTCCTCAAGGTCGTCACTGTGGTCCCCGGAGGTCTTGGACTTTACCAACATGTCGTCTACATACACCTCCATGTTCCTCCCCAGCTGGTCCTTGAACATCTTGTTTACTAGACGCTGGTACGTCGCCCCAGCATTCTTCAAACCGAAAGGCATGACCACGTAACAGTAGACACCCTTGTCCGTGAGGAAGCTGGTGTGTTCCTGGTCCGCGACATGCATCTTGATCTGGTTGTATCCGGAGTACGCATCCATGAAGGATAAGAGTTCATACCCGGAAGTAGCGTCTACCATCTGATCGATTCGCGGAAGAGGGAAACAATCTTTCGGGCAGGCTTTGTTTAGGTCCGTGAAGTCAATGCACATTCTCCAGGACCCATTGGGTTTCGGGACCAGAACTGGGTTGGCCAACCACACGGGATAGTGTGACTCCTGGAGAAAGCCTATGGACATCAGCTTGTCCACTTCAGCTTTGACTGCTTCGGCCCTCACTGGGTCTAACGGCCTCCTCTTTTGGCGAACTGAGGTTGCAGATGGGTCTATGTTGAGTGCGTGGCACGCAACATTAGGATTAATCCCCGTCATATCACCGTGGCACCATGCCAGGATATCCTGATTATTCTTCACAGTGGCCACGATCTTTTCTCGAATGGCCAACGGAAGGTTTTTCCCCACCTGAATGACTTTGGTGGGATCTCCCGGGTTGAGGATCACCTCTTCGACTTCCTCCATCGGTTCTATCGCTCTCTCGACCCCCACTCTAGGGTCGAGTTCGTCAAAGCATGCCCCTTGAGCACCCCCAGTTTCTGGTAATTCTTCCGCCAAAGGAATGGCAGCAACCGTCTCCTGGACCGTGTAGATGGATCGGACGGAGACGTTATAACAGCTTCGCGCACTTCGTTGGTCTCCTCGGAGGGTGCCGATACGCCCATCGTCGCATGGAAACTTCAAGCATAAGTAGCGTATCGAGGTTATGGCCCCACAATCTATTAGGACCGGTCGGCCTAGGATGGCATTATACGCCGTGGGGCAGTCGACCACCACGAATGTGCAGTGCTTGAAGGCACAAACGTTGCTTTCTCCTCTGAGGGTGACTGGAAGTTGAATTTTGCCTAATGGCATGAGTGCATCCCCATTGAACCCTTGAAGCTGGATGGGGCATGGGGTCAGGTCTGTCTCGGTTAATCCGATCGCGTGGAAGGCAGCTTTGAAGAGGATGTTTACGGAGCTTCCGTTATCGACCAAGATCTGCGAGACCTTCTTATTGGCAATCTGGGCTTCCACCACGAGGGGATCGTTGTGGGGGAAGTGCACATGTCGGGCGTCGTCTTCCGTGAAGGTGATGGGAAGGTCCATCATTCGGGGACGTTGAGCAGGTGATTGAACCAAGGCGCACATCTCCCCGGTGTGTTCTAACTCCCTCAAGTACCTTTTCTGGGAGTTGTGTGTGCTTCCGGCAAGGTGCGGTCCTCCAGAAATGGTGGCTACATGTCCGTCAACGGGTGGCGGAGCAAGCCCGGGCGGATATGGGTTTCCGGGTCCCGGAGCCAATAAGGCAATGGGTGCCGGAGAGGTTGGAGCAGGGAGCGCTGGGAACTGAGACCCAGGAGCTTGGGGGTGACCGGCTCCAGGAGCGCTAGCGGTCCCCCTCTGTCCCGGAGAATATGCAGCTCCGTGGACTACTCCCTGTCCGGGATAGATTATGGGTATCCTCACCCATTGACCGAGGTGTCCCGCCCTTGCCAGGGACTCGATCTCATCCTTCAGCTGAAGACATTCGTTTGTGGTGTGCCCCACGTCTCCGTGGAACTCACACCTCTTATTGGAGTCTCGCGGACGCCTTCCTCCGTGAGAGACTTTCGGGGGCTTCCTGTAGTTGACCATATTACAGGTTGCCCGATAGACATTCTCTCGTGAGTCTATCAAACTGGTGTACTCTGTGAACTTGGGTTCATAGTCCTTCCGGAATTTCTTTGAATGGTCTCCCCGGTTGGAGTTTCTTCCGCCTCGTTTATTCCGCGATTGGCTCAGATTTCGTTCTGGGCCTTCCGCTTGCGGTTGTGACGGTCTGGGAGCGATACTACATCCGCTTTGTACAGCTCCGTACCCAGAGAAATGGGTTTGACTTGGCGTCTGAGCAGACGCGGAAGGCCCATACACGCTTGGAGTGAACTGGGCTCCTGGAAGCGTGAGGGCTGGTGCAGGAGCTTGCGAAGCAAAGCTCGGCGCAGTCACGGAAGGCGTCAGAGCTGGGGGAACTCCAAAGGCCTGCTGGTAGGCATCCTCAAGGTTGATGATTCCCTGAGCTTTTGACATGAATTCCGACAGCGTTTTTGCCCGTCTCCTTTGCATTTCCCCCCATAGCAGGGAGCCGACAGTAAGACCCGATTGAAGGGCGATCAGCTTCATGTCGTCGCTGACCTTGGTCTTAGCAGCAGCTTCCATCATTCTCTGAATGAAAGCTTTGAGGTTCTCATTGGGTAGCTGCTTGATGTTGGTTAAGGAACCAACCTCCATGTCGTGGTCTCGAGCAGCAATGAACTGCCTTCTGAATGCGGACTGTAGCTCCTTCCAACTGTGGATGGATCCGGGAGCTAATCTTTTCCACCAGTCCTCCGCGGACTTGGTAAGGGTGAGTGAGAAGCACATGCATTTGGCGTCCTCACTGACGCGCGCCACTTGCATCATTTTGTTGTATTTAGCTAGATGGGTGCGCGGGTCTGTCCTCCCCTCATATAATTCTATGTGAGGCATTTTGAAGTTATCCGGGAGGGACGTTTCCGCGATCCTCCGAATACATGGTTCCGGGTCTTCCTCCTCAGAGTCTGACAGGGCCCCACTTTGCTTCCGGACCAGCTTGGTCAAGGTAGCGATCTGTTACTCGAGCCTCTTTGTATCGCTCTCCGGGAGGTCACATCCCCGGAGCTTGTCATTGAGATGATTTCGCAGGTCATCTCCGCGAGGTCGGGCCTTTTCTCCTTTGGCCTTTTCATACTTGGCCTCCAACCTTCTTCTTAGGTCGACCGTGGACCAGCTATCTTCGGAGTGCGTGTCCGCAGCCCGACCGTCCTGGTTGACGGAATCACTGGGGCGGTTGTTCCTTCCTCTAGGCCTGGGTGCCTTAGCACCGGGTCCTTTAGGCACAGAGTGCCCCCTTGGGGCTGAAGGACGTCTGGGCTTAGGAGCGCCAGAGACCTTCTGCGCGCGGGGGGGGCAATCAGCCTGGTGATTCACGCCTTTAGGAGGTGCAGGGGCGTCAGTGCGCACATGCTCCCCAACTTTTTCTTTGCCCTTGTTAGGGGCGGCTTTGGATGGTTCAGCAGTGGCTGGATCCGGCATGGGGGCATCAGCACCACCTAGAACAGAGGCATCCTCGTCCGAGTCGCCTAGATCTCCGAACTTGCTTTGGAGGCGCTCCATCATGCGTTGCATTTTTTCGGAGACGCGCTCCTGCTCAGCAAGCTTAGCCTTAGTGATCGCCAGTTCTTCGGCTACTTGGACCAGTTCTGGATCCTTCTCGTAGTAGCAGCCGTCTTTGTAGTAACCATCTTGGACATACTCTTCTTCGTCTTCTAAGTATGTCGTATCTTCAGTACTGACCCGATCCTGGCGGGATGTTGGGTCTTCACCTTGGTAGTCCGAGGGTTCGTTTTGTACTGCATCTTCCATCATAGTATCGGGGTTGACCCTAGCATTTTTGTCAACCGCGGATTTTCTTGTAGTCACCATCTTTTTAGCACGGAGTGAATACAAAAAACGTACACAGAAAAAGAGCTGACTAACAGCTTCCTACAGCTCTCAATGAAAGCACCAAAATGTTTACCGAGTTTTTCGGAAACGAATACGAACGGAATAATGAAAAGATAAGAACTGTAGAAGTGCAGGAATGTAAATAAACAAACAGTATTTTTACGTGGTTCAGGCGTTAACGAGCCCTAGTCCACGAGTCGATGTTATTATACTTGTAGAGAATTACAGTTAAACAGCTGGTGTACAAGAAACTCACAAACTCACAGTGTTTCTCTCTGGTTCTCTTGAAGAAGATAAAGCTAGAGAGATTTTAGCAGAGTTCTTGCTATGTAATTTGTTGGTCGTCCCCTCTATCGTAAAATGAGGGGGTCTTTATAGCTAGGGTTTTTTTTATTAGGGTTTTACTCTCTCCCATTAGTCTTAATTACACCAGCCATAAATAGGGGATACAATTACTGTAGTAGCATGGCTACAAGACTCTACCCATGTACAATTACATGAAAGTATGGGAAATAGAAAAAGGCAGCCGTCACTTCCAGGCAGTCAGCGGAACAGTAGGCGAAAAGGTACCCTTAGGCGTGCTGGGATGTGTGCGGCCTTGACCTGTCGGGCGTGTCAGGCGGGATTCTGTGTCAGGTGGATATCATTCCAAATATGCCTCCTCCATGACTCGACCGCTTGGTCTTGTTCCGTGCGTGGCACGGAACTGTTTCCGCGAAGGCAACCTGAAGAGCTTCTCCTGGAAGAAGCTTCCCCGAAGGATATCCCTTCGGGAGTCCGGGAGAGTTGACGAGCTTCCATGTCGCGTTTGCTTGAAAGAGTAAGCCGGACACTAAACGGGAGAGGCGAAGCCTTTCTGTCCATCCGCGAGCTCTGGTCACCTTCCATGAAAGACTTTGATAATTCAGCTTCCCCGAGGATATCCATCTAAACGCTATCCGGAAATCTGGATAACTAAGTACATTAGAGATCTTGTACGAGCATCAAATGCAATGAAAAACCTTAAAAGAAAAAGTAAATTCATTTTTTATAACTTATTTTGGTATCGATAATCTATAAAATTAATTTATATTTATTAATTTTACAGTTTGATGGGAAGAAGCAATATTGTGAGATTGCAGACCTCTTGCCAATCCAACACCAATGGTTAGGTCGATTGATGACATACATTTATCATTAAGCCTATTTTTGTTTACAAGTTGATTTAGTTGTAAGTTTAGTTTTATGTGAATGTATTAATGTTAAGGCTAGCTATCTTACTTAAGTACTTGTATTTTATATGCTTATGTATGACATTTTTAATTAATGAAAATTAGCATATTTTCATTCAAAAAAAAATCTTAATCAATTCTAATTGTAAAAATATATAACTATAAATTCATATAATTAGACCGTTGAAAAAAATTAAGCCAAAATATATATATAAACCATTTAAAAAAAATTAGGCCAAAATATATATATATATAAATAGAATTGAGCCATTTAAAAATAATCAGAAATAATTATTAAAAAAAAGGGGACACTTTCTATTTCGGTTTTTAGGTAAAAACCGAAGTGGAAAGTGCACATTTTACTTCAGTTTTTACCTAAAAACTGATGTAGAAAGTGCCCAGGATGGATGTGTGCCCCACTTTTTACTTCGGTTATTATGTAAAAACAGAAGTAGAAAGTGGGGATTCTACTTCGGTTTTAACTACTTTTTACTTCGCTCCGAACTACTGCGATTGCGAATTTTAGCGAAAACCGAAGTAAATCAAGCTTAAAAACCGAAGTAAAAACCTTTTTTTCTTGTAGTGTATCCAATAATTGTTTAGTGATACCACATAATATTTATAAAATTAAAATGTATGTGAGATTCGATATTCGATTGCACCAATATCGATATGCCACCTCTGTGTGGTGTTGGGCACCAGTGATGCTCCTTAGCAAATTTCTATCATTAATACATATATAATGACTTTAATGAAAATTTTGTTGCTACGTAATTGTTCATATTTTATATATAATTAAGACCATTAATGATGATTTAATAGAACTAAAAAAATAATTGCAACGACAAAATTTGCAATTTTTATTGTTCAAAATGTTTTTTTTTCTTTTCCTTTTTAGAAAAGGATATTGGAAATAAGAACTTATTATAATAAGAGAAATGAATTATCTAATAAGCACAATGAGTATCAAGATATTTGACTTTACATAAAACTAATAGTATCCCAACAAAAACTCTTACATGAAATAAATATTAGGTTGATGCGTGGCTATTACTTATGCATAACTATTTTTTTTATGCAACTTATGAATAAATATTTAATAACATTATAATATTAAAATATATAGAAAACATAATAAAGTAGTGATTCCATACACTATGGTGTATGGTTCATAATAATAATAATAATTACAACAACAGCGTCAAGATGGGAAAGTATATATAGAACATATTAACATTGACATAAAAC
Source organism: Humulus lupulus (assembly GCF_963169125.1). Classification (NCBI taxonomy): domain Eukaryota; kingdom Viridiplantae; phylum Streptophyta; class Magnoliopsida; order Rosales; family Cannabaceae; genus Humulus; species Humulus lupulus. Next base: position 145,798,006 of record NC_084793.1, read on the forward strand.
TCAAAAGAGACAATGAACAGTACACCATACAATTAATATAATATGGCTCACGTACACTATAATTGGCAGTGTTCAATTTTCTGAACAGAAAATCGTGGACTGGTAACCTTAAAAACTTGTGTATATACGTGGAGTGGAGTATATGGAGTGATCTTATTATTATAATTAATTATTATCTCCCAAAGTAAAATAGAACAAAAACTAATACATAAAAAGAGAAGTATATTTATGTTCTCAAATATAATGATGTAGTTATTAGATGCATCAATATGTAATTATAATATATATATATATAACTACAGCATTGTATTTTATTTTTCGAAAAAAAATATATTATAATGACATAGTTATATATATATTATTAGAGGCATCATGCATATTTAATTGTAAATTAAATATGAGATTCTTGTATATATATATGCACATTAATAGTGTTAGTGTTATAATAATAGAATTTAGAAGGGAGTTTAATTACCATGAAGAGCAGAACAAGAGAGAAGCAGAGGATCCTACGTTCATGTTTCGAAGCTATATATTCATTTTTCTCTTCAGCACTATTCTTAATATTCATGTTTGGTCTTGGTTTTGATCTTAACCTTATTAGCTTGCCTTTGATAAGCACTAGTGATCCTCTAACTTAATAGTCATATAATTGAATAAACTTACTTATATTTATTAAAATATAGATAAAGTATAATGATGGAATTGGAAGTCATCAGCTTTTGCTTCCACAATTAAGCAAGTATTAATTATTAATCTCTGTTTATTATTTTATTTATTACTAATCGTTCCTATAGATTGTGTATGCAGTTCAATAAATGACGATTTGTGAAAAATATATAATATTGCCTATTAGTGTATGAGCTGCCTGTTTATCCAGCACAATTGGAATCATTAATTATAGCTCGTGAATCGTAAGAATTTCAATTATATACATATACAAAGACTTGCCCTTGGTATATATTAAAAAAAAAAAAAAAGTCAAGGAAAATGCTCTATGCGGTGAGGAGTCACTTTCTGGATTGTGACGAGTCTTATTATATTAGTAGAAGTAGTCGCCATTATTAGTGTTTAAATTAAAGTCAACATATATTATATCAATTGTTAGATTCGTAAAAGTTAAATTAATGATGTGTACAGTGTACACTTCCTCGTGATAATTTATACAAGAGATGTATGGGATTTTTTTCGTTTTGAAGAAAAATAGATTGACAAAAACAAACTGTTAAAATAAAAAATTTATGTTATTTCTACATGTTGTATATACGTATTATATAGAAGAGATATATTATGATAGATAAATTCATAATATTATTAATTTGGAAAAAAAAAATTGACACCTCAGTATCAATTTTTATGACACTAGTATTTCTTGTATCATTGGAATAGAACTATCACCAAACACATTTAAATAAGTATCTTATACTACAAGAAAATAATAAAGATTTAACATAAAACTTTTAACTAGAGTATTATATTGGTACGCACTTTCTCTTCCTTTTTCTCTCTCTATATATATATATAACATTCTTGGTTGCACCTCTCATTTTTGGGTGTACCAGTGCACTCGGATGCTTTTGGTACATGAGTAATTACAATCACATATTTTTTTTATGATGATATACATAGTAGTTATTTAGAATATTTTGTAAATTTTTGAAAAATTCCAAATAATTTACAGTGCCAAAAAATAAGGTTCAAATAGTTTGCTTCACACACGTATAAAAAAAAATAATGCGTGCAACAAACAGTTTGAACCTTATTTTTGGTACTGTATATTATTCAAAATTTCTCAAAAATTTGCATGATGTTCTAAATAACTACAATGTACACCTTCATAAAAAAAATTGAATTATAACCATCCACATGCCAAAAATACTAAGGGGTGCACTGATACACCCAAAAATGGGGTACACCGAAAAAGCCCCTATATATATCTTAAAAAGTTATTTAAAAAGTATTCCACTTAACTCACTTCAACAAGAACTACTACAAAGAAGGCTTTTTAATGCGAGCCCTACAAATTGTTTTAGGACTCGCGGGGCGTGAGTCCTCTATTAAAGAGCCTTAAAAAGTGAGGTATATTAGGGCTCATGTTGCGAGCCCTTAAATAATGTTTCTAGGACTCGTATTGCGAGTCCTAAAAGAACGTTTTTAGGGATCAAAATGCGCATCTTCAAAGATCCCATTGAACTCCTTTAAATAAGTTTTTAGGGCTCTCATCGTGTGCCCTTAAAAGTTCTCCAACTCATGGCTGGTCCAGTTTTCCCTTGCCCTTACCTGCACTACGAAGCACCCGTGAGCTATGGCTCAGCAAGAAAACATAAACAAATTCATAAAAAAATATTCAACAGACTACTAATCATAAATATTAAGCTTAATAGTTGTAACCAATACTCAGGCATGCTTTCAGTCCATCTATGCTGCCATAGAGACACACTGATACCCATCGCACTATTCCCTTCAGAAACTACTATAGAGCCACTCAAGCGTATACCAAGATCCATGTTTCGAGCGGCTATACAATCGTGAAAGCGTATATCACGCTTCCGGGTTGGCCCAGCCATAATGGCCCGCATTTCGCATGATATTGCCGACCACGACGTATAAGCCGAGCTTTCATATTGGCCCCGCCATCACGACCTACATTCTGCACACTAATGTCGTCCACGACTTATAAGCTGAGCTTCTATATTGGCCCTTCCATTTCGGCCTGCATTCCACACGCTAATGCCGTCCACGGCTTATAAGCAGAGCATCTTTATTGGCCCTGCCATTACGACGTGCCTTTTACACACTAATGTCGTCAATGCCTTATAAGTCGAGCTTCTCAATCAGCTACAACATAGATAAGCATCTATTACTTAATAGAGATATGGACAGTGCAATCAATCATGCTTAATCAAACATATCAGACATGGGTATAATCATGTTCAATAACCAGAGCTTGAGCCCTAATCTCACACCAAGTGAAGTTTTCTTACCTCAAGTCCTAAGCGAATAGAGTATAGCGACCCTGAGTGCGATCCTTTCCTCTCGAGCTTAGCGGTATACCCTAGTCACAACCATAACAAGGAATAACCATCACGAATAGAACCAATAAAGGCTTCCGGACAAAGTCTTAGCCTCCGGGGCCTAGAATTCTACTAAAACATGCAGTAGAACCATTCCCGATCCCTTAGGTTTGAGTTCCCACATCCCAAAACCTAATTTTCTGACTTTTCCCATTTGAGCCGCGACACCCCAACAAAAGAGCCGCAACACCTAACTAGGTAGAGGACCAGACCCAAAAATCCTCCTGCACTTACACCGTGACGCAGCCTGCCAAGCGTTGTGGCACTAACGTTGTTCGAGGCACCCCTTCCTCGACTGAGTTCATGTGGATTGCAACACTTCAAGAATAGCGCCACAGCGCGACTCTATGAACCCATAATCCAGCGATTTCAGGAATCGTAAACCCTCCCAAAATTGTCCCAAGACACAGTTTTAACCCAATTCAACCACATAAATTGTCCCAGCAACACAGAAACATAATAAACAACCTTTAAAACAACCCAAATCCCAACTAAATCTCACATTCAAAAACCTCTCCCATGGACACTCAAAATAAGACTAAAACTTAAAGAAAACAGAGTTTGTCATTTGAAGAAAAAAGGGGAGGGGCCAAGAAAAGCATTATGTTGATGAACTTATGTTGTGATGTGTTTGAGGAATGTGGGGTTCATGATCTATCTTTTGAGGACAATCATTTAACTTGGGTAAATAGATGGAATGGTGTTGTGCCTGTGCAAGAATGGTTGGATCCGTATGTCTATAATGAACAATGTTCTCTTATGTTTCACAAACCTCTAGTAATTGTTAGTAGCACCAATATAGCTTCTATATTGGCCTTGCCATTTTTTCACGCAACAATGTTCATGGTTACTTTAATCTTTCGTACCATCAGCCTATTCAATTAGTTTTTGAGAGATTAGAGAGTGTTGGTATGGAGAGGAAGATTAGGCCTTACTGCGTGAGCTACACTAGTTGAAGTTTGCAAAGTGTGGGGACATGATTCTTGAAGGATGGGGTCGGTTGTTTTGACGCGGGATGTACATCAATTCTTGGTGAGTTCATTGTGTGAGTGTGTGGTGGAGTTTAAAATGTGTAGTACAAGGGTATTTAGGTCTCTTAAAAAGCCTATTAATTCTACTGAAAAGGAGATTGACAATAAACTTGCTAACTTCTCAAATGATAGTCATATGGAGGATGTTAAAATAATGCAAGCAAAGCTTGAGGATTTGTTGTTGAGAGAGGGGCTTTATTGGTAACAGTGTTCAAAGGCAGAATGGTTGACTTCATGAGATCGAAATACAAGGTATTTTCATAATAAGGCTTCAGCGTGTAAGCGGAAAAATATGATTACACATTTCTTTATAATTCGGGGACCTCTTTTAATTCAAAGGAGGAGATTGTGGCATAGATTGAAGCTTATTTTAGTTCAATTTTTCAATCAACGACACCTTCTCAGTTGGATTTAGATGATACATTGCGATATATTACTCCGAAGGTTGATAATTAGGTGAATGGTTATTTGATTAACCTTTTATAGTTGATGAAATATTCAAGGCTATTTGTGCGATTAGTGCTACTACGGCACCTAGTCATGATGTCTTTCATGTTTTTTTCTTTCTAAAGAATTGGGTTATTGTTGGATTTAATGTATCAACTCATTGTTTGGATGTCTTAAATAATGGTGGGTCGGTTAAGGCATTTGATCATACTTATGTTGTTTTGATTCCTAAAGTGAAACAACCTTCATCAATGAAGGAATATCGACCTATAAGTCTGTGTAGTGTGATGTATAAAATTGTATCCAAGGCTCTATCTTTGCGTATGAAGACTATGGTTTCTCCACTTATTTCTTCATTTTAGAGTTCATTTGTTCATGGATGATCATGATAATGTCATTGTTGCGTTTGAATTGCTACACTCTATGTATAAGAAGAATAATTGGTGTAATGACTTTATGGCTGTGAAATTGGATATAAGTATGTTGACCACAAAATTGGCGCCGACTCGGAGTCAAATAAATGATGTAAAAGTAAGAGTTGAACTAGAAAATAATAAATGACACCTATAACTTATAGTGGCTCGGCCTAGAGAATCGGTAATAACCTATGTCCACTTGTACTTTTATTATTGTAGAAAGTCTCAAACACACAATGAGATGAACTAGAATCAACTATGTTTCATGTGATTGAGAGAATACAATAATTAGTGTACAAAAGTCTCATAGACTCTCTTTAGAATATTTTGTGCGTCTAAAAAACTGATTCACTAAGCTTTTATTTACAAGCTTAGGAATTCACAAAATGGGTCGTGGGTGTCCCTTGAATTTCGTTACAAACTGTAATAAAATAATTCAGTAATTAATACAGTTACTTTTTGAAATAGAAACATCTAAGAAATATCCGTATAATCATGGCTTCAAAAGACTTCTTCAGAGACCCTCGACATACTCTAGTCGAGTAGACATTGACCAACCTGGTCAATGGCTCTTGTTCCCTTGTTGATTGCTACTTTGACTAAAGTATGTCCAGCTGTATAGTAGATCTTCTTGCGATTCTTTGTGAGCTGGTCGAGTATCGACTAGACCTCTTGTCTATTGCACCATTGCTTAACTACCATGTGTCTCAGATTCTTGCCATGTCATCACGCTAGTTTTTGGGTAAAACATTTGCCCCCCAAGTTTATTATGATGCGATCAGCATTAAATAAACTTATTCGAGCAACCATTTTATACTATCAGTCCCTTTCAACATGTCCTTTCGAATATAATTCCTTTTGTCATGGAAAGGTATATAATTATAATGACACAAATTCCAAGGAGAAAACTCACGACTTCACAACTTTCCACACACAAAAAGGTGCTGCTAACATCAACCATATACTCAGTATGTAAGGATTTTTCACCTTCCCTTTTCTTTCTTACCTTTCCTTTGTCTCTCCTGAAGAACACAAGTTTTTTCAGCAAAAACGTCATCAGTTTGTGATCAATCTGAGGCTTTCTCCATCAATCTTTGAAAAATCTCATTCTCAATCTTCATTCCAAGTATGTTCTCACACTCTAATCTTCTATCCTTTGCCATTTTTCTTCAAAGAATATGAACATTTTGCTGTGATTTTTGAAATACAAAAAACTGTCAAAACCGTAGGGTTCTTGAGCTTTTTTCTAATTTTTGGTTGAATCTATTGGAAATTTTTGGATTAGGAGACAAGCAAAGTAATTTTTAGGCAATCTAGAAAAGATAGGTAGAGGGTTTAGGCATAGAATCATTGATTTGGGCACAAATTTTGGGTAAAAACTCGATTTTTCCTTTTTTGAAAACTGGGTCTTTTCCACATGTTATGAAGATGAAAAGTTTTTTCAAGAAAACTTTTCATCTTCACTTTTTTTATCTAAAACTTTGCTGGTCGTATACTCAATTTTGTTTGTCTTTAAATGTCACTTGTTCGATAAACTCCTTAGTGTATCTATGAGCAGCCTTAATTAATTTGTGTTAGCTGTGGATTCACACTTCCCATTCTTCTCAGATATTCATGCACGCTTACTGGGAAGTGAGTGGCCAATAGATGAAGACCTCTTAGGATTATTGTTCGAAGACATCGAGCAACAAACTCTCCTCATCATTCTCAAATCCCACCTCCTTAAGCCAACAAATCCTTATTCTGGTAGATCCCCGACCCAAATGGCAAGAGTTAAACAATCTGCTTTACCGGAAGGATCCTCAGGTTGGTGGGAAAGCCACCCGTTGGGACGTATCTAAAGTTGCAGAAAAATATGTTCCTGAAGTGCTTCTTTCTCACACAGACGTTAAGCTTGGTACCAAGAAGAAGAAAATCACTTGGTATGTCGCTCCAACTAGTCAGCTTTTACAAAAGGTTGTGGCCGGTATCCCAAGGAAGTACAAGCTTCTCATGATTACTTTGTATAGACCTACCCCGGACTAGTGTGCCAATGTTCCTAGGATGCTTTGAGCACCTGGTCAAGGTATAACATTGAGGTTGGTGACACCCTGCCTCGTCATAACTTTTTCCGAGGGGTGGCCAATTATTTTTAGATAGCACCCTTCTAGATTACCCCCGATGGATATAAAATGTTATCGACACTATACATCCTCTACCATTTGAGGAAGTGGAAAATTCCCTCTCCCCATGAGATCAATTAACTGTTTGATCTTAAATCTAACCCAAAGTAGAACAACACGCATTTCTTCCATTTTTATCATCAAGAGAGTTCGAGAACTTTCTTGACCGATACCACATACATGTCCAACGTAGGGAAGTACAAGAGGGAATACTTCTTAATGATGGACTTAACCAATGATAACTTTGCCTTCACATGGGGAGATAATTCTCTTCTTATTCATTCTGGTCGACTCATTTTAGTTCGCTTTATTCTTAATTCCGTTTCTTGACCGTGCTAGCTTGACTTCAGAAGAAAAAAGCTGCAAGTACTTGTTTACTGTAGCTCATCTCAGACTAGTGGGTCTTTTCCAACGCCACAACCTTCGATAAGATTCGACCATGGGGAGTGCCACCAAAGAAGGCACTAATGATCAGGTTGCTTCCGAGCAGCCTTAGATTGTGTCCTAACCCCCAAGGCCCCGAGCAATAGGCGTAAACATAAGGGAGCCAAGTGAGGAGAGACAACCAGCCTCTGTCCCTCCTGTCCATGGCAAGGGCAAGCAAAAAATGTCAGAAAGGCCTAGTTGGGATGACTTTTCCTCTTTTGAGGATGAAAACAATAATGAATTCTCTTATGATTTACTTAGTTTGCTTCCCCTACTAACTAGTATATTCGATAGGGATGGTGGATATATTCCATTGACCAATATTTGTAACTTAGAATTTCTTGAGACAGATGACTCCTTTGTTAGCAATAGCAACAACTTAGATAATGTAGCGAGCAACACATATGGCCCGAGTATCATTGATAGCCACTTTAATTTTGGATCATGTGTTGCATTTATTATCTTTTATAATTTTTTATTCCCATGTAGATATGTCTAAGGCTTTTGACTTCTATCTCTCTGGAGGAGCTGCAGCTAGGTCTAAGTGACCACCTAGGAAGGAAGCAGGGGGTTCCAGCATTGTTCTCCCTAAAAGACAAAAAGTCACAGAGACTTTTCCTCCGATCAGGGAGTCCATGCCAAAACCAACCAGAGGGACCACTCCCTCATCTTCTCCTCCAAAAGGCTCAGCCTACAAGCCAATCGACACGTCAGCGGTACATCAGCTTCTTAATAACACCTGCAGCTCGACCGTTGACAAGGTCACTAAGGTGGCCTGACATAGGCTATGTAAACAAGCCTTTGCCACTTTTCCTGGTCTTGGAAATGACCAGGTCCTCGGCCAGAGCTTTATCGAGTTCATAAGTGTATGTTCTATTTATTATTTTTTCAATACACTTTTTTCGTAAAAGGCTTTTGCTAACATCTACTAACATTTCTGGAGGCGAGTCGAAGGTTTAATGAAGGAAAGTAGGAGGCTGTCCGAGGAGAATTCTAAGCTGGTCGAGGAGAACAAAAGACTGTTGGGAGAGAAAGAGACATTCGAGACAGATAAGAAAAATTACCCGACGACCTAAAAGCGGCGCAAGACTTGGTGGGGAAGTACAAGAATCTTGCCCAGGCCAACAAAGATTAAGACCTTCAGCTCGAGAAAAATCTTTCCAAGAGTCACGATGAGGCAAATAGCCTAGAGACTCAGGTTAATGAGCTGAAGGAGAGGGTGTCTACCCTCAAGCAGAAGAATGCGAGCAACGTGGAACGATTCAAGGGTGCTGTGTTTAATTGCTTTTACATGTTTTTGAAGAACAATCAAGATACCAACTTTGACTATATTATAGAACATGTGAAGCAGGCAGAGATAAACCAATGCCTTGCTCGGCTCTCTGAAGAGAACAATCCTTCGTCTCTCTTCGAAGAGGTGTCTATTGCCGATGATCTTTAGGCTGAGGAAAATCCTGATGCTGAAGGCAACCCCAATACTAAAGGCGACTAACCTCCTCTAGGTGTTTGATAATTTTTTAAAAATTGTTTTAATATATATTTTTTACAACCTTCGAGCAATTCTTTTCATAATGTTGAGACAATACATTGTTGTAGAGACATTGATATTAGTATTTTAATATTTTCATGTTAATATACCTGCTTGTATGACTGAACCTAGCATAACAATTTGTATTGCTCAAAATTTGGAAAAAAAATTCTATGTGTTTTGATATGCTTTCATTTATTTTTCTCATGTGTTTACATATTATGATATGCTTTTCTTGTGCCTTATGTCCTGTATGCCCCATAACTTATTGAGGAGCCTGAGGTTCTTGGTCACTTTCCATAGACCAGCCCTATTCGAACATTTCTGCTCATGATTACTAAAATAAATTATTAACTTAAAATATATCAAGCCACACACACTAGAGAGCAAATACTTGTAAAAAATACAATAATTAGCAAGAATAGCTGGCTACACAAAGTTCCTTTTATTATCTTGTAAAAATGGACTAAACATGTCTACACGAGTGACCAAAATTGGCCTTACAGTTATAAGCGACCAGTTTAAAAATTAATAGGCCCTTCTTCAAAAACTTGTAAGTAAAAAGTGATTAAATACAAGCCACCCCCTTAAGAATCGATGTTTATTGATAATACTTGCATAGGTGATCTCCGTTACAATATATAGGAATTGAATCGCCATTCGACCGAGCAAGTTTATAAGTTCCTAGTTGGAGGATTTCTTCAACAAGATAAGAGCCCTCCCAATTTGTTTCGAGTACTCTAGCAGCTTGGTCGCGAGTGTTTTAAAAAACTCTTTTGAGTACTAAATTTCCAACAAAAAATTTTCTTTCGTGCACTCTAGAGTTAAAATATTGAGCAACCTTTTTTTGATGAGTTGGTACTCGCAATTGGGATAGCTCTCATTCTTCTTCAATCAGAACAAATGATTATGCTAGTAGTTGGTGGTTATCATTATGGTTGTATGTAATCCTTCGATGAGATGGTGGATCTAATTAAACTGGTAACATGGCTTTCATACACATATGCTAGGGAAAATGGAGTGTGGCCAGTGTCCATTCGATGGGTTGCTCTATACGATCAGAGTACTTCAGGTAGTTCTTTTGGCCATGCCCCCTTCGCTTATGTAAGCCTTTTCTTCAGTGTGTCTTTTAGAGTCTTGTTAACAATTTCAACTTTCCCATTGACTTGTGGATGTGCGACAAAAGATAAGCTTTTAGTAATTCCATGACTCTCGCAAAAATTTGTAAATAAGTCATTGTGAAATTGTGTTCCATTATCTGACACTATCTTTTTTGGCAGACTATAAAAATGTATTATATTTTTGACCACAAAGTCAAGGACCTTTTTTGATGTGATAGTAGCAGGTGGCTTAGCTTCTGTCCATTTAGTAAAGTAGTCCACAGTCATGAGTCCGTACTTGACACCTTTTTCCCTATTGGAAATGCGCCAATAAGGTCGATTCCCCACACTGCAAATGGCCATGGACTCTGCATCTATTTTAATTCATATGGTGCTATTCGAGGAATTTGGAGAACCTCTGACATTTGTCACACTTTCTAATGTATTCCATTGCATCCTCGTTTATGGTCGGCCAAAAAATTCCTTGTCTAAGTATCTTTTTAGATAGACTTTGCCCCCAACATGGTCACTACAGATTCCTTCGTGTACCTCTCGCAACAACTGTTTTGCCTTTTCTTTGGTGACACGTCATAAAAGTGGTAATGAGTACCCCATTTGATACAAAATCCCATCCATTAAAATTCATCGAGCAATCTACCGTATTAGTTTTCATGACTGATTTCGATCAGTAGGAAAGAGGCCAGGCTTGAGTTATTGTATGATGGGGATGATCCATGTATGCATGAACTTGATAACCATAGTGGAGTTTGTTTCCTTTATGATAGGAGCTGCTAGATATATGCGTCTATTGCACTTGCCAGTTTTGCAAAAGCATCTGCATTTGTTTTCTTGTCGCGAGGTACCTATTTATAGTATACTTATCAAATTGTGCCAATAGGTCCTTAGCTTTGTTTAAGTAAGAGACCATTTTAATCCTTATGCTTGATAGTCTCCTAGGATTTGGTTCACCGCCAACTATGAATCGCTATAAATTTTGAGTAACTGCGCATTGACGTCCTTTGCTAATCGTAAGCCAGCGAGAAGTGCCTCATATTCTACTTCGTTATTTAAGGCAACAGAAACAAATCATAGTGCACAATGATAGCGATGTTCTTATGGATTAATTAGGATTAGTCCTTCCACGAAGTTTTGTTCGTTAGATGAACCATCTACGAATAACTTCCAAACATTTTTCTTTTTTTTTCCTTGATTTTTCCATTGTTGGGGTCTGCTTGTTGGTAGATAACCCTGTATACTTAGCAACAAACTCTACATGATAGTGCCCTTTCATAGTTGCTCGTGGTTGATAGGCTATCTTGAATTGGCTTAGTTCTACAACCCATTTTAGTAGATAACAAGCTGCGTCGGGCTTTTGCATAACTTGCTTGTGTGGATGGTCGGTGAATACTGTGATGGGGTGACCTTGGAAATACGGTCTGAGCTTTCTTGCTCCGAGCCAAAGGCAGTACACTAACTTTTCTATTGATGGATACCTTGATTCTGCTCCTATCAGCCATTTGCTTATGTAGTATATTGGGTGTTGCACTTTATCTTCTTCCTTGATCAATACATCACTACACCATGCTTAATGATTGCAAGATAGACGTATAGAGTCTCTATGTCAATTGGATTGGATAGAATAGGAGGTTGTGCCATGTGTTTTTTAATGGCCTGAAATGCTTGCTCCCATTCTTCCATATAGTCAAACTTCCTACTACCTTTTAGAAAATGAAAGAACGGGACACACTTGTCTGTAAATTTTGCAATAAACCTACTAAGGGCAGCCTCTCTTCCTGTTAGACTCTGAAAATCTTTAATCTTGGTTAGTGACTTCATATCGATTAGCACTGAATTTTTTCTTGGTTTCCCTTGATCCCTCATGCATTAACTATGAACCCGAGGAATTTTCCACAACCAACTCCAAATGAACACTTTGGAGAATTTAGCTTCATCTAGTATTTCTTCAAAACACTAAAGCATTCCTCCAGGTCTTTGACATGCCCTCCAGTTTTCCTTGATTTTACTAACATATCATCGACATATCCCTCCATGTTATGACCTATTTTTTCTTTAAACATCTAGTTGACCACGCACTAATAAGTGGCACTAGCTTTTTTTAGGCAAAAGGGCATTACCCTATAGAATTATAGTCTAGAATATGTTAAAAAATTGGCGTGTTCCTCATTTGGGGATGCATACTAATTTGGTTATAACCAGAGTATGCGCCCATGAAGGCCGCATCTTATGTCCTGTTGTTGCATCGACCAGCTGGTCAATTCTTGGTATTGGGAAATGATCTTTTCGACAGGCTTTATTTAGGTCAATAAAATCCATGCATGTCATCCATTTACAATTTGGGTTGGGGACAAGCACTGGATTGGAGACCCGTGATGGATAAAATGCTACTCGAATGAATCCATCTTCTTTTGGTCTTTTAACTTCTTCTTTTAAGGCTTTCGACCTATCTTTGTCGAACAACCTATTTTTCTGCTATACAGGTGGGAACTTTTTATCTATATTAACAATATGTCTTATCACGACAGGGCTAATTCCGATCATGTCCTTATGCGACCAGACAAAGATGCCCTGGTTTCTTTTTAAGAACCCCACAAATTCTTGTAAATTTTTTCTTAAATTCTTACCGACCTTGACTAAATTCTTATCTATATAGGAGGGCATACATATGTGAATGCTTGGAGATCGACTAGTATGAGTCTTCCAATTATTGCATTATAGGCTGAAGGACAGTCGACTACGATAAATGTTTCCAAAATTTCCCTATTTGTTGTTGTTGATCTTGCAGTAACTAGTAATCTAATAGACCCTACTGGTGTAAGACCTTCCCCACTAAAGCCATATATTGCCTGGCTTCATGGCTCCAAGTCTCATATTGACATCTTCATCATCTCCCAAGACGATTTGTACAAAATATTGATCGAGCTTCCTCTATCGACCAACAACCATTTTACAATCATATTAGAAATTTGAACGTCTATGACCAGGGGGTCTGGATGTGGGAACCTAACATGTTGAGAGTTTTGCTTGGAAAAGGTGATTAAGTCATATTCTGTTCGAGTTTATTTTTGGGAGTTCAATCCTCGACTGTCAGCATTTCAGTGACTTGCTCATGACGCAGTGTTCTGGAGTATCTTCCCCTTTCCATGCCACTACGCTAGCCAAGTGTGGTCCACCACATATAGTGAGTAGGGTGCCCATGATCAGGAGGCTGTAATGGGGGTGAGCGTTGGCTTCCCCATGTCTGCTCAATACCCCCAGTAGCCATTGATTGGGGATCAACCCTTGCTCAAACATATTTCCTCAAATGTCCTTGTCGAATTAAGAACTCAATCTCATCTTTCAACTGGTTCCACTCATTTGTATCATGACAATAGTCATTGTGAAAATGAAAAAAATTATTCGTATCCCTTTTTGATGTCTTTCTGGATTAGGATTGGTCACTTACATGGCACAGTCGTATGACTAGCTTGATAAACATCTGCCCGAATCTCGGTCAAAGCTGTATAGTTGGTGAATCTTGGCTCATCTTCAATCAGCTTTGGTCGTTTTTTCTCAGAGTGGCAGACTCATTGTTCGGCCTTTTCCCTCCATTTTCCCTCCATTTTCCCCACCATTCTTTCCACCATTGTTGGCTTGCTCATATTACTATTAGCTTTGGTTGGCTCTTCCTTTTTGTTTGTTGCCACCCCTTTTCATTTCCCTCATTGACGATGGCATCCTCAAACTTGATGTATTTTTTTTCTCAGTCAAGGAATTCTTGAGTAGTTATTACTCCATTTTTTCGTAAGTTGTTCCATAAATGAGAATGCCTTTTAACCCCTGCTGTGATTGCAATCATTTTTCCTTCATCGCCAACAGATTTGGCACAAGCAACTGTTCTCATAAATCTCTATATGTATTCTTTTAAAGTTTCGTCATTCTGTTGGAGTATGTCGACCAGCTAGTTCGCCTCTGTTGGGTGTATTCGAGCAACATAGAAGTAATGCCCCATGTTTAGGGTACCGGGTAAAATTCAGGTTTACATGAAATTTTATTCTCATAAATTTTATTTCAAAGTATTTTGATAATTGTAAGAAATATGGTATGCCTTGTGTGTTAGTTATATGTTTAAATATTGGTTATTATATAATAAGTTTGGTTATGCAATCAAACTAAGACTGCGGTCGCGGACTAAGTCAAAATTCCTAATCGTGTGAAAATCTTGGATCTAAAATATTCTCCAATAATTATAAATACGTGAAAATAATAATTTTAATGATTTTCCTAGAAAATTCAATATGTGCAAGCTATGGGAAAATACTTAATCCTACTTAAGGTGGAATTAAGACCAAAGGAAATTACTTAAGTAAAATTATGTAATATTTATTTTTGTAAGACAAATGTCATCAAATATTTTTTTTATGACATTCAATTATATTAAAAATCCTATGGTCTTTTAGTTGAAAACTATAGGAAATTACATTTTTACAAAAAAGAATCATTCTCGCCTTGGGGAATAAGTAGCTTTATTTAAAAATAAAAGAATATAGGTGGGCATAAGTGTCTTTTAGAGGGGTCCATTGGCATATGAGTGGTAAGGGATTCATCATATTCCTATTGTCACTTCATGTCTTATATTAAACTAGCTAAGAGGAAAACCAACAACCCATTCTTCCTCTTTCTTTTCCTCTCTACACGTCTAGTGTGACGTGCTGCGACATGACACACCTCCAGGGGGCCATTTTGTATATATGAGCATGCCTTGGTGCTTGATCATTAGTCAAGTCTTGCACCAAGTAACCTCATGTTTGAAATGTGCCCTGAAAGCATATGTAGTAGACATTGTTTTTATGAAATAAATAAATGAATTGAATTTGTTATGCATATATTTTATGGACTATATTATTCTGTGATAATATTAAGTAAATATCAGGAAAATTCTTAAGTTCATAAATGTGATCTCAAACACGTATTGGTATGGGAGGATTGTGTTTGAGATAAATGAACTTGAATAGTTCGCAGTAAAATAAAGTTTTGGAATCTTTGAATTAATTACTGCAAGCACGGTCCACTAGTATTATGAATACATGTGATCTAGATTCGGATCACTAGTGTGGTAGGACACTTTAGTGGAGGTGCTTTATATATTAGAGAACATATAGAACTGGACCAGATATGTTTATTAATACTTAGTTAAATACCGTTTCCAAGTATTAATTAAATATATCGACTGATGATCATATACAAATAGATCTTAATCCTGAAGTTACTATGAACTCCTGTTTATGTTATATGAGTTCTTTGATTCACTTGTTAGGGTCTGTCAGAATGATCAGGCTAGAAACTTTTGTTTTGGGAACTCATTAATGTAGATGGCTGGGGACATAGTATACAGATATGGAATCTATGCCTTCTCGCAAGAGATTGAATGATGATTCTCTTAAGGGTTGACTTTTGGGACTGAAAGGTTATTGAGATCAAATTCATAATTTAGTTATGAATTAACCTTCACTAGTAGAGTCAATGGTACTTAAGGAAACAAGGGATAATTAAATGGGTAAAACGGTAATTTTATTCCCGATTAATTATGAACCATCATTAGAGGGTTAAGTTGTATGAAATGATTATATCAATGGACGCTTTATGATTATAAAGTACTCAGTAAATGAAATGTCTATATTTACAAGAGTGCAGTCTCATATTTATAGTGGAATAATCATGAGATTAATAAATAAAGATTATTTAATTAATAATCTCAAATTTATTGGAGCTTGAAATTATAGGTCCATAGGTCCCCATAGCGGCTCTATCAACACTGTTCAAGGTAAGAGTTGATATGAAGGGAAAATAGTTTAAAGACATATTTAAAAAGAAATTTGTTCTTCAGGCCAAATATGTAATTATATGATAATAGTGATTAATTAATTAATTACAAATTAGTTGTAGTTAACAAAATTAATTAATATTTAATTATTGTATAATTTTCGAAATTATATTAAATAATTAAATTAATTTTGAAATTAAATTAAATAATTAATTAATTATAATTTTTGAAATTATAATAAATTAAATATTTATTTTCGAAAATTTTGGATTTAATTAATTGGTAGAATTAATTAAATATCTTTATTTGAGTGGGAGATAATAATCTAATAAGTTCAAATTGGATTTGAATTTAAAAGATTAATATTTATTCAAATAATTAATTATATTTGATAATTAATTTAAATTTGAATTAGTTATTAGGTTGTTAGATCTTATCTGGCAAAACAGTTTCAATAAATAATTAAATAAAAATTGAAAAAACAACATCCCTAAAATTAGGGAGGCTACACGTGCACACATAGTCCATGGACTGTGTGTGGCGTGTAGGGCAATTTTTATGGATGAGATTTTTATTTAATTAATTAATTAATTAATGGATAATTCAAAAATTGGTTTTTGGATTTTTTCATTAATAAAATAATTAATTAATTAAAAAGTAAATTGTAAAATGGTTACATATTTATTTTTTAAATTTGAATATTTTTTTTTAAGTATGACTAATCAGAAAAATATTCAGAGAAGTGAGACAACTCAGACTATTCGCTCTGTGAAAAAAATTGAACGATAGTTTTTTCTCCCTGAAAATAAAGAACCAATTCTCATGCCTATTCTCTTGATCTCATGAGTTGAGTACATCAAGTAGAATCACAAATAAACCACCCTTCATTCTCTAAGTGCCCACACATTTCTTGAGGTGTAGAGAACGCTTTGGAAGATCTTGGTGTGAGTACGTGGGAGCGGCTTGGATAGGAAGATCGTTCTAAATACGAAAAGATAGCAAGGAAACTTGATAGGCTTCAAGAGGTATGATTTCTATTATTATCTTGCTTATGATTAATGTATGTATATTAATGGATCTGCATATTTAAAGGTAGTTTAAATATGTTACAAAAATTTTGTTGTACACTGGGCCAACCCCACCACCATTCCGCTGCGTATTAGGAAACTCGTTCCTAACACCTCATGCGTAGGGGATGACACTTTTGTAATTATGCATATGTCTCCCAGACGAAAATCATATCTGTTCCTGGGAAGAATTCATTTCCTTAGAAAGCTCCTTATGGGGAGGTGACCTGGTGACTTAAGGAAGCACCATGGCCACCAGCAGATAGGGGCTTAGGCTATTTACTCCCTTGCCCTATCAAGGCCTTATATGAATGAAACGATGTTTTTCCATGTCCCTTTGTGTATGCTTTCTTTACGGTCTATGTGTCGCTTGTTTGTTACCTTCATTGGGCCATCGCGTGCCACTTGACTATGTTGTATGCTCGGGTTGTTGTGTGGGATGTTGTCTTTGGAAAGCTTGCCTCGTGCTTGCTCCCGCTTCATAATTTCCCTTACATGTATGAGCCTTGTAACGTGGCTAACCATTGAGTTTGTTTGCCGCAGGTGTGAATTCTAGGCTGACTTGCTAGCTAAGAGCGCTAACAAGTGCCACACGTTCCGTCAATTCGAGTATCAAAGTTGGCGGCCTGTGACAGTTGGTATCAGAGCTAAGTTTGAGAAATCTTGGTGACTCTGCATGATGGTGAGCAATACTCAAAAGATTGAAGCATTGGAGAAGTGCGTTGGAGCTAGACAGCCTGGATGAAAGGGTCAGGGATCTTAGCTCTGCCAGGCTAGAACCAGAGACGACTAACGCACAAAACCGCGTGGCTGTGTTGGATCGAGATACGACCAATCTACTAGCCCGCATAACTGCAATCGAGCGGAGGGAGAACCTTTCAAGCACATCCAATAGTCCTCAGAGGGAGGAATGTATTAAGGTAGTGGAGCGAGCGGTGAAGGACCTACAAGAAGCATTAAATGTCCTCGAAGATAATTGTAGGGGGTCAGTCAAGGCATTGAAGGATGAGATGTTGGAGATGAACACCAAGCTGAACCTTACCATGAGGGCAGTTGGGAATCAGCCTGCAACTGGACCCATTGGCATGGAATATGGGAGAGTAAAAGTCCCTGAGTCGAGGCCCTACGGTGGGGTTAGAGACGCGAAGGACTTAGAGAACTTCCTCTTTGATATGGAGCATTACTTCAGAGCCGTGAGAGCTGAATAAGAAGATGGCAAGGTCGCCATGGCAACAATGTACTTATCTGCAGATGCCAAAGTGTGGTGGAGGACGAAGTACGACAACATTCAGAACGGCAGATGCACCATAGCAACATGGGAAGATCTAAAGAGAGAATTGAAGATTCAGTTTCTCCCTGAAAATGTTGCCTACATAGCTCGACGCCAGTTGAGAGAGATGAAACACACCGGAACAATCCGAGAATACGTGAAGAAATTCTCTGGGTTGATGCTGGATATCAAAGACATGTCCGAAGTGGAAAAACTCTTCGCGTTTTTAGAAGGTCTGAAGCCTTGGGCAAAGCAAGAGCTCGAGAGACAGCGAGTGGCTGACCTAGCCACTGTTCAAGCTGCTGCCGAACGACTGACTGATTACTCATCAGGGAACATTCAATCCAAGAAGACCAATCCGTCAACTAGTGGAAGTAATGTTGGGAGTAAAAAGTTTGGGAAGTCTTGGCAGAGCAAGAGTGGGGGAGGAGAGAAAAGGAGTGTGGAGTCTAACTCTCCTAACAAAGGTAGTAACCCCCTGTTCAAGAAGCCTCTTACATGTTGGATATGTACCGGACCTCATAAGTCGACAGAGTGTCCTCACAAATCCAAGATGAATGCCCTCTAGGCGTCATTTACCCAAGGGGAACAAACCAACGAAGAGGAGGAGGAGGAAGAGTATACACACATGGGTGCCCTCCGGATGCTAAATGCTCTCAAGAAACACGGTGCGAAAGTGAAGAAGACCCTTGGAAAGGGACTAATGTATGTGGACGCCACTCTAAATGGTAAAATGGCCGGAAGTGTGATGATCGACACGGGCGCCACTCACAACTTCATTTCAGAGATCGAAGCTAAACGTGTGGGACTAAAATTGGAGAAGGACCATGGCGGCATGAAAGCGGTTAACTCAGAAGCCTTGGCCACAACCAGTGTGGCTAAAAAAGTGAACATGAAGATCGGCTCGTGGGAGGGGCAGACTGACTTGGTGGTCGTGCGAATGGATGACTTTGATGTGATATTGGGTATGGACTTCCTTACAGAAAAGGGAGCCATTCCCATCCCAACTACGGGAAGCTTACTCATAATGGGGGAGACACCTGCAGTGGTTCCTGCTAAAGTAGAGCAGCCCCCAGAAACCAAGTTGCTGTCAGCCTTACAATTGAAGAAGGGCATGAGAAGACAAGAGCCCACGTATGTTATCCTACCCACAGTATACGAGGATACGGTGGATGAAGTCATTCCATCAGAAATTCGAATGGTCTTGAAGAAGTATGTGGATGTTATGCCGGATCAACTCCCCAGAGCCTTACCACCTAGAAGAGGGAATGATCACCATATTGAGCTGGTACCAGGAGCCAAACCACCTGCAAAGGTGGCCTATAGGATGGCACCCCCTGAACTAGCAAATTGAGGAAGCAGTTGAAGGAATTACTAGAGGCGGACTTCGTCAGACCATCGAAGGCACCATTTGGTGCGCTCGTGCTATTTCAGAAGAAGCATGATGGGAGCTTGAGACTATGTATTGATTATCGGGCTCTCAATAAGGTGACAATGTGTAATACGTACCCCATCCCCTTGATCGCCATCTTATTTGACATGTTGAGTGGAGCGAAATTCTTTACGAAACTGGACTTGAGATTAGGCTACTATCAAGTGCGGATAGCAGAAGGGGGTGAGCCGAAGACAACGTGTGTGACTCGATATGGAGCATTCGAGTTCCGAGTCATGCCATTTGGGTTGACAAACGCACCAGCCACATTCTGTACGTTGATGAACCAAGTTTTCCAGGAATACCTAGACAAGTTCGTGGTAGTCTACTTGGATGACATTGTGGTCTATAGCTCCACAATAGAAGAACATCAACGACACTTATCTCAAGTGTTTCAGAAATTGAGAGAGAACCAACTCTATGTGAAGCGATAAAAGTGCTCTTCGCACAAGAGAGAATCAAGTTCCTAGGCCACATAATAGAACGTGGTCGGATCCGCATGGATCTAGAGAAGGTGCGGGCCATTCAAGAATGGAAGGCCCCCACCAATTTGAAGGAATTATGCTCTTTCCTTGGTTTAGCCAGCTATTATCGAAGATTTGTGGAGGGCTATTCAAGAAGGGCGACACCCTTGACCGAGTTGTTGAAGAAGGGTGTAACTTGGACGTGGACCGATAGGTGTGTCGAAGCATTTAAGAGTCTGAAGGAAGCCATGATGCGAGATCCTGTCCTCGCCTTACCAGATGTCAGTAGGCCCTTCGAAGTGTAGACAGACGCGTCTGATTACGCTTTGGGAGGGGTACTTGTACGAGAGGGCCACCCCGTAGCTTATGAAAGCCGCAAACTTACGGAGGTAGAAAGGCGGTACACTGCACAAGAGAAGGAGCTTCTCGCAGTAATTCATTGTCTAAGAGTGTGGAGGCACTACTTATTGGGGTCGAAGTTTGTGGTGAAAATAGATAATGCCGCGGTGAGTCATTTCCTCACCCAGCCAAATCTTACCCCTAAACAAGCACGATGGCAGGAGTTCATAGCAGAATTCGACTTTCATTTCGAACACAAGGCGGGCCATCTAAACCAGGTGGCTGATGCCCTAAGTCGCAAAGCTGAGTTAGTGGCTCTAAAATTGCTAGCAAATATGTCGGCTAGCATGGTGACTACTCCAATCCGAGAGCGCATTAAGGAGAACCTGGTGAAAGACCCGGTGGTGAAGACCATCATGAATCTCGCAAAAGAGGGAAAGACTCGCCAATTTTGGGTAGAAGATGATCTTTTGTGGGCCAAGGGTGGCCGCTTATATGTTCCAAAGACGAGAGATTTGCGGAGGACACTAATGAGTGAGTGTCACGACACCTTGTGGGCAGGCCATCCAGGGTGGCAGAGAACTTATGCCCTATTGAAGCAGGGGTACTACTGGCCACAAATGCGCGATGATATCGTGGAGTATACCAAAACCTGTCTCATCTGCCAGCAAGACAAAGTGGAGAGACACAAGACGCCAGGGTTGTTGGAACCTTTGTTAGTCCCAAGCCGACCATGGGAGAGTGTGTCGCTTGAATTCATTACTAGTTTACCGAAGATGGGAGACTTGAGTGCGATCTTAGTGATCGTGGACAGATTTTCAAAGTATGCAACCTTCATATCGGTGTCAAAGTATTGCTCGGCAGAAGAGACAGCGAGACTTTTCTTCAAGTATGTAGTGAAGTATTGGGGAGTACCCCAAAATATAGTTAGTAACCGTGATGGAAGATTCACAGGGACCTTTTGCTCCGAGTTATTCAACCTTTTGGGGTCACAACTAAATATTTCCTCGAGCTACCATACTCAGACAGACGGACAGACTGAAAGATTCAATGGGATGCTAGAAGAGTACTTTCGGCATTTCGTCAGTGCCAACCAAAAGAATTGGCCGCAACTACTAGACGTAGCTCAATTTTGTTTCAACTCTTAGAATAGTTCTTCGTCAAACAATAGTGCTTTTGAAGTTGTTAACGGTCACCAACCGCTGTTACCCTACACAGTGGATGAGTATCGAGGAAGAAATCCGAGAGCCTTTAATTTCACGAAAGACTGGAGGAAAACCAACGAGATTGCCCAAGCCTATCTGGAGAAGGCATCAAAGAGAATGAAGAAGTGGGCAGATTAGAAGAGGCGACCATTGGAATTCAAAGTAGGCGACTTAGTGATGATCAAGATGAGGCCCGAATAATTGAGATTCCGAGGGAATGAGGACATCAGACTCGTCCGCAAATACGAGGGTCCTGTTCCAGTCATCTCGAAAGTGGGCCTAACCTCCTACAAAGTCAGCTTACCAGAATGGATGAAGATACACCCGGTCTTGCATGTCAGCAACCTCAAGCCGTATCACGAAGATCCAGAAAATCCAGCGCGCAACCAGTCTACCAGAGAAGGAGTCAGCATCAAGCCACGAAGTAGCAGACAACCTAAAGAAATCCTAGCAGAGAGGACCATGGTCGTGGACAAAAAGAAGAAGAAAGAGTTTCTGGTGAAGTGGAAAGGGCTCGGAGATGAAGAAATTTGCTGGGAAAGGGCGGAGGACTTGCACAATCTTATGCAGAAGATTGAAGATCAGGAAGAAGCAGGTTCGTCGAGGACGCCGAATATTTAAGTGGGGGAGAGTGTGACATGCTGCGACATGACACACCTCCAGGGGGCCATTTTGTATATATGAGCATGCCTTGGTGCTTGATCATTAGTCAAGTCTTGCACCAAGTAACCTCATGGGTAGGGGATGACACTTTTGTAATTATGCATATGTCTCGCAGATGAAAATCATATATGTTCCTGGGAAGACTTCATTTCCTTAGAAAGCTCCTTAGGGGGAGGTGACCTGGTGACTTAAGGAAGCACCATGGCCACCAGCAGATAGGGGCTTAAGCTGTGTACTCTCTTGCCCTATCAAGGCCTTATATGAATGAAACGATGTTTTTCCATGTCCCTTTGTGTATGCTTTCTTTACGGTCTATGTGTTGCTTGTTCGTTACCTTCATTGGGCCATCGCGTGCCACTTGACTATGTTGTATGCTCGGGTTGTTGTGAGGGATGTTGTCTATGAAAAGCTTGCCTCGTGCTTGCTCCTGCTTCATAATTGCCCTTACATGTATGAGACTTGTAACATGGCTAACCATTGATTTTGTTTGCCACAGGTGTGAATTCTAGGCTGACTTGCTAGCTAAGAGCGCTAACAAGTGCCGCACATTCCGTCAATTCGAGTATCAAAGTTGGCGGCCCGTGACACCTTGCTTCTCTCTTTCTCTTTCTCCTCTTTCATTTTTTCTTCTTTCTCTTCACCATTTTAGCAAGAAAGATCTCCCATCTCACTAGAAAATCTGAAAATAAATCTCTATCTCTTCTGACATGAACTCAATTAGAGCACCTCCAAGCTTGAGCTCATCAAAGAGGTAGGTGCTCATGAACATTTCTTGTTCTTCTTCCATTCTCTTGGCCGAGCACCCTTGTGTGCTTTCTCATTTTGTTTTATTGAGTTGGAGCTTTACCTAACTCAGATCATGTATGTTGAAAGAGTAGGAATCCATTTAAAGTAAGGAGAATAGCTAAAAGCTTATGCATGCAAGCCTTATTCTATGATTTCAAGGTAAGCATTAGGGTTTCAAAATCTCTCCATTTCATTCTTTATTCTAAGATTAGTTTGAATATGATAGTGGGGACTTTGGGACGAGTGTTAAGGTGTCAAGAGGACAGAGGAGTTGTTTGAAAAGCTCAAGGGACCAAGAGAAACAAAACCTAGAACTTCAAAGGTAAAAATCTTGTGTTTTGGTAATAGTTTATATTTAATCTTCCAATCTGTGTTGTAATAAAGTGTTTGATAGCGTTAGATGATGCATTCATGTGTGCTATGTTGGTCTTTTAGTTGAAATCCAAAGTTTCCATATGAAGTTTATAAAACTTTCTTGCTGCAAGATTTTATGGGTGACTTCCAACAAGTCAAACCCTAATTTTACAATTTGTTCTCATAAAACAGTTTTTACCACTGTAAAATATTGGAAGAGTACATAAGTTTAGACTTTTGAACCACTTAAAAATGTTTTGTATAACTCAAGTAATGAGCATTTTGGGATTTCATGTGCAATCTGAAATGTTGACTGACAATTTTAATAATGAGATTTTGAGCAATGATTTGAATTGGTTAAACTAATTATTTGTGGCTAAACATTTATCTTGACATTCTTGGTATATTGAATATGAAACCTATGAAACAGCTTTTAAAAATTAACTATATTTTGTGAGTAATGAATTTTCTAACTTAGATGCTCAAAATTGTTTGCTGTCAAGATGGTGTTGTTACAGTGGCTTCCAACAGGCCAAACCTTAGGTTATTTGTCAAATTTTCAAATGGAACTTTCATAATTTCATTATTTATTGAAACACTAATATTAGAATTTTGAAACACTAAAAAATATTATTTCTAGGTGAAGTTATAATCTTTTTCTGATTGATGTGCAAGCTGGAGTGAAAAAAGCTGACATTTTGAAGAGTGCATGTTTGAGAACTATTTTGGCAAGTTTAAAATCAACATTTTTAGCTAGTTTCAATTATTTAGAATATTTATATTAATAAATTTCCCTGCAAGAGTTGACTAAGAAATACCCCATAGATTGTGAGTTTTGATTTTCTTAAAAAGGTTGTCAAATCAAGTTATGTTGTGGACAGATTTGGTTGTTAAACTTTAAGTCATAATTCACTAGTCAAATCATGCTTCTTTTTCTTAAAGTAAATATAAGACAACTTTTTATGGATTAAGAGTTAAGATTTAAGTTGCCTAAAATATAATGAGGTTTTATATTTTATTGAAAAATCTTAAGATAGTACTTTTGTGTGAGATAGGACTATATTTTTTTCACAAAAATAATTATCACTTAGGACTAATATTTGTTTATTTGATTAATTGAGAAAATAAAATCTTTTTGGATAATAAAACTTACAGGTTTCTTAATTTACTTAAAATTGACCTTTTTAATTTACAAGATTAATAAAATAAAAGATTTATTTTTCAAACATGTTAATTCTAATTTCAGAACGTTTTCCTTTACAATTTTAATAAATCGGGAGATAGCGTTAACACTTTTATTTTATAAGCAAAATAAGAAAGCGGTAATGAAAGTTTTCTATAGGCTTAAGAATGTGGTCTCTTTATTCAATTGGGAATTTATTTCCAAATTTCTGGCACCATTTTTTGTAGGCATGTTTTTCTGAATTATGTGATAAGGCTATAAATTTCAAGGGTTTAGTCTAAGCTTTAATATTTAAGAAAAAATGCTTTTAAAGTATTGAAAATTAGTTAAATTAAGTTCCCCCCTAATTTATCAACTTAAAGACATAAACTTAATTAATCAAACACCATAATTAGTCCGAGTCATTGTATGGATTCCATTACAGTGTTATGAACACTCATTTCTAGACTCAAGAATCCTGCTTATCCGCTAAGGACAACTGGTAAGACAACTTATGAATGTTTGCCTACAACATGACATGATTATTTTTAATTTAAGACCTAAGTACACAGTTGAAAACTATAACTAGAAGGTTACTTAAGACCATTGTCTTAAGGAGGTTCACATACTCATAAATAAGGTAAACAGTTATGGTTATGACATCCAGCTAGCTACCAGTATCAAGTAAGTAAGAACTAGGTAGCTCCCGATAAGTAAGTAAGCAAGTGTTGGGGTTTTATGCCCTAATTAAAACCCAAATTCTTTGTAATCTCATTTTATTATCAATAAAAGAATAGAAATCATTTTTTGACTTGGTCAATCACTTTGCTCACATGTTTTATTTTCATGATTATTTGTTTAATATAAACTTCTATTAAATCCCGAGCATATAGCTAATCTTATTTATAGTGACGTGATCACAGTGGAATATAAATATGATTATATGTTCAAAAATAAGTTAGTCCTAAGATTAGTCAGTGCACCGGATTTACACTGACTTGCCAATCTACGATATGGTCTACTTACACATTACAGTGTTATGTTCTTTCCAGAACATTAGCAAAGTAGATAAGATCGGATGTATTTGTTACATCGGACAGGACCGATATTGACAGTTGATAAGATAAGTAAACATACCGTTATTATCTATTCTAGTCATATCATATAGTTGACCATAGGTCAATTCAATCTCAATTCTAAGTGGTTAGTATTCTAACTGATTGTATTATTTGAGTTCTTTGACTTGTTCGTTACCAGCTTACCCTACGGACTAGCCCATACTTACATCTTGGGAACTCGGTTGTATAATTGAGTGGGAGTGTTAATCATAGATATGAACATCTATAGCTTCTGATGAAGAAGTGAAACGATGGTTTCCTTTTAGTTTGGTTCAAGGTGATAAATGATAGAGATCTCATTTCAGTAATTAAATTAGTTTACTGAAATATCATTTACAAGGAACTAAGTGTTTTAAGGATAAAATACAATGAGGGGTAAAACGGTATTTTAGTCCTATCTCATTGTAGACCGTCTATAGAGGATTGAGTGACAATTATGGTTGTAACAATGGATAATTAATAGCGTATCTATATTTGTTATAGAGCGTTCTATGAATTCAAGAGTGCAATTCCAAGTCTATAGTGGAGTCACGAGGAATTAATAAGTTAGTAAATTTATTTGTTAGATTTATGATAACTTATTGGAGCTTGATTTCATAGGCCCATGGTCCCCATTGTACCTCGGATAAAATCATCTAGATAGTCTCAATTAATTGATTTAATTATCAAAGTTGACCATGTCAATTTTGGATAGTTTCACAGAGCTGTGTAATTTTGAGAAGAAAAGAGAAATTATGGCAGATTTATTAATTAAGATAAATTGGTATCTAAATTAATAAATAAATTTAAATCAAGGTTCAAATTATAAATAATTAATTTGATAAATGATTTAAATAATTATTTAATTAATTAAATCAATAGAAAATAATACAGGCCTTGATTTTAAGTCCAATGGGCTTATAATCAAATGGGAAATTTCACGGGCCTATAGCCCCTGATAATTTCGACCTAGGGCTTCAAAATGGCTGTTATTTTATTGATTTTTTAATTAAATTAAATGGTCTTGAGTCTATAAAATGAGTGCTTAGAGAGAAGATTTAAGAGACGACAGATAAGTCACAAGTCAGATTTTCTGATAGTTTTATATTCTCTCTAAACACAAATCCTTTTCTAAGCCACTTTGTTATTTTCTCTTCTTCTCTCTATATCTATCTCATGTGTTGAGAATTGCCCACACTAGTCTAGGTGGTTCTAAGAATACATTGGAAGATCGTGAAGAAAATAGAAGATCGGTTCAGTTTCTTGATAATACTCTGCGACAGAGAGGATACAAGAGTTAGAGTGTAACACCCTACTACCTTAGGGCCGCTACTTAGTGAGTTTAAGACAGAAATCGTGCTTTTGACTGACTCTAGGTGGTTTCTAAAACCAAAAGTGTGAATAAATCAAATTTTAAGGCTGTACTCTTTTAAAAATGTTTAACTTCATTGAAAGCGTTAAGTATAAAACATCTGGGATCCCAAAATAAGGTTTACAAAATATTTACAACTCAAAAATGGATTTACACCAGGTTAACTATCAAAAGAATGGATTAATACAACCATTTACAAAATGCCCCCAACCAAAGCAGTCAGGCAGGCCGAACATGTACGCGCCGCCCCGACGCTCTCCATACTCATGGCCGGTTGACTGACTCCTTGCTTTTACCTGCCACACGGAGCACCCGTGAGCCGAAGCCCAGCAAGAAAACCCAAATAGCACATAACATATGCAAATAATATAGCTGGCATAATTCACAGATATATAGGAAAACCATCAGATTAACACAAGCACGGCCATGCCGCCCCAGAGGCCTTACCAAAGCTTGGGGTCTCGGTCCTCACCGTAGGATAACTCATGTTTCCCTTGGGTCCCACCCTGGCTATAGCATCCCATGTGCTGAGCGTTACTTCCGGCCCTACTGCTGTACCCGGCCTTCGCCGCTCTCGGCCTTAGCCGTTCATTCTATTATAATCACACATATAATACATTCTGAAATAACCATTCAAGCATACAATAGTTCATCTAAGATTACACATTTGCACACAATATAATCTAGGGCCGTGCCCTGCAATCACACAGTGGGCCCATGCCCTATTCTCGGGTGTTACGGTTTTCTTACCTGTATCCCGAGCTTTCCGATGCACCACGGTCACGAGCACAGTCCTCTACCACGAGCCTCTCCGAAATCCTAGTCACAACACACATAAAACACTTTTAATACTAACCAAACCCAAAACCACTTCCCGGGACCAATCCCGCACTCTCGAGACTCCCAAATTCCTAAAACAAATCATTGGAAACATCCCCCGAACCCCCGGAGCAAAAGCTCAAATTTGTAAAATTTCAAGTCCTGAAAAAGGCGTAGCGCCGCGGCGCTACCCGCAAGGGCCGCGACGCCCAGAGAAGTCAGAAAGCCCCCTGACTGTAACCAGCTTCGCGCCGCGGCGCCCAAGAACAGGGCCACGGCGCGCCCTTACGAACCCAAAATTTCTGGGTTTCTCTCCTTCAATTCCTTCATCCAAAATACCTCCAAACCAGCCCAAACACATATCTCAACCCCAAAAATCAATTACAAACTTCACATGAACAATCTAACAACCTATAGACACTAGAATCAAGATCAAAACATCAACACACCCAAGATCCACACCTTTGATCTCTAATTTCAGCAACTCAAACCAAAACCCATGAAAAGCTTAACTCAAGCATTAAATTCCTCAAATCAACACAGAAACCAAACTTAAGTGTGTATAAAATCCATACCTCAAGTGAAGAATCCACCCAACAAGCTTCCTTGATCTCCTCCTAAGCTCCCACTTCAGCCCTTCTACCCTTCTTCTTCTTTCCTTTTTACTTGCCCTAGCTCTTCTTTCTCCTTCTCTTTCTTCTCTTCAATTTCTATCAAAGCATCAAGTGACCCCAAATGCCCAAACCGTATCCCCTATATCTCAGCTGAAAGTTTCATAATCCCCTTGCCAAAAGACCAATTTACCCCTTCCTAATAATCCTTCCTAACTAAACTTTCAAGGGCACTTAAGTCTTTACACTTCTATTTCAATTCTATCACTTTCTATCTTAAAACTTGTTACCCACAGCAGTTACAAACGGTTACCCAGGTTACTCAATTGCCAAAACTATAACCATTAGTTCTCACTTCAACTTACGAAATTCCTAAAGTACCCCTAGGCTCCTCCCGAGCCGGGTACAACATCCCGTTGTGACTTTTAGACTAAATAGCTCACTAGGACTGTCTCGCCGCGTGCATCACGATAAAAACTCACACTCACATGGCACAATTCACATAATACAATTATCACAGTTATGCCCTAACATGGCCAGATTACAATCATGCTCATTCTAAGACAATCAGGTCTACATGCATACTAATTCACATAGTCATGCATCTCAAATAATCAAATAGTCATATAACGTGCAATAAATCGTAATCATGCATTAAACTCATAAAAGTCACACACAGAATCTTATTATGCCCTCCAGGCACACTACTCCAGGCCCTTAAGCCTTAATAGCGAATTTGGGGTCGATACATAGAGAAACTGAAAGAAGGACTCTTTAATTCCGCTGCGTATACTGTAAGTATTATATTATTTGTTTCTCTTTGAATTCAATTTTAGAAACATGTTTTAGGCTATCTCGTATTAATTTGTTTAATATTAGATATACATGAAAATAAATAAAGATCCTGTATAAGCTTTTTCCAACAACTGGCCTCAGAGCCTTTGGTAATCTTTATTTTCATGCATGAACATGTTTAAAATTGGATTATTTGATATGTTTGAATAATTGGATGGTTTTCATGTGTTTTATGAGCATATTGATTTTATGTGAATTTTAGCAATTTTTAGGTTATTTTATTGTGTTTTCTATGCTATTAATTTGTATATATGCTTTTATTTTGTGTAAAACATGTTAAAAATTAATTAGAAAATGGTTTTCGTTTGAAAAATTGCTCAAAAATTTTTTTGGAAAAATTTGGCCTCGCTCCCATGCGCGCGCGCACACGCACGCGCACACCATGCGCACCAGCGCGCGCACGCCCGCGCGCCACCCGCGCACGCCCGTGCGCCTCCGTGCGCACCACCCGCGCGCCCGCGCACGCCCATGCGCACCAGCAGCGATGAACAGTACACGTGAACAGTACCACGGGTACTATTCATCCATTTTTTTTTTTTTTAAATATATATTTTTTTAAATTTGTAGAAATAAATTATTTATAATAAAAACCAAAAATATCTTTTTTGTTTCATCATTTAATTTTTTTTTAAATAAAGATATTTTGGTTAGTTGAGATTTAAATAATTAGATATTTTCTACAAAGATTCAAATTTAAAATTAGACTAACAACTTAATTTTAAATCTTTTAATATATTAAAATATTAGAATTATGATATCAGATATTTAAGATATTTTCATTTAAATTCTTGATATTTTTATTAAATCTTTATTTGAAAATATAAATATCTTTTTATTGTATAGTTTTTAATATTTAAAATTTAATATTGTTAGTTAGATATTTTTATGGATATTTGAATTTGTTTAACTATTTGAGATATTTTAGGCTTGTTATAACTATTTGTATTTTATTATTTTTAAATGGTTAAAATATTAGATAATAGTTGTAACAACACAAGATATTTTTTGAAAATAGCTTAGATATTGATTTTAAAATTTAAAATTGGTTAAATTTTGAAAAATATCTTTTTTTTCAGCCAATTAATAAAATATTTTTTTAATAAATGGGATTTAAATTAACTTTGGTTAATTGTTGATAAATCCTATTTAAATTAAATTAATATTTTTTTTTTCAAATTAACCTAAAACCAAGTAGATTGTTGATAAATGAAATTTAAATGAACTATTGTTAATTGTTGATAAATTTCATTTAAATTGACTTATTTTTTGTAAAAATTTAATTAATTTGAATTTTTTTTGATAAATTCTAGATAATTAATTGTGGTATTTTTGCAAATGAAATAAATTGTGGTATTTTTGCATAAATTCATAGAATTGTTCATATAGTAACATGATTAGGCCCATCCAATTATAACATGTCTGTTTGCACTATATGTGGTATTTTTGCAATTGGGCTTATATACATATAGTGGCCCATATGTTTGTTAGATATATGGTATTTTGCCAAATAAAATATTAATAAAAATGATAGGTTTTATTTGGGCCTATTAGAAAATGTAAAGTTTAAATTCCTCTCTTGTGGGTGATTCCACTTGTGAAGGCCCATTTGCTTTGCATGACTTTAGTGGGCCTAATCAATTAATAAAACGAATGTTTAAATTCCTGTCTTTTGGACCATGTATGGAAGATAGGGGGCCTTTGTAGTGGGAACGACATACTGGACCCAGCCCTCCTCCATACAAGCCCAATTGTTAAGGCCCATTTACCTGAGTTGGACTTAATTGTATAGGTTCATTATATTAGTTAAACCTAAATATTGATTAGCAACAAATTAATTCTAAATTAATTGAATTTGTTTCAATGTGACACTTTAGAATTAATAAGAAATTATAGGACTTTGGTTTTAAAAATTTGTAATCTGTTTAATTTTTTTTGGAAAACCATAGTCTTTAATTTTCTAAAAATAAATAATAAAAATACTATTTTTAATTTTATAATGAGCTTATTTTAAGGATTTTATTCGATCTCCACCGTTGGTTTAACATAGTCAATAGCTTAATGGGGCCTCGAGGCGCTTTGATTCGTCCCCCTACGGAAGGTGTTCATTAGTTATTTTGACAAGGTTAGATTTCGAAAGATAGATAATTATAGATCAAATTCTACTAGACTCACCCCTACGGTGACTACTAGGACTAAATCTATGATTATTGAAACCATGGGTCTAGCTCATAAAATAAGAGATTTTGTTTTCTTATTTTGATCGAATAGTAGGTTGTTAATAGTGGTGTCCATTATTAAATGAGTTTACAACTCTATTTAACTAGTGGTATTTTTGACTCTCACCAACCGGGACAAGGATATCATAGATTAGTTAAAAACCTAAAGAAATAGAGATATGATTGTTTTTGGTATTTTTTCTCATATCTTACATATTTTTGGTATATGTTGTGCTATTTCTTGAAATTTGTGTGAATAGAAGTTTTATTGAGCAAATGTGATTGGTTTCTATTTTATTGGTACTTTGTAGTTTTGAGTAGTGTCTGTGTCTACTCCCATCCTTTCTCAACTTTCGATGGAGAAACTCACTGGAGAAAACTTCCTTAATTGGAAGCAGAATATCAACATAAAGTTGATTGGTGACAACTCCGAGTTCGTCATGATTGAGGAATCCCCAGAACGAGCACCGTGTCCGCACGTTAGTGATGGCACCGTCAATGCTCGTAATGGTACCGTAAATGCTTTGATAGCACCATCTCTGCACGTTCGTGATGGCATCGTAAATTCTCGGATGGCACCGTGTCTGCACGTTCGTGCTCAACTCAACTATGGTCTGACGCAGCTCATGAATGAACTTCAGATTTTTGAACCTGTCATGGGTGGACCTAGTAAAGGAGGTGAAAATAAGACTACTGATGTTGCTGCTGATCTAGCTAAGGTTGAAGCTCATCCAGCTTCATCTTCGAAAGCTGGAAACAAGAGGAAAGGTGGACAAATAAACAACCCCAAGCCTACAAAGGCTGCAAAGATGAGTGCACAACCACGTGCACAGACGCCTAAGGGGAAGAACATGAAAAACAAGAAAGGTAAAGATAAGTGCTTTCACTACAAAGAGAAGGGGCATTGGAAACGAGATTGTCCTAAGTTTCTAGCAGCGAAAAACAAAGGTAATGATTATAGTTCAGTTATCTTGGAAACATGTGTTTTAGAGAATGATAAATCCGTTTGGATTATTGATTCTGGAACTACTAACCATGTTAGTAAATCTTTACAACTTCTTGAATCGTGGGAGGAAGTGAAC
Source organism: Humulus lupulus (assembly GCF_963169125.1). Lineage (NCBI taxonomy): Eukaryota > Viridiplantae > Streptophyta > Magnoliopsida > Rosales > Cannabaceae > Humulus > Humulus lupulus. The sequence continues at coordinate 145,830,805 of NC_084793.1, forward strand.
GAAGGTGGCTTAAAGCTTAGAGTTGGGAACGGAGCGTTCGTTAAGGTCCAAGCTAGAGGAAGAGCTCGTCTGAAGTTCGAAAATAAATTTTTAATTTTAAAAGATGTATTTTTTATTCCGGATTTTAGTAGAAATTTAATTTCAGTTTCCATGTTGCAATTAGAACGATTTGTTATGACTTTCACAAGTTTTAATATATCTATTTCTTTCAATGGATCACAATTGTGTATTGCATGCTTGGAAAATGGGCTTTATATTCTGCGACCTAATGAACCCCTCGCTCTTAATAATGATTTATTCAAAGTAGCTAAACCTAGGACCAATAAATGTCAAAAGACCGATAAAAAAAATATGACGTATTTATGGCACTTAAGACTAGGTCACATTGGCTATGATAGGATTCAAAGACTTACAAAGGACAGACCTTTGAGGGAACTCACCTTAGGTGAATTACCTGTCTGTGAATCTTGTCTAGAAGGCAAACTGACCAAGCGTCCATTCTTTGCAAAGGGTGATAGGGCCAAAGAACCACTTGGTCTTGTGCATTCAGATGTTTGTGGACCTTTGAATATACAAGCCAGGGGTGGTTTTGAGTATTTCGTCACTTTCATTGATGATTACTCTAGATACTCATGTTTTACCTAATGCATAGGAAATCAGAAACATTTTCAAAGTTTCAGGAATTCCTAGCAATGGCTCAGAACCAATTAGGTAAAAGGTTAAAGATCTTGCGATCTGATAGGGGTGGAGAATATTTGGATATGCAGTTCCAAGATTATTTAACTGAACTTGGGATTTTATCACAACTTACTGCCCCAGGTACTCCGCAACAAAATGGTGTAGCAGAACACCGAAACAGAACTTTATTGGAAATGGTTAGATGTATGCTTAGTTACTCTACCAACTTCGTTCTGGGGACATGCAATTGAAATCGCAAATGACATTCTCAATGTCCTGCCGTCAAAATCAATCCCCAAAACACCTTTAGAACGCTGGAATGGTCGTGAACCTAGTTTACGCCGTTATAGAATCTAGGGGTGTCCCACTCACGTCCTGAGGAAAAAGGAGAGAAAGCTAGAACCGCAAACTGAAGTTTGCATGTTTGTTGGCTATCCTAAAGGTACTCGGGGTGGACTTTTCTATAGTCATTTAGAAAAGAAATTGTTTACTTCTACAAATGCTACTTTTTTGGAAAATAACTATGTCCAGAACTTTAAACCTCGCAGCAAAGTAGTTTTAGAGGAGATGGTTAAAGAATTGACTCCAACCAATGTTCCATCGTCATCAACGCGAGTTGATGATGAAATTCCCACTCTTCATGTACAACCGACGCAAGTCGATTTAAATGAAGAAAGTACCACTGTTCCTGAGCAAACAGTCACGGAGCCTCGTCGTAGTGGGAGGGTTTCTAGAAACCCAATTCGCTATGGTTTGGATGGTGAAACCAATATGGTTGTTGGTGACACTAGTGATGATGATCCATTGTCTTTCAAACAGGCAATGGCTAGCCCTGAAAAGGAACTATGGCTCGAAGCCATGAAATAGGAAATGAAGTCTTTGTACTCAAATTCCGTCTGGGATCTTGTGGAAGCACCTAGTGACGTTAAGGCCATTGGGTGCAAGTGGATCTATAAGAAGAAACGAGGTGTTGATGGAAATATCGAGACTTATAAAGCTCGATTAGTGGCAAAGGGTTATACCCAAAGAGAAGGCGTGGACTATGAGGAAACTTTTAGTCCGGTAGCCATGCTCAAATCCATTCGCATCCTCCTATCCATAGCAGCCACTCTCGACTATGAGATTTGGCAAATGGACGTCAAGGCAGCTTTTCTTAATGGAAAGCTTGACGAGGTCATTTATATGGATCAGCTAGAAGGATTTAAAGTATCCGGACAAGAAGGAAAAGTTTGTAAGTTAAATAGGTTCATCTATGGACTTAAGCAACCTTCTCGTTCCTGGAATCTTAGGTTTGATGAAATAATCAAAACCTATGGCTTTGAACAAAATATTGATGAGCCCTGTGTTTACCAACTGAAGGCAAATCAAATAGTGGTATTCCTGGTTCTTTATGTAGATGATATCTTACTCATTGGAAACAATGTTAAGAAATTATCAGATGTGAAGAGTTGGCTGAGCACTCAATTCCAGATGAAGGATTTGGGTGAAGCAAGTTGTGTTCTAGGTATCCAGATCATCAGGGATAGAAAGAACAAACTTTTAGCTCTATCTCAAGCAGCTTACATTGATAAAGTGCTTGAACGTTTCTCAATGACAAATTCCAAGAAAGGGCGTCTACCGTCCCGCCATGGAATTCATCTTTCAAAGAAGCAGTCTCCCCAGACTCCTGAAGAGGAAGATGCAATGAGAAAAGTTCCTTACGCATCTGCAGTTGGAAGTCTGATGTATGCCATGTTGTGTACTAGACCAGATATTTGCTATGCAGTGGGAGTAGTGAGTAGGTATCAGTCAAACCCAGGACCGGAACATTGGATAGCAGTTAAGCATATCCTGAAGTATTTGAGACAGACTAGGGATTATATGTTAGTCTACAAGGGTGGTGTTCTGAACCCTGTAGGCTACACCGATTCAGATTTTCAGACTGATGTCGATGACAGAAAGTCTACTTCTGGAATGGTGTTTACTCTTGGGGGTGGAGTTGTGATTTGGAGAAGCGTAAAGCAGTCTGCAATCTCAGATTCCACCATGGAGGCTGAGTACATAGTTGCATCAGAAGCAGCTAAGGAAATAGTCTGGCTAAAGAAGTTCTATTCGGATCTTGGAGTTATTCCAGAAATGGATAAACCGCTTATGTTGTTTTGTGACAATACAGGAGCGATAGCCAACTCGAAAGAACCTCGAAGTCACAAGAGGAGTAAGCATATAGAAAGGAAGTATCACATTATTCGAGAATATGTGGCCAGGGGAGATGTGAAGGTTACGAAGATTGCAACTGAAGACAATCTTGCGGATCCGTTTACAAAGACACTACCAGAAGCTACATTTGATAAGCATATCAAGGAGATGGGATTAGTAGAATTAAGTCATTAGTTTCAATTAGTGCAAGTGGGAGTTTGTTGGGGTTTTATGCCCTAATTAAAACACAAATTCATTGTAATCTCATTTTATTATCAATAAAAGAATAGAAATCAATTTTTGACTTGGTCAATCACTTTGCTCACGTGTTTTATTTTCATGATTATTTGTTTAATATAAACTTCTATTAAATCCCGAGCATATAGCTAATCTTATTTATAGTGACGTGATCACAGTGGAATATAAATATGATTATATGTTCAAAAATAAGTTAGTCCTAAGATTAGTCAGTGCACCGGATTTACAGTGACTTGCCAATCTACGATATGGTCTACTTACACATTACAGTGTTATGTTCTTTCCAGAACATTAGCAAAGTAGATAAGATCGGATGTATTAGTTACATCGGACAGGACCGATATTGACAGTTGATAAGATAAGTAAACATACCGTTATTATCTATTCTAGTCATATCATATAGTTGACCATAGGTCAATTCAATCTCAATTCTAAGTGGTTAGTATTCTAACTGATTATATTATTTGAGTTCTTTGACTTGTTCGTTACCAGCTTACCCTACGGACTAGCCCATACTTACATCTTGGGAACTCGGTTGTATAATTGAGTGGGAGTGTTAATCATAGATATGAACATCTATAGCTTCTGATGAAGAAGTGAAACGATGGTTTCCTTTTAGTTTGGTTCAAGGTGATAAATGATAGAGATCTCATTTCAGTAATTAAATTAGTTTACTGAAATATCATTTACAAGGAACTAAGTGTTTTAAGGATAAAATACAATGAGGGGTAAAACGGTATTTTAGTCCTATCTCATTGTAGACCGTCTATAGAGGATTGAGTGACAATTATGGTTGTAACAATGGATAATTAATAGCGTATCTATATTTGTTATAGAGCGTTCTATGAATTCAAGAGTGCAATTCCAAGTCTATAGTGGAGTCACGAGGAATTAATAAGTTAGTAAATTTATTTGTTAGATTTATGATAACTTATTGGAGCTTGATTTCATAGGCCCATGGTCCCCATTGTACCTCGGATAAAATCATCTAGATAGTCTCAATTAATTGATTTAATTATCAAAGTTGACCATGTCAATTTTGGATAGTTTCACAGAGCTGTGTAATTTTGAGAAGAAAAGAGAAATTATGGCAGATTTATTAATTAAGATAAATTGGTATCTAAATTAATAAATAAATTTAAATCAAGGTTCAAATTATAAATAATTAATTTGATAAATGATTTAAATAATTATTTAATTAATTAAATCAATAGAAAATAATACAGGCCTTGATTTTAAGTCCAATGGGCTTATAATCAAATGGGAAATTTCACGGGCCTATAGCCCATGATAATTTCGACCTAGGGCTTCAAAATGGCTGTTATTTTATTGATTTTTTAATTAAATTAAATGGTCTAATTGAGTCTATAAAATGAGTGCTTAGAGAGAAGATTTATGAGACGACAGATAAGTCACAAGTCAGATTTTCTGATAGTTTTATATTCTCTCTAAACACAAATCCTTTTCTAAGCCACTTTGTTATTTTCTCTTCTTCTCTCTATATCTATCTCATGTGTTGAGAATTGCCCACACTAGTCTAGGTGGTTCTAAGGATACATTGGAAGATCGTGAAGAAAATAGAAGATCGGTTCAGTTTCTTAATAATACTCTGCGACAGAGAGGATACAAGAGTTAGAGAAACTGATTGAAGGACTCTTTAATTCCGCTGCGTATACTGTAAGTATTATATTATTTGTTTCTCTTTGAATTCAATTTTAGAAACATGTTTTAGGCTATCTCGTATTAATTTGTTTAATATTAGATATACATGAAAATAAATAAAGATCCTGTATAAGCTTTTTCTAACAGCAAGCATCGGACACCTTTGGTGACTTTGTAAGTAAGCGTGGTTGGCCACCATTATAAGTAAGACATCCAGTTTAACACCTGCGACATAAGAGTTCAGTTAAACTCCGTAACATGTATGTAAGACGTCTGGTTTAACACCGCGACATGTAAGTAAGATGTCCGGTTTAACACCCGCGACATAGGAGTCTAGTTAAACTCCGTGAGATGTGAGTAAAACGTCTGATTTAACACCTGCGACATAAGAGTCTGGTTAAACTCCGTGACACCTATGTAAGATGATTCCAGAATCAAGGCATTAATATTATGAGAGTATGTTGAATTTTCCTAAGAGTCTTACTAACCAATGTATTTTTATTATACATCTATGTTTGTGCTGAGTAAGCTAAGTAAGTTAAGTAAGTTAAGTATGATAAGAAGATAAGTACGATATATATGATATGCATGTTAAGTATGATAAGATGATATGTATGATATGTATGTTAAGTATCATAAGATGATATGTATGATATGCATGTTAAGTATTACAAGCAGGTTATGAGTTAATATAATATGAATATATACACTTGCTCTGGGATAATCTGCATGCAGGTTTACTTAGTTGCAGAAGTTATTGGGCATGACCATAAGTTTATTAGGACGTTAACATGTTCCTGGATTGTATGTTAGGGTTTGGTCTTTCGAAAACCCTATTTAAGGTTGAATATTTGTATAATCACTATTAGGGCTTCCTGTTTGTTTTCTTTATGCTATGTCTGTTAAGTTTTAATTACTAATCGTTTCGCTTACCTAGTTGTTTCATGTTGTAGGCAACCAAAAATGCAAGACGGATCAAAGGGCGTTGGAGTTTGTCATGCAGAATGTACATGTGGCCAAATTTTTGAAATCGCTACACATTTGTCAAGTTTTATTTTGTGTAAAATCTTTATGTCGTTTATGTTTAAGTTTTTTTAAGTTTCAAATACTGTAATATTATTTCAAGCATGCCCATGCTTCTAAATTAAGTAAGTAATTTAATGTTCTTTTATACAGATTTTCGAGTCTTTTAACTAAATGAAAGTAAGATGTATTTCGAAAAAAGATGTATGTTTTCCACAATTATGCTAGTCATTTTTACTGGGTCATTGCAATAGAACTGTGCATAAAACTCCTTGACTAACATCTCCCAAGAAATAATTATGGCTGGTTGGAACTTAAAGTACCATTCTTGAGCAGTATTAGACAAAGTAGTAGGGAATATTCTGCATTGAGCATCTTCTGATACTTTTTGAATATCGATCTATATCTCAAATTCATTCAGCTGAGACTTTTTGGGAGGACTGGCATCTTTAATTTTCTCAAGACTTTTGCATGGAAAATCATACTAATGAACGGAGTGCCCTTTCTTTGGTCATACTCTATATGCAAAGTTTTATTCCCGACCAACTGTTTTACAACCAGATTCAGCGAATCAATTTGAGCATGAACATTGGTAGGAATTATGCGAGTAGGAGAAACTGCTGGTATGTGTTCATCGTGACTTTCTCTTCGATCATTCAACACATTCCTCAAATCCTCTTCTCTTCGTCTCTACTCTGACCCTCCTAATCAGTCAATCACATTGGTCTGCGTTGGTTGCCCCTAGTGTTTTGGCTCTCTCGTCAGTTATTCTTGGGTAGAGGCTCATGCTATCTGTGCCTTCGCTCATGTGGTCAACCAGCATTCTTCCTTTGATACCGATAATATACATAATCTCCCTTATTATAGTCGTGTCTATCCCTAAATTGTGATCGATGGGTCCGCGACCGACTATACATGATGTCTCCTATTCGACCAAAGCTATCACGATAAACAGGGGGTGGCCTTTGTGGCCTGCGCTGGTCTCTAGGTTCCAAGGTATTGATATACCATGGGAGACCTCTAATCGCAGAGCCAATGTCAGGCTACATCCTCTAACCTGAAGGGACATTTCGTGGCATCCTTCTAGGGAGAACATGTTCATTAGTAACTAGGATTTTTGTGCTTTGGGGATGCTAATTGTCCCAATTTTGTCTTGGATTTTACTCACTTACTCGAGCAAAATGCTAAGGTGGACACAACTCATAATGTCAGCGAAAATTTGGTGGCTGTCCTTCTGGTTGAGCTACTTGAGGTTGTTTGGGGTGATGAGGGTCCTGAGGTGGTGAGGGTTTTGAGGCTGCTCATGTTGTTGTGTGTTTTATGTAGGTCGTTACCCCTGAGCTAGATGAATAGCAGCTTCCAAGGAAACAATTACATCTCTCTATTGGCGGCCCATTTCTACCAGTCTGGCATTTATCTCTAGTTGTTTTTTGTCAATCTCCATCAGCTACATAATCATTCTCTCAACCACATTCTCTTGGTTAACTTTCAGGGTGGCTAACTCACTCATAATGTAACATCCCCATTGCTACTTACAAGGTATCTCGATCAAACTCCTTGCTATCTCCCTCTAACTCCACCTGAGGCTCTTCTACAATGACTCTTGGAGCAGATGGTGGATTTCGTGGACCCTCAGACGTCTAACCTGCCTATTGACCTTAAGTGTTTTTATACTTGGGAGGCATGGTTGCTTAGTTAATTTATGACTATTGACCTCCTTGACTTCAGCTCTCAATGAAAGCACCAAAATATTGACCACAAAATTGGCCAACGGCATGGAGTCAAATAAACGATGTAAAAGTCAAAGTTGAACTGAAAAATAATAAACGAAACCAATAACTTATAGTCTTTCAGCCCAAAAAATCGGTAATAACCTACGTCAACTTGTACTTTTATTACTATAGAAAGTCCCAAACACACGATCAGATGAGCTAGAATCCATTGAGTTTCAAGTGATTGAGAGAATACAAGAATTAGTGTACAAAAGTCTCATAGCCTCACTCTAGAATATTTCGTGCGTAAAAAATAATATTTCCCTAAGCTTCTACATACAACCTTAGGAATTTACAAAATGGGTCGTGGGCCTCCCTTGAATTGTGTTACAAACTGTAATAAAGTAATTGAGAAATTAAAACAGTTAGATTTTAAAGAGAAATATTCCTATAATCATGGCTTGGAAAGACTTCTTTAGAGACCCTCGACCAACTATGGCCTAGTAGATACCGACCAGCCGGGTCGATGGTTCTTGTTCTCTTGTTGATTGCTACTTTGACTATAGTATGTCTAGCTGTCTAATAGATCTTCTTGCGATTCTCTGTCAGCTGTTCGAGTATCAACTAGACCTCTTTTCTGCTGCACCATTGCTTAATTGCCACATGTCTAAAATTCTTGCCATGTCATCAAGTTAGTTTTTGGGTAAAACATAGTAAGTCCTATAATAGGGTGAATGGGATTTCTTGAGGACGGTCATGGTGAAATTGGGGATGCGTTAACGATGGGTAAATTTGATTATGGAGTGTGTTACTACTACATTTGTTTCTTTATCATCTCTTATCCAAGGGGTGGAGGTTTGTGGGGAGTTATTTGGGTTCTGATGTTCTTTGTTGGCGCCTAGGGTTTCACATCTCCTATTTGCTATTGATATTACTATTTTTACATTGGCTCATTCTCAGAATTCCACAACTATTTGTACTCCATTGTTTTTCTATAAGAAGGCTTTTTGACATCAAGTGAATTTGGATAAGTCGTTTATTACTTGTAGTCCAAATTTTGATGAGTTGACTTAGGGAGTGTATTGAATATCTTTGGAATGGACATGTTGATGCCTAATGATAAATATTTGGGTCTTCCAACAATTGTGAGTCATAATAAGAAGTGTACTTATGAAGAGATTTATGAGAGACTTTGGAAATGAGTAAAAGGTTGGTGGCAGTCTTTTTTCTCAGCTGGTGATATGAAATTCTTATTAAGTTGGTATTACAATCTATTCTTACTTATCTTTTGATTATTTTTCGATTGCCTAAGGTACTATGTTTTAAGCTTCATTCTATGATCTTGAATTTTCAGTGGGGATCCACGTCACATAAGCGCAAGATACCATGGGTCAAATGGTTTGAGGTCTACAAACCAAAGGTTCTTGGTGGGTTGGATTTAGGGATCTCCACTTGTTCATAAAGCTCTTGTAGCGAAGCAGGTGTGGAGATTTTTATTGAATGAAAATTCTTTGGTTGCTCGATTGTTAAAAGATAACTATTATCAGGATTCATCATTGTTGGGTGCCTCGAATAAGGTTGGGTCTTCTCATTTGTGGTCAAGTTTTGTTTGGGGATTTGATCTTTTTAAGCAATGGGTTTGGTGGGAGGCTAGTGATGGGATGTGGATTGATTCTTTTAATGGCCCTTGTATTTTTAAGCTTTTCTCCAAAGCCATATAAGTCCCATTTGGTTAATCAGTTTATTTTACTAGGTGCGGTTTGGAATAATGTCCTGTTATCTAATATTTTATACCTTGCGATGTGTTGGCAATTAATACTATTCCATTAGGTTGGAATCAAGTGGATGGTACTCTTGTTTGACATTTGGATAGGGATGAAGAATTTACTATTAAGTCGACACATACCTTAGCTCTCAATTCTTATTAGTCTTCAGCTTGTTCTTCATCTAATGGGTTGACTAGTTGGTGGAATGGCATGTGGAGTATGAATATTTTTCCAAATGTTAAGGAGTTATTGTTGTAGTTGTATCATGATGCTCTTCTAGTTTCTTTGAACTTGATTAAAAGGAAGATCCTAGTTGATGCTTATTCTGCAAGGTACATTTTGGACACAGGAGACCGTTCTTCATAGTTTAGTGTTCTGTCCTACTCTCTGCCATATTTGGGTTGATTTGAGGATTCAGTCGTTGCTAAAGTCCTCATGCCATGCCTTAATGGAAGACTTTCTTGTGTTTTTGTTTAGTAGTAGTGATCACCATATAGTTAAGATGTTTGATGTGACTGTCTGTTGGATTTGGGGTGATCAAAATTCTATTATCTTTGGTGGTAAGGCAACAATGATTGATTGTGTGGATATCATGGCTTGCAATGCTTTCAATGAGTTTCAAGATATGGCTCGGCGGGAAATGGTGGGTAATGTTCCCACTCTGATTACATTTCACACACGTGTATGGAGGCCTCCAATGATGGGTAAGTTTAAACTAAATTCTTACGCATCAATTGTTAATGGGAGTTTGTTTCTGGGCACAGTGGTTGTGATTCGTGATTTTGATGGTGTTGTTTGGGCAGTGTAAATAGTGCCAATTGATAAGCTATTTGCGGTAGGCTTCGCTAAGTTATTGGCTTTATGTTATGGTTTGGGAGTTTCTTTTTAGCTGGGGTATCATATTCAAGTTGCTGAATGTGATTGAACGGTGATTGTTGTTTGGGTTTCTAGGGGTCAAAATTGTGGGTTTTTTTTTTACTCCAATTGGGTTCGAAATTATTTCTTTATTGAGTGTTGTAGGTTGGGGTTCTTGCTGCTCCATTTGTTTGTCAATGGGGTAACCCATGCACTTGCTACTTATGTTACTAGTTCCTTAGTTGAGCATATTTGGACTAATTCTTGTCGTCATATGTTATGTTCATCTGTAACAATTGATTTTGCTTTTTTTAAAAACTTTTTGGGTAGTAAAGGTACAATGTTTTAGCAACTTTGGGTATTTTTTCTAAATTTTTTTTGGTTATTAAATACTACATTTTGTATATTTTATTCATTTATTTCTTTGTTATTTTTTGTTTTATTTATTTTTATTAAAATTGATATACTTTTGATTTATGATGTTGATTGTCAACATATATTGTTGATTGGCTTTGTTGCCAACAACTAAAATAAGATGAAAGATTAAAAAAAAAGGAACGAGAACACTGGATATACATGGTTGAGTTATTAATTAACCCTAATCCACGAGTCACTTGTATTAGGATGATAAAGAACTTGCACAACTCAAGCTCTCTTGGTTTTCAGGCAGCGTATGTGCTCACTCTGAAAAATGGCAATCAGATCCTTTACAATGTGTGCCCTGGCCCTATTTATAGGAAGCTAGGGCAATTAAGATCATTAATTAGAGTTGAATACAAAATTTTCTCTTAATGGAGGTTTGTTGTTACATAAATGAACATTCTGTATTTAATAAGTTGGTGGGCTCCATCGTTTCTCAGTGGGCCCAATACGAGGAAGTTTAGCCCAATATTTTGTTGGGGAAAATACCCTTGACACTGTCAGGATGGTAGCTACAAATTTTCCAATGTTAGACGACATCGTGGGCCATCTATTTTGCCGCTCGTACGGGATCGACACCACGATCTCTGTGACAGTAGGTGTTAGAAGGTTATCTATTGTCCTGGGTGGCTCTTTGCTTGAGATCTGACAACTATACTTCTGCTCTGGAGATGGGCTCTCACACGCTAGGAGGAGGTAACCATGGATGAAGTGATCTTTTCACGAGACCTGGAGCACTACTCTTTGAAAAGGTTCTTGGAAAATAATGCCCTTGAAAGATGTACTCCTCCAATGGTGGTAAACGATGATAAGAACTAGGCTCAGTTCCCGTGGATGCTTAAACAGCTTCGGTGAAGCCTGAAATGACTTCCAAGTAGTCTTAACAACTCTTTAACTATTCAATGTGTCAACTGGTGAAAACACAGACAACATTTACCCCTAAGTCTTCACTCGTCTTCGAAGACAGGGGAGACTTAATAAAAAAAGAAATCATTCTTTTAAAAATTTGTCCTCGGGTTGTGACTACAGGGTTTCCTCGAGAACTGACATTTAAAAAAAAAAAAAGGGTGCCACGTGCTAACTCGACATTGTTGGGTCCATTAATTGATGGCATTTAATGATGTGTCTTTTTTCTGTAACCGAGACGTCCTTTTCGCTTACCCATGTTTTGAGATTTTCAATTTAAATGTTGCTTTCTCTCAAATTCCATCAACTTTTTCATTCACATCAAATGTTGCCCAAAACCCTTCTTTCTCGGAAAACCCATCAACAAAAGCCTTCATTTATATTAATTTAATATGGATAACTTAATTTAAAAAAAGCGTGAGTCTCAGATTTCTCTCTGACCATGGCGAGGAGGCGTAAATCTGTGCAGAAGCTTGTTAAGCAAGATGCTATACTGGAGCTCCCTTCATCCAAAGGCGAAGCAACTGATCATATTTTGAATGTTGAGAATGTTGGTGATGAGAAATTAGATACTGGTGTTGCTGCGAAGGAGGTCGACCCTAAGGATCTAGGTCTTCCTATGATGGAACAATCTACTCAAGCTACAGGTATGCGTTCAATGTCGTGGGCTGAAGAGGTTGAGGCTCGGTCATTTCAAGAGTTAGCCAAAGAAACCTGGGCCTGATTTAGGGAGTCTCTTCCTTCATATGGGTGTACGAAGCTGCATTTCATGGAGCCTATTAAGAAGTATGGTCAAATAGTTGCTCAACTGGATGTAGATGAGATTGAAGTCAAAGCTTCTTACTAGAAATTTGCTTTGATTTGTGTGGTGATAGGTGCTAATCCTCCACTAGCAGTTTTTGAAGGATTTATCAAAAGGATTTGGGGAAAACTTGGTATAGAGTGTGTGGCTAGAATGAATGTTGGTTTTATGATGGTAAAGTTCAAGGATGAAGCAACGTGTGATCTGGTTTTGGAATCAGGGGTGATTCACTTTGATAAGAAACCCGTAGTCCTTCGGCCCTGGATGACAGATATTGGTTCTTTAAAGTCAATAAAATCAGTACCAGTGTGGATTAGGCTTCCTGACCTTGGTTTACAGTATTGGGGAGTAAATTGCTTGAGTGCTCTTGTGAGTACAATAGGTAGGCCTATAATGATTGATAAGATAACCAAAGATAGATCTATGATTAAATTTGCTCGTGTATTAGTGGATATGGAGATTTCTGAAACTCTACCCCAATTTATTAATTACCTCAATGAGAGAGGTCAAGTTATGGAGCAACAAGTCGAGTATGAATGGTTGCCTACGAAATGCTCACATTGTAAAAAGCTGGGACACACAATTGCTACCTGTAAATTTGATTCTGAAGTAGTTTGGAGGAAGAAGGATAAAAAGAAATCACCAGAATCTGATCCTGCTGAGAATGTGGAGAATGTTACTATACAAGATTCTGCTCTGATAAATTCTGATCAGTCTCACTCACAGCAGAAGGGAGGACTCAACCAGGTGATAGTCATAAAGAACAAGTGTGGTCCTATCCAAAAAAATATGGGGCCCTGAAACCAGCAGACCAGTTTCCAATTCAGCAACCAGGAACTCTTTTAGTGTTCTTCAAGAGCAGCAGAAGATGTTGAATGACTCATCCCAGAATTTAAACTTGAATGGAGTTCTACAACATATTGAGTTGGAATGTTAGAGGATTAAATAAGAAGAATGACTCATCCCAGAATTTATTCTTGAATGGAGTTCTACAACATATTGAGTTGGAATGTTAGAGGATTAAATAAGAAGAATAAGCAGGTGTCAATACTTGATGTCTGTTGTTTGAATAAAGTTGGAATTGGGGCTCTCCTTGAAACTAAAGTCAAGGGAGAGAAGCTCAAGGAAGTTATGTGTTCTACATTTGTTGGTTGGGATTATTATAGTAGTTTGCAATTGGAGGGTAGAATTTTATTGATTTGGAAGGCTAGCTGGGTTCGTATTGAAGCTATCCAAGAAAATGACCAATTTTTCCACTGTAGAGTTCGAATATGCAATACTAATCAAGATTTTTGTCTTACTGTTGTGTATGGATCAAATCAGTTGGAGGCTAGGAGGTCTCTTTGGTATGATTTGGCTCATTTGATTTTCCCAGTCAAACCTTGGGTCATCTTAGGTGACTTTAATGCTGTTTTTGACCCTAATGACAGAATGGGTGGGAGGCCTATTTTGGTGAAAGAACTAGAAGATACTAGACAGTGGCTTGACCTTGGTTTGGTGGAAGAATTGAAGATAATGGGATCTTACTATACGCGGTCTAACAATCAGGAAGGGGGGAATTGTATTTACTCTAAGTTGGATAGGGTGTTCTCTAATGAGGACTGGTTGGACTCCTTTCCTAATGTTACTGCTGTTTCTCACTAGGAGGTGGTTTCAGACCACTGCGTTATTCTTCTTAATAAAATAGCAGTTAAAAATGTCGGGGTTCAACCTTTTCGTTTCTATAATATGTGGGCATCTCATCCTCAATTCAGGACAACTGTTTTGGACAACTGGTCCAAGCCTTTAAAAGTTGAGGGATGTGGCTTAGAGCAGGTTGTTTGGAAGCTTATCTGCCTCAAGCATGTGTTGAAGAAGTTCAATTGGAGGGTTATTGAAGACGTGGTTTATAACTATGAGAAAAGTAAAGTTCTTTTTCAACAGGCAAAATCTAATCTCTATAATGACATGAATAATAGCTGTTTGAGTGTTGAAGAAATAGAAACTTTTCTGGAGTTTAAGAGACAGGAGAAACTCTATGCCAGTTTTATTTCTCAAAAGAGTAAGATTGATTGGCTTCATTTTGGTGATGAAAATTCCTCTTTTTTTCATGCTAGTCTGAAGAAAAGAAAAGTTGCTAATAGGATTGTGTCTTTTGTATCTGATGGAGGTCGAGTTGAGGATGACTATCATAAGGTTGTCAATCATTTTTTACAGCATTTTAAGAATTTCATAGGTTGTTCAAGTAAAGCTTTAGGTTATATTGACCCTATCACTATTGATCTTGGTCCGGTTTTGAACTTTGATGCCCAACTGGAGTTGATCAAACCGTTTTCCATTCAAGATGTTAAATCTGCTATGTTCAGTATTAAGTCTATAAAGAGCCCTGGCCCTGATGGCTTTGAGGCTGGTTTCTTCATAACCTTATGGAAAGATATAGGCAAGGAGGTGTCCCTGGCAGTGCTTGACTTTTTTGAATCTGGGTATAGTCCTAAGTTGTTGAACAATACTATCTTAGTTCTCATACCTAAGGTTGATTATCCGGCTAATGCTGCTGAATATAGGCCTATTGCGTGCTGTACGACTAGTTACAAATGCATCTCTAAAATGCTTTGCAGTAGACTTTCTTCTGTTCTCCCCTCTCTGATCAATCAAAATCAGGGAGCTTTTATAAAGCATAGATTGCTTGCATATAATGTTCTCATTCTTCAAGACCTAATTAAGGGTTACAATAGGAAACATTATTCTCCTCGGTGCTTGATGAAGATTGACATTAGTAAAGCTTATGACTCCATAGATTGGGGCTTCTTGGAGAATCTTTTGAAAGCTCTTAGGTTTCCTGGTCGATTTATCAAATGGATCATGGTCTGTTTAAAAGGAACTTCCTACTGTTTGATGATGAATGGTCGGATTCAAGGTTGTTTTTAGGGTGGTAAAGGGCTTCGACAAGGTGACCCTATCTCCCCAATGATCTTTGTTATAGTGATGGAATACCTTACCCGATTATTGATTAAAGCTTCCAAGGAGAAAGACTTTAGATTCCATCCTTTATGCAAATCTTTAAACCTTATTAGTCTTTGTTATGCTGATGATTTACTACTGGTTTGCAAAGAAAATATTAATTATGTTCAAATTATTCAAAGAACTTTTGAGGTCTTCTCCTCTTCCTTGGGTTTTGTTATAAATAATCATAAGTCTCGAATTTATTTTGGAGGAGTATCTGATTTTGTTAAAGACTCTCTCTTGAATCTTTCTCAGTTGGCTGAAGGGTTCTTTCCTCTAACATATCTAGGAGTTCCTTTGAGACCAAAAAAATGGAAGTCAATTGATTGTGATCTTATCCTTAAGAAGATCAGATTGAGGCTGCATGTCTGGGCCAATAGACACCTATCTTATGCAGGTAGGGTTCAATTAGTTCACTCAATTCTGTTGGGAATTCGCAATTATTGGATGAGCATTTTTCTATTACCTCAGGGAGTTATTAGAGGCATTGATCGTCTATGTAGGAACTTTCTTTGGGGAGAAAAGGGTTCCCGTAGTAAATTTCATTTTACCTCTTGGGAGCAAGTTTGTCGTCCAAAAAGTTATGGCGGTTCGGGTTTTAAAGAGGGGCCTATCTGGAATAAAATTCTGCTTGCAAAATATATCTGGGCTATCTCTTCTAAACAGGATTTACTTTGGGTGAAATGGGTGAATTGTATCTACTTAAAAGGGAGTCAGCTTTGGGATTATGTTTTGCAGCATGATGCTGGCTGGTATTGGAGAAAGTTGATCAAACTCAGCAAGTCTTTGTCTATTTCGGTTTTGGAGTCTACTGTAGTGCATGGGAAACTTCAACTGAGTAAACTTTATTATTTGATCCTACCAGGTGAACCAATTAGTTGCATGAAATCTGTTTGGTGCAACCTCTCAGTGCCCAAGCACAGATTTATTTTGTGGCAAACTATAAACCAGAAACTGCTCACAAGGGATTTACTTCCTTCTTGTCATTTGTCCATTCCCTGTTTGGCCTGTCCGGTTTGTGCTCTAGAGGTTGAAAGTCATTCTCACCACTTTTTTGACTGTGAGTTCTCCAAGAGAGTGTTTCATTCTGTCTATGGTTGGCTGGGAGAGCTTATTTGGCCTGAGGAATATGAGGATTGGCGTTCTTGGTTGGCTTAAGGTAGAAGAGGTTGGCTATCTCGGCTAGTGATAGCGTTCTCTTGCTGCGACAATATATATTATCTGGTCCAATCGAAACAAAATGTTGTTTTGCGTTTAGCTGTAACACTATTTTTCAGCTTGATTCTTTGATCAAATTTTCTGTTAAAGCTAGAGTCCTTAGTATTAGTACTAAGAAGTTGTCTTCTAGAGAGAAACAAATGCTACATATTGTCTCTAGTTTGTAATTTGAGGAGGAGTTCTTGCTCCGACCTCTTGTTGTATTAGCTTGTTTGATCAATATATTTTTTCTTCTTGATCAAAAAAAAAAAAAAAGGATAACTTAAGACGTATAGATACTTCTGGGCTAATCAAAGACGATACATTCACGTGCATGCCTGTCTCCAAACATATCTTCATTATATATCGAGTAAGTGTTCTTTACCTATTTCTCTATTTCTATTTTGGTTCTTGATATTCTTGGAAATTTTCAGGATTTTTGGTTCTTTATTTTGGGATAATGAAACTATTATGATTAAAGGTTATTTT
This sequence comes from Humulus lupulus, assembly GCF_963169125.1. NCBI lineage: Eukaryota > Viridiplantae > Streptophyta > Magnoliopsida > Rosales > Cannabaceae > Humulus > Humulus lupulus. The sequence continues at coordinate 145,847,730 of NC_084793.1, forward strand.
CCTCTTATTTACATTGTTTGGGGCCCATTTTGGTATTAAAACCAGCTATACGTGGTCTTTTTCATGTTTTAACCAAAACTCTGATCTCTGGGAAATTCCCAGATTTCAGCCAAGATTTGGTCATGTTCTTGAGTTTCCAAGGGTATTTCTAGTGACATCTTAATTCTCTGGGAACACTCCTTTCTGATAATTTTTCCTTTCTTCTTTCTATCTTGGAGCAGTAGCCTGGATAACCCAAGCCTTCTCCAATTAAGATTTTACATTTGTACAACTTCTGATCGTGTCCCAAGGAGAAGGGAAATGACTTAGATGTGTTCTATACTCTAATGAAGTATTTTGTAACCCCAAAAATTTTGGTAGCATTTGGAGCAATTTTAGGACAATTGGAAGGGTCAAAATTCATAGGGGTGACAATGCGTCGCCTCCTAAGAGGCGTTGCATTGACTAAATGCAAAAGGGGCTCAAAAGCCCCAGTAGGCGATACATCGCCTACATGCAGGTGACATATCGCTTGATGTGTCCGTAAAAACACATAAAATAAGTTCCAAATGACAAGTTAATTATCTCTTATCCTATTGGTTAGACCTAATGATGGTGCCTACACAATAAAATGGTTCTCATAGAGGTCTGGAAGACAAGATCACTCTCTCCAATCTCTCTCTAACCTTTCACTCTCTAGCTCTCAAAGACCAAACTTATCTTCAAGAAACTCATCAAGCATTGCTTGACTTGCATGAGTTTTCAGGCTTGTTCAATCCCAGATGTCATTCTACTTGGTTGAAGCTTCAAGAAATTAGGGAAGTCTTGGAATATAGATTTTGGACAGCGATGTTACTTCGTTTATAAGCCTTAGAAGTTCCCTAAGTTTGAAGATTCAAGTTGGTCAATACAAAAAGTTGTGTCTCTCTAACCCTATAATCTTGTATTTTGTCATTCTATTGTGTTTATGCTATTAAGTATTGATAATTAAATGTTTCTAAGTTGATCATATAATCACTTAATTATTTGTATTCAAGATTTGCATTCATACCATGTGTTTCTTTGATTATCATGATTTGCATTCATATATTGAACAAGGTTCTTGATTAGAATCTAGGATTTCTATTATTATTGATTAGCATATTTTCCCTACAACTGAGCCCCTGATATCCAAGTAGTCCAAGATCCTTAATCATGGTAGGTTGGAAGTCCTCCCTGCCTGTTGGTGTATCCGGAGCAATACGAGGGAGAGCTGCTCCAAAGGTACAATTCCATGGTTGAACACTTTCATGCTCACCTGGAAGAAGGTAATCTCTCACTGCACGCGATGTTAGATTACATTCACAAGCTAAAGCCTCCCATGAAGAAGCCAGGGGAGCCACCAATCAGCTGGGCCTAGCTGGAAAGTTTGTTCGACGAGAAGCTTGAAGGTTTTGTTGTTCCGTTGGCCGCAGAGCTTCTACAAGGGATCAACTCTATAATGTGTGAGCTAACTGCCCAGCAATATGCTTAGTAGGGGGTGATAATGAGGCTTCCCTCATCTCCTCATGGCAGCAGTGTACTGTCAAGTTGAACATCCTCCCTTAATCAAGTTATGTCTTCACTTTATGACATACTAGCTTTGCTTTTGTTTTTCAGTTGACCTTGATGTGTTAGCATATGGGGAACATTGTAATGGAGAAATCCTACAAACTCCAAAGGGCCAAGGATAAGCTGGTTGAGGTCCAAGTCCAGCCCATATCCCTAGGAGCTTAGATGATTGAGGGCATCAATCAAGGAAGAGAAGGCCCAATCTTATAACCACGGAGGAGGCCAAGGCAACTAAATTGGAGGCAAACAAAACTCGAGTGGGTGTTGCTAAAGCCCAGGAGAAGGTTATCAAAATCCATGAGGAGGCTACTTGCACCATGGAGGATGCCTAATTATCCAAGGAGGAGGCCAGAGCATCCAAGGAGGAGGCCCAACCAGCAAAGAGAGACACCACCAAAGCTCAAAAAGAAGGAAAATCCCTCAAGGACATTGTCCCTCAGGCTGGGGAGGAGGCTGATACCCTTTGAAGAGTGCATTAAGCTGTGGAGAACCACAATAGTGTCGCAGTCGCCAAGTTTGAGTCTCACAAGAATGAGATGGACGACATTGCCGAGAATGCATTTTTCATTACCCCGTTCCATAGCTGTGACATAGATTTGAGGTTTACTAGTGATGTTGATGCCACCTGGGAATCCTTCAAGGAATGCCTCTGGGCTAAAACTTATGTTGCAGCTGTTCTTGTTGCTGTTAGTACTGATGGCCAACCTCCTTAGCCTAACCCCATCGTAGAACTCAACGAGGAGGTTCCTCCTAGGCAGGACTAGGCAAACTTCTTTTTTGCGTATTATACTATGTTGTTATTTTTTTGTATAGTAGGCCATCGAGCCATAGTTTGTGGTGCAGACAATTTAAATGCTTGAGCCCCTGAGCAGTATTGTATATATTTACTTCTTGTAATGGCTTTTATGCTTTACCACTTTTCCATCTTTGCATCTACTTTTTTGCATTTTTATATAGCGTTTAGTACTAATGCAAATTGGACTTGTTATCAATTTCCATACGTAACTTGGTTATATCAATTTCCTTACGTAACTTGGTATCTGGAAAAAAAATTGATTTAATTTAACCTTAGATTTAATCTACTGTTTGTGGGCCCAAGTTTTAGACAACTTGGGTCTTGTGAGCCCTTCATTCAATGCTCAGGGACTTAGCTTTGTTTCTCGGCATTTTCTCCTTGGGAAGTGAGCTATGTTCTTGGGTTTTCTTTTACAATATAGTGTTTTTAGATTTTATGGCGCTAGAATTACTCTAAGTTGCCCTGTATAGGTTCCTCTTTGTGGGTTCTTTTAGGCCTATTAGCTCTTGCATGATTTATGACACAAGGTATACTCTAAGGTACCCTGTATAGGTTCCTCTTATTGAGTTCTCTAGGTCTTACTTCGTGAGCAGTTATTCTCGTGGGATAACTCAACTCCTAACTTATGCCCTCCAAGTGATCGGAGACTGAGGTCTTCTTTCACTTGTCTTGTTCTGCGTGCGAGTACATCCTTGAGTAGTAACTTAACAAATATAACAAAAATACAAGCATATTTTCTAAATTTCATCTATCGTGTTTTGTACACACGATTATCATTAATTTCATGTAGGCTACATATGAGTAATAAAATGTGAAAATACATGATTGTTTGCATTCTAGGAGTGAGGAATCAGCTCTCCATTTAGTTGAGCAAATTTGTATGTCACAGGACAAATAGTGCTCTCGACTTGGTAAGGGCCTTCGTAGTTTGGGCCCAACTCTCCAGCACATGGATCTCAGGTTGCCTAGAACACTCATCGCAACACCAAGTCTTTGACCTTGAACTTCAAACCTTTACTTTAGAATTGAAATGCATGGCCACCTTTTGTTTGCAAGAAGGTACTTGAAGTTGGGCATCTTCTCAGAGTTCTTCAACTAGGTCCAATGAATCCTAAAGTAAAGTGTGATTAGTGGTCTGGTCATACGTTGTTCGTCAGTGCGTGGAGATTACAGCTTCAACTGGGAGCATGGCTTTATATCTTCAGATACTACAAGCATAGCTCCATAGTACTCTAGGTAGCTTCTCGAGCCAAGCACCTTTCGCATGTTCTAACCTTTTTGTTGTACCTAAAAAACATGAGCTGGCGTGTTTTAGTTCGTGGTACAACTGGCAAGCTCTTAATAAGGTTATCCATATTTCAAGAATGTGGTATAAGTTCTAAAATGGGTAGCCCGTGTCAACTGCAGGTCGACAAGACATCAATGAGATTGTCTAGCCATTTCTTCAGAGACTACAAGCATAGCTCAAGTGTCTCAACGCTTAGAACGATTTAGCATAGAAACCTCTAGATCACTTGGTGTTCATTCAGCTCTTTCCCGACACGTGGAATATAGTGGCTTGAATTCTTGAAGAATCAGAGACTTTATATGCATAATTTATATATTGTAACAATTTCCTGATAAATATGTAATATTAGGCAATCAATGTATTAAGGTATTTATTTGTACGGTTTGGAGTTACCCATTCGTGTAAATTACCCAATATTGAATGTTACCTGAATTTGTCCATCAAACACCTATAAATAGAGAGGGAATGGACTGATAAAAGGGCCAAATTTTTTATTCAAAAACTCTGCCAAAATTGTGTTAAATAATTTTCCCATAGATACTAAATAGAATAACATAGACTAGTGGACTAGGTGAATTTTAATCACTGAACCACGTAAAAGATCTTGTGTGATATTTACACACGGTTTCCTAAAAAGCGTAATTATCTATTTCAGACTTCTTAGTCTATTGTTGGTGAACAACTGCGTCAACACTTTTCTTTAAAGTGGCTTTAAGAATCTTGTTGACAACTTCGACTTGTTTGTTTACCTAAGGGTGAGATACGGAGGGGAAACTCTTGATTACTTCCTCCCTTTTGCAAAAATTAGTGAACAAGTCACTGTTGAATTGTAGGCCATTGCCTGAGACTATCTTTGGGAGCCCGTAATGGTAAACAATATTTTTAATGAAGAAGTCAAGCACCTTCTTCGAGGTAATCGAAGCGAGAGGCTCGACTTGAACCCTCTTCGTGAATTAGTCGACTGCCATGATCGTGTACTTTGCCCCTCCCTTTCCTATGGTCAAAGAGCCTATTAGGTCAATGCCCTAGATATGAAAAAGCCACAGACTTGTCATCTGAGTGAGCTCATTGCGAGGTGATCGGGGGATGTTATTGTACCACTGGCATTTGTCACATCTCTTGAGATAATCTAACAAATCATTGTTCATCGTGGGCCAAAAATATCCTTGTCATAGAATTTTTTTGGAAAGGCTTCATGCACTTATCGGAGGATGAGTTTTGCTTCCTGCCCAGACACACACAGAAGTAGTGGCAGTGAGTATCCTCGCCTGTATAATTTTATAACCATAGTCACGTACTGAGGAGCTTGATAGAGTAGCTTCCGAGCCATTTTTTATCATGCAGTAGTTCTCTAGAGAGAAGATACTTCATTATCGGTGCCATCCAACTATCCTGAGGATAGATTGTTTCCACTTCCTCAGTCACAACGATGGTTTTAGAAACCAATAATTCAATTGGCACCACATTGAGCATCTACAAAACCTTAGTAGTGGCTAGTTTGGTTAGAGCATCAGCGTTGGAGCTCTTTTCCCGCGTAAATTTCTTGAAGCTATGTAGCATTTCTTGGGCCATAGCTAGGTAGGCAGCCATCTATGTACTCTGGGCTTGGTACTCTCCGACTACTTGATTCACCACTAATTGAGAGTCACTGTAGATTTTGAGTCCTTCAGCTTTAAGTTCGTGGGCAACTCGTCATCTGGCTAAGAAGGTTTCATACTCAGCCTCATTGTTCGAGGCGTCAAATCCAAATCTCAGGGCACTATGAATCCTCTGTCCTTTGGATGAAACCAAGATTAATCCTGCTCTGGCCCTGTTCTTATTGAACGATTCATCCACATATAGCTTCCATGTAGGCCCAATAGACAAGGCTTCCCAAAGGCTACATTAAATGTGAGTTTTTATGGATTTAGCTTCATCTCGAACCTACAGAGGACTGAGAAAATTAATTCAAAGTCTTGTACGTGCTCCGAGGATGTTTTGGACTTCACTAGCATGCCATCCACAGTACCTCCTTGTTTCGACCAAGTTGGTTCTTGAAGATTTTGTTCACCAATATCTAATAAGTGGCCCCTGCATTTTTCAAAGCAAACAATATCACTTAGTCATAGTAGATGCCCTTTGTTATTCGAAAACTGGTGTTCTTGGTCCGCAACATCCATGGAGATGTAGTTCTAACTTGACCAAGTTGAGTTTAGGGACCAGGACCATAGTTGCCAGCCATTTTGGATATTGGGCCTCTAATATAAACCCATTCTTGATAAGCTTGTCCACCTCTGCTCTTTATGCTTCTGCCCTTGATGAGTCAAACAGTCTTCTTTTTCGTTGCACCAGGGCGACATTGGGATCCACATTCAAGGCCTGGCAGATGATGTTTGGGTCAATACGTGTCAGGTAAGCATTGGAGCATAGAAACACATCCTTGTTTTCACAGAGAAAGTTCACCACTCATTCTCGGACTTCCACCATGAGGTTCCTCCCATCCTTCGTCCTTGTATCTTAGCTAATTTCATTGAGGATGACTTCTTCTATCTCCTCCAAGGGCTCTATTTCCCTTTCATCACCAACCCTGGGGTCCAAGTCATTTTTCTCTTCCTGCTCCTAATGTCCCGCTTAGACCTCCATCTCCTCTGGAAGATTCTGCTCGGGAGCTACTGCCTCAATCACTATTATTTGATGCTTGGGAGACATGTTGTAACACTGCTGAGCTTCTTTCTGGTCCCCGTGAACTGTTCCAATTCCATCCTCTGCGGGAAATTTCATTCATAAATGCCTAATGGAAGTGGTTGCTCCAAACACCACAAAGGTTGGTCGGCCCATGATGGTTTTGTAAGTCGAGGAGCAGTCCACTACGACGAAAGTGCAGTACTTGAACGCTTGTCTGAGTACTTCCCCAACTACTACTAGTAACTTGATCTACCACATCGGGATCAATCCTTTGCCCAAGAACCCATAGAGGGTTGAAACGCATGGGGAAAGGTTACTTGAGGTGAATCATATTGTCTCAAAGACTTGCTTGAATAGGATAATAACGAAACTCATGTTGTCCACCAGGATCCAAGGAACCATTTTGCTGAAAATACGAGTTTCGATTACCAAAGGATCATGGTGAGGGAAGAGCACCCTCCGAGTGTCTTCTTTGGTGAAGGGAATAACTTGGTCTGTTGTCCAAGGCATCTGTGCTAGAAGATGGACCAATGCACAAATTTCATCATCTTGGCAGAGGGCTAGCACATATCTATTTAGTGAACTCATTGATGTTCCCCGTAGATGGGGTCCTCCAAAGATGGTCCTCACTCTCCCATTCACTGAAGGAGAACATTGGGCCATGGGCTATAGTGCAACAGGCACTTGGCCCTTGTTTTGGGGAGGTGCCCCCAATTGATTAGGGGACGATGCTCCTAAAGGAGCCTGCGTGGGGCATGCACCAACCTGGGTGTACTGGTGTAGGTTCCCTAACATGATGAGATTTTCAATCTCATTGTGCAGCTCCCTGCATTCATTGGTATTGTGACCAATGTCTTTGTGGTACTTGTAAAATTTTCTTGTGTCTCTCTTTTCCCTTTCTCTCCAAATGGGTTGAGGTCTCTGGTAGTGGACCTATTTTTTAGAGGATAAGCACACGTTCTCTCGAGTGTCTATTTATTTTCTTGCTTCCTTTATTTTTACTCCCATGCTTGCTTCCAATTAGGCCTTCACTAGGCGTTGTCGACCAGGAGGGTGCAGCTGCTCCAGTATTGAAACCAGGCTAATAAGCACTGAATCCAGTGGGAGCTACTTCGTACCCGATGGGAATGGTGATGTAGCTGGCTTGTGGAGTAGTGGGATTGTACTGTGGTGTACTCATTGCACTCGTTTATGCGAGAGTGTAGGGCGAGAAGTGGAAATTTGGCGTTGTAACCGGTGGGACAGTAGGAGCAGGAATGGAGATGGTTCTTCCGAGAGTTCCAATCTGGGCGTCTTCCCAATGTATGTATTATTAGGATTAATGAATAAAGTCAACGAGCATGTGGCATCCGCGTCTCTGTAGGTCATCCCATAGTGGAGAGCCTGGTCGGATACTAGCCTGTAAGGCCATAAGCTGCTGTCTGTCATTGACCCTCTTGGTTCTAGCAACTTCCTCTTTAAATCACTTGATGTTAGCCAAAGCGTTGACTTCAAACCTAACCTTCCAGGCTACTACGACCTGTCACTGGAACTCGGAGGACAGTTGGGACCAAAAGTGGATGGAACCTGGTTTGTGCTTCTTGAACAATACCCTCGCTACATATGTAAATGTTAACGGGAAGCAGTGACATCTCGTGACCTTGGAGACACAGTGCACGGACAACAACCGATTTGTTTTCGATAGATGGTCGGATGGGTTCGTCGTCCCGTTGTACAAGGTGATGTCATACATTACGAAGCGTCTAGGAAATGAGGCTTCGACTATGAGCTAGGCACATTGCTCTCCGTCTTCGTCCTCAGAGTCCAAGTCATGACCCTGTTTCTTAGTCATCTTAAGCATTATTTTATTCAAACTCTCTAGCTCTACCCAAAACGATCATTGTTGGTACTATGTGCCGGGTATTCCCTGTGGTTGGGCATTACTTCTTTCCTCTGAGCATTCAGGTTATATTGGAGGTCTGGTTGAGGGTATCTCTCGTGGAGGTCCTCAGGCATGACCTTATTCTTGTGAGCACTGAGATTGTCTCACAACTTAGGCTGGACACGCCAGTGGAAACATTCCTCAGGGAATCATACTTCAATTTCCTCATTAGACTCAACATATTTTTTATTTACCGAGTTGCTGATGTGGCATCCACGATTCATAGAGAATTCTCCCCTGTTAGCTTCTAGCCCTGGGTTTCCCCGAGGTCACTGGGGTGCGAAGGGTTCTCTTTCCAGAGGCCTGACATTGGCCATTGTGGTGCACTGGGGCAGAATGCCCTAGGCTACTTGGTTACTGTGGGCCTGAGGGTGTATTAAGACACTGCAGACTTCTTCCGAATCATGCACCCTCCTCGGAATGTTGAGAGGCTTGGAATCCTAGTGAGCTTTCTTCTGTTTGTGGGGGGACTTTCCTCTGTCTCCCCTCACATGAGCTTGTTGCACCGGTGGTATTGAAACTGAAGGTACTGGTAGCACCCAAGTTGGCTATTCTTGTACCACATCAGCAGGTCATGTAGTTGGCACACCAACTAGTTGCGCATGTGGCAATTTGACTTGGGGGTCCACTTGCAGCCCTTGGGCTGCTAACATGGCCCTCATGGCATGGATCACCTCTTGCAGGGTGATGATGTTGTTTATTTGCGCATTTATCTCTCTTTGTTGAGAGACGACCTAATCCCTATGAACCACCACTTCCTATTGTTATTCAGACTGAGATGACTGTGAAAACTCGTTATCCATGTCGTCTCAAATGTATCCTTCATTGACTAGGAGGTGGGTGAACCTACTCTCCTCTTACTGCAGTAGGGAGATCTTCATCCATGTTTGTTCTGTTACGAGTATTCACCATTGCTGAAACTCTTGCTTTCGTCCAGCTATCAAAGAAAGCACCAAAATGTTGACTGTCCTTTTTTGTCAACAACTAAAATAACATGAAAGCATAAATAAGAAGGAAATAGAACACGAGATTTACGTGGTCCATGAGTCACTTGTATTAGGATGATCAAGAACTTGCACAACTCAGGTTCCCTTGGTTTTTCAAAAGTATGTACTCACTCTGAAAAATGAAAATTAGATCCTTTTAGTGTGTGCCCTAGCCTTATTTATAGGTTGCTAGTGCAATTAAGATCATTAATTAGAGTTGACTACAATAATTCTCTTTTAATGGAGGTTTGTTATTACATAAATGAACATTCAGTATTTAATGAGCTAGTGGGCTCTAGCGTATCTCAGTGGGCCCAATATAAAGAAGTTTAGTTCACTATTTTGTTGGGGAAAATGCCTCTGACGCTGTCAGGATGGTAGCTACGCATTTTTCCATGTCAAACGACATCGTGGGACATCCTTTTTGCCGCTCGTGTGGGATCGACACGACGATCTCTATGAAAGTATGTGTCAGAAGGCTGTCTGTGGTCCAGGGTTTCTCTTTGCTTGACATTTGGCAACCGTCCTTCGAATTCGAAGAACGGTTCTCGCATGATTGGAGGAGGTGACCATGGAGGAAGTGAGCTCATCACAAAACTTGGAGCACTACTCTTTGACAAGGTTGTCTGAATGTAATTCCCTTGTTAGATGTACTACTCTAGCAGTGGTAAACGATGATAAGAATCGAGCTTCAGTTCCCATAGATGCTTAAAGAGCCTCTTTGCAACCTTAAATGACTTCCGTGTAGTCTTAACCATTATTTAATTATGCCACATGTTAATTTCTGAAAACACAGAAACAATATATACTCAGCTCCCTAATTATTATTTATTTATTTATTTCTTCATTATATTTTTATTTGAATTTTATCATTAAAATTCATTTACCTTTGATTTACGATGTTGATTGTCAACATATATATATTTAGCTCTTTAATTATTATTTTTTAATGTTTAATCGAAGAGTCAAATGTGCAATGATACCAAAGTTTGAGACAGTATATACCCTTTAGAGTTGAGAAAAAAATAAAAAACCTTGTAGTATGAAACTACTACTGAAATCTGAATGCCCCTTTGCCCACATTTTCTTTTGCATACACTTACAATATAACACATTACATGTAATCAATTTATCGATATTCATTGTATCATTTTGGGAAAAGGAAAGAAAAAAAGTCTTATAGTTTGACATTGACCTCCGTCACTAGAATATGTATTCAATTGTTCGTAGGAAAAAGTCACACATGAACACTTTTAAGTGCTCCAATAGTGGACTTTCAGGTAGAGCACTACACTTTTTCAATTAAATTTTATTCATGCATGGTGGTATCTATTGATAAATCTTCGGGGCATGAAAAGACAAGTACATAGTCTTTTGATCATATTTTTCTATATTATATTTCAACCCAAGAATAATGAGTGAATCAACTTTTCAAACAACCTAACTTTTATTCTTGTACGAACTTATCACAGAAAATATTTCAATATGAAATTATTAACAATTAGTTAAGGCCGACTTTAACAGGCCTATTTTATTTTTATTTTACAATGATGTATCTAATTTAGCGTATCCCAGATAAAACCTACTAAATTGAAAGGAATTTGTGATCATGTTGAAAAAAATAGTTGACTTTGTCATTGTTGAAGCAACTTAGATATGTCCAAAGATTGGTATGATATAGATTGTTCTATATTATTTGGCCTTTATATTATGTTGAATAAACATAAATAGTAATTGCACACAAATTGTTGGACTATTATATAAAAAAATTAGATTATAATTTCTTCACATGATGAAAATAGAGACACCCCTATCGGTTAAGCCAAAAATTGCACCCCTTCTATAGATTTTTCATAAATATCTTTATATATTACAAATGTGAGTTTAACGAAAAATTGTTGTTTTCTGATAAGATTTAATATTTTTTTAATTGTTTTCTAAGACCAATAGTTTTAAAGTCATTGAAATAAGATAAATAAATGAAAAAATAAAAATAAAAAGTAACAAAGTCATCTAAATAAGGTAAATAAATTGAAAATAAAATAATAAATGTTGTACCCAAATATACGAGTTGAATTATTCAGCACGAGGTACAACTGGCAGACAAGTGTATGAAGAAAGTGTGCAGATAGAACATCTAGCTAACTTTGGAGTGAGCAGCTCGAGTCAAACTTGACAGCTTATGACAACCAGATAGTCTCCAGATCGCCTCTCGTGCCAACAACTTAGTTTGAGACGAGACAGAACTAGATCGCCTTCATGAACGTATGAGCGTGATCTATATCAGTGTATAGTAGCTCTTCGATACCCAGGTCGAAGGAAATCTTCAGCTCGCGGAAGCCTGATCATGACGCACAGTGAAGGATCCCAAAACACTCGTAGATTCCATATACACTCATTAATGCTCAGATATTATTTTGTATTTATTACCCGATATTGGGGGCATACAATCAATAGGCATTAATGTATTTATGTAAATGGGAAGTTACCCAAAAATGTATGTTACCATATTTAAGCACAGTTACCCAAAACTGTCCAAGTAGAATTCCTTATAAATACAAGGGAGAATGGATAGAAAGGTGATCGACATTTTTCTATACTGAAACTCTTGTGAAATTGTGACAAACAATCTCACGGTGAGAACAAAAAAGAACAACAAGAGTGACTCGTGGACAAGGTGAATTTTAACTACTAAACCTCATAAAAAGTGTGTGAGTGTTCTTAATACTTTTTATTTGTCCAATTATGGTTTAGCAAGAGCCTAATATCTATATTTTTGGATTTCACAATCTATTGTTGGCGAAAAAACGTGTCAACAGATTGGTGCTTTTATTGAGAGCATTTTAGACTTAATTCCCCCACACAAGTTTCACCTTACAGTCACCATGGTGGTCACCCTATCTATGTGTGACAACGAGATAGAGCAACCAAATGATCAGGAGGCTCACCGTACAACCATCTGCACTGGAGAAGGCTCACATGCACAATGCCATCCTGGAAAATAACATGTGGACCAAGAAGATGCTGGGAGCTCAGCCTCACGCCCAACAAATCACCATCCTTGCCCAGACTAACAAATAAATTGAGGAGATCTTGTCTCGATTACCCCTTCCTGTAGCTGATGTTGACATCAGAAGGAAGCAAAGTGGGTCCTATAGGCCCCACAGGAATTATCGGCCAAATCTTAGTAGCTTTGTCAGAATTGCAACTCTGAGGTCCATACCTTCTGAGCAGATTCAGCGAAATACTCAACCTACCAATCCTCACAGGAATCATCAACCTCATGTCAGTCGGTCTATTTGAACTGCAACCTCGAGTTCTGTACCTTTTGAACGGATCCCACGGAATGCTCAACCTACCAAACCTCGTAGGAATGATCACTCAACTCACATTCATAGGAACAACCTAGCCAATCACGGAAGGCTGGAACCAATTCGAGGAAATGAGACATCTCAGCAAATCCATCCCTACCGAGGCCACAACCTCCTACAGAGAGAAATGAACCGACACTGCCTCCAACCCACAAAATTAGAGTAGACCAAAGGCGAGCTAATCTAGAATGTCCCGTTGGAACAAGAATAGGTTCACAAATAAGGCATCTTTCATTGCCGATTCGGCATCCAACACCACCTCCCCCATAGAGGAATGTTATAGAATGAGAGGATAGTTGGTGGAATCCTCCCCGCTCATAAGACATTTATTTCCCATGTTCACAAGCTAATAATCTAGGTCCTCGATCCTAGCCACAAGCTGTAAGCTTCGCGAATGGAAGCTACTAGATAGAGAGTTAAGGCAGAGGCATTCATGAAAACGACTCGAGGAATCACTTAAGCTCTACACAATGCCTTCGCTCCAACCCACATTCCTACCTACATGATCATCTGAACTAACAAAGACGATGTCCAGCTTGCCACGATGATTTGAGATACACTCAGGCCAGGGGAGACCCGTCTATTGTACGTGACAATGATAATGTCCCCCCTAACCGAGCTCAATCTTGGAGGGATAATAACCCATCTAACGCATACAATAGATTGGGAGCTGATAATTAGCTCTCAAATAACCTAGATATTAATGATTCAACCCTTGAGCAGCTGGCCCTAGTGGAAGAGCAAATGAAGAAACTTCTATCTGGAAAAGGAGTCGATGATTGTGATTTCAATGAGGTACTCGAGCCTTTTGCTCCTAACATTGCAGCAGCTCTGAAACCTGATGGCTTCACAATGCCGACCATGCCCATATATGATGGAAATACCGGCCCATCCAATCACCTCGGGGCCTTCAACTTGTTAATGATGGCCCAAATGTCGTGGTTCGACCTAAGATATTTCATGTTCCGAACAATAATGTAAATCCCTAGTTAGCCAAGACCGTTACACTATGTATTTTAAATAGTGTTTAACTCGCTGAACGAGTCATTAGGCCATAAATGTGCATCAAAATGTGATTAATGGTCTAGGGTTAAAATTTTTGGCCAAAGGGAATGGATATTTCTTTAAAATAATGAACTGTACATGGTATCCCATAGTAAACGTTTACAAAGTTGTTTACAGTTCCAAAAAGGTCATTACAACTCAAAAGGTACAACCCACCCACCTAAGAGGCAAAAATATGGTTTAACCCTTGTTCCTCTGAGAAACCTTGGTTGTGGTGGTCAAGTGGCCGCATATGTTCATGTCGCCACCTAAGCTCTCCAACTCATGGCTGGTCCAGCTTTCCTTTCCCCTTACTTACACCATATAGCACCCGTGAGCCAAGGTTCAGCAAGAAAACTGAAACATGCTCATATGCAATTAAAAATACATTACCAAACATAATAAGCATGCCTAGTAGTAATAATCTCTACTCATGCATGCCTATCATTCAAATAAATGACTAAAACGTCACATGGGGCCAATTTCCCTAAACAAATGATTACTGAATCATATCGGGGCTTGTTTTCCAAGTACATGATTGATAAATCACACTGGGGCTCAGTGCCTTAGGACCTGGGACTAATAAGTCACCCCGTGGGCCATTGCCATATCCTCTTTATAACCAGCCATGAGCTGGCCTAGTGTACCTGGCGCTTTAGTTTCCCTTGACCATTGGGTTAGACAAGCTTATAATGCGCTCTGGATTAGCTCTAACCTTGTGTGCTATTGCCGTCCTTGACTAATAATTCAATGCTTTTCGACCAGCGCTCAGCGCTATTGTCGTCTTTGACTAATAAGTCAATGCTTTTTGACTAGTGCTCAACGCTATTATCATCCTTGACTCATAAGTCAATCCTTTCTCAATTATATATTGCTAACATACATTCATCATATAACACATGTCCATATATACAACACTCAACATGCTTAATCAATCATTCATAGGCATAATCATAATTATGCACATTTATGGGGGCCAACGCCCAATCAAGACTATATTCAACATTTGGGCCAAGCCTTAATCATATATATCACATAATGGGTGCAGTTTGTTTACCTCTAGTCCGAGTGTAATGTATATTAAGAACGACCTTCGAGCACGATCCGTTCCCAAGCCCTAGCGGTATCCTAGTCATAAGCATAATAAATGATATTCATCAATATCAAGTAAATAAAGGCTTCTGAACCAAGTCCTAGCCTTCGGGATGTCGAATTCTACTAAACTGGGCACTAGGTTCAATCCCGAGCCCTTAGGTTTGAGTTTCTATCATTCAAAACCCATTTATGGCAAATTTCCCATTTTGAGTCGCAGTCCTGCTCAAGTCGGGGCCCAAAGCCCTCTCTGACTGCACTAGCATCATGACGCTCCTAACTGGCCCTGCGGCTCAAATAGCTCAGCAGCGCCATCTTCTCCTTCGTCCAGCTTGAGCCGCAACGCCTAAGAATAGGGTTGCAGCTTGACTTGGAACTCATATTCTTTCTCTGTTTTTCTCATACCAAATCCCTCTATAAACCTATCCAAACATATCCCAACTTCAAAACTCAATCCCATAACATTTTCAACACACCATAAACATCAAATCCCAACTTCAAACTCAACAAATTACCCATAAATATACAAAAATTCAGCTTAAAGTTTCAAAACTCAAACACAATAAACAAAATAGAGTTTAACCTTGAATTACCTCTGTTATTCTGATTCCTAGCTGTTCTCTAAGTCTCCACAACTCCCAAACTTGCCTTAAACTTCTTAATTCCCTTAGCAAAAGAGTTCCCAAGCTTGAATTCAAGCAAAGAAGGTATAAGGCTCCAAAGCACACCAAGAAAGAGAGAGAAAAAGAGCAAAATGTGAGAGGGAAGGAGAAGAAACTAGAATGTTTGATATGCTCTATTTTGAGGATTCCTTCAGCTAAAGTAACCTATAACCTAAACCACTACTTTCGGCACCAAAAGATTACTATGCCCCTTAGCCTAAGCTTGTCCCTCTTAAGCCCTTCTCAGTAAATTTGTCCTTTGCCTCATGTCTTGATAATAATAATTAACATCTCAAAAATTCTTGTTACTCTGAATATCCTCAAATAATTTATCTTGAAGTTGTTCGGTCATCGAATTTCAACTGGAGCTTATGGAACCCAAATAATTTCCCATTAGCCGCTCAATCCCAATAATGTACTAAGTACCAAATTAACCCTAGGCTCACCCTGGGCCTGGTATTTGACCTCGTTATGACTAAACCGCTAACTTGCTTCCTAGGATCGCCACTTACCGAGTATCTCAAATATATCCACGTAATAATGTGGTCTCACACATATATCACATATATGCGTACATATACAGTTATGCCCTCGACGACCAAAATTACTAAAATGCCCTTCTAATAAGAAACGAGCCCACGTGCATGCCAATACAGCCATACAATAGTACAACTCACATAATCATGCATATAATCACATAATAACACAATTAACCAGTTAATGTCCTCCAAGCACCCTAACCAAGGCACTAAGCCACATTAGGGAATTTGGGACGTTACAACTATCCCCTCCTTACAGGAATTTCGACCTCAAAATTTTACCTGAACAACTCGAGATACTGATCCTGCATATCTGACTCCAGCTCCCATGTCACTTCCTCGAACTTGTTGTTCCTTCATAATACCTTAACCAAAGGTATAGTTTTGTTTCTCAGGACCTTGTCCTTCCTGTCTAGTATCTGGACTGGAGTTCCTCATAGGAGAGATTTTCCCCAAGCTCCAGATCTTCGTAACTCAACACATGAGTCACGTCTGACACATATATCCGAAGGGCTGAAATATGAAATACATTGTGTATGACCGATAGTGCTGGAGGTAAGGCCAACCTATAGGCAACCTGACCAATCCTCGCCAGGATCTTAAAAGGTCCTACAACTCTAGGGCTCAGCTTGCCCTTCTTCCCAAATCTCCTCACCCATTTCCATGGAGAGACTCTAAGGAAGACATAGTCTCCCACTTGGAACTCCACATTCCTACGTTTAGGATCAGCATAACTTTTTTGCCTGCTTTGAGAAGCGAGCATCCAAGCTCTAATCTTCTCAAAAGCCTCATTGGTCCACTGAACTGCCTCAGGACCCAAGTATTTTCTTTCTCCTGTCTCATCCCAATGAATGGGAGATCTGCATTTCCTACCATACAACATCTCATAAGGAGCCACCCCAATGGTCGACTGATAGCTATTATTGTAGGAAAACTCTATCAAAGGCAAATACTTACTCTAGGACCCATCAATGTCTAGCACACATGCTCGTAGGATGTCCTCTAATATTTGTACCATCCTCTCAGATTGTCCATCTATATGAGGATGATAAGTAGTACTAAACTTCAGTTGTGTACCCATGAACTTCTGCAAACTTCCCCAAAACATGGAAGTAAATGTGGGGTCTCGATCTGAAACAATTGACCTTGGAGCTCCATGAAGGCGCACTATATCTTTCACATAGAGATCTGGATACTAGTCAATTGTATATGTCGTCCTCCCTGGTAAGAAGTGAGCTAATCTGGTGTATCAATCCATGATAACCCACTAAATCATCTTGACCCACAGTTCTGGGTAACCCTACCACAAAATTCATCATGATGTCTTCCCATTTCCACTCTGGTATGTCTAGAGGCTATAATAGCCTTGCTGGCCTCTGATGCTCATCCTTGACCTGTTTACATGTCAAACAGTTAGCCACATATTTTGTTACATCCTTTTTCATCCCAGGCCACCAAGCACTTAGCACAAGCTACGAATGCTGACGACAACTCCAAGCTCATGGCAATGAGGACAAGGATCACAGTAGGAAGTGATTTATGGAAATAGCTCCAGCAAAAAGGAGTTAAGAGTGTAGATGAACTCTCGGCTCGAGCTCAGGAATGGATAAATCTAGAGTAGGCACAATTTCCTACCGTAGGAACTAGCCAGACCCTTGTTCACCCTGTTGGAGCGGTAACGGATGCTACAACTATAGCTCAGCTTCCTACCCAAAATAACTAGGTAGGGAGTAATAAGCAGAAGGGGACTGGTGAGGGCGACCAGAATGGCACTAAAAAGAATAAGTCTGATGAAAAGTACAAATCCATCTACACCGCTTATACCGACCTGACAGATACACGAGAGCGTATCTTCCTTGCAAACTCTAATCGCCTTCCATGGAAGAAACCGGAAGCCATGAGGCACCAAAGGGCGAGGAAAGACCCCACCAGATTTTGCTGATATCACAAGGACATTGGCCAGAACACTGATGATTGTCATCAGCTAAAAGATGAGATTGAGTTTCTCATCCGAGTTGGACCGTTAGGATGTTGATTCTTTAGCCCGACTTGCCACCACCAAAGAGGCAAACAGTTAAACGTAATCCCAGTGGATTTCTTAGAACAATCAAGCATAATAGAAGACTCGGTTGAGGTCAGAGTGATTGATACAAAACCGACATGGATAACCCCATTGTTGAATAACTCACAAACAGTAAACTACCGAATGGCCGAAAGGACGCAAGAAAATTATTATATCAAGTTGCACGGTATGTTATGGTTGAGGGCATTCCCTACCAATGACTACATTCGATGACCCTCTTGCGGTGTGTCCTGTCCGAGGAAGCACAAACTATCCTACATGAAAATAAGTGAAGGATTCTGTGGAGAACACGCTGGGGGAAAAATTGGCTTTAAAGATATTGAGGCAGGGCTATTTTTGGTCGACGCTCGAAATAGACTCGGTCTCATACGTCAAAAAGTGTGATAAGTGCCAAAGATTTGCCATAATTTCTTGAGCATCACCCTTGGAGCTAACCATGATTTCATGACCCTAGCCATTCGCAGTATGGGGGATCGACGTGATTGGTTCATTGCCAACTGGAAAAGTAGGAGTTCACTATGAAGTTGTTATCATCGACTACTTTACAAAGTGGGTCGAGGCCGAGCCTCTGGCAACCAAACCTCAAAGAGCGGCCTAGATTTCGTTGTTAAGAACATCGTATGTCGTTTTGGACTCCCAAAGAATATCATGTCTGACAAAAAAACCCAATTTGATAATAATCTTTTCACAAAATTTTGTGAGAAGTATTGCATAACCAAGAGTTTTTCTTCAATGGCGTCTCCGCAAGCTAATGGGCAGGTCGAGGTTGTAAATAAAACCCTAAAGGTGAGCTGAAAGAAACGACTAGATGAAGCTAATGGATTATGGCTCGAGTAGCTCCCATGAGTACTTTGGGCCTATAGGACCTCACATCACACATCCATAAGGCACACTAGGTTATGCTCCCAATTGAGGCACTAATGAGGCCACATAAAAAGGAAACCTTCGATCAGGGTCGAAACCACGACTTACTTAACGCATTTCTGGACTTGATTGAGGAAAAAAAGGAGGAGTCACAGTTACACTTCCCCCATTATCTGCAGAGGATAACTACCTCTTTTAACTCGAAAATCAATGGAGGAAGTCTCGAACTAGGTGATTTAGTGCTCCGTAGGGTATTTTTGGAGAACAAAGATCCTAAGGATGGTGTATTGGGACCGAACTAAGGACCCTACCAGATCATGAAAATCTTGTGTGAAGGATCCTTCAAACTAGCATAGTTAAATGGAGAGCTGGTCCCACAGACCTAGAATGCTCTACATCTCAAAAAATACTACCAATAATAGGATGACTTTGTTATGTTTTTTTTAGCATTTCCTTCTTGTAAGGCTTGTTTATAACAACCATTGTTATTTTTTCAATAATTTGAATAATATAATGTTACTGCGTAATTTAAAAAAGGTACCAAAGTTATAATTATTTTTATGCATCTAGAGCTTGTTTATGCATAAAAAAAATCAACCTAGAATACTAATAATTTTTTATCGCTTGGGGACATATAACTTTCCCCAACCCTTTGGATATTCGGCGAAATTTGATAAATTTTTTCAACTTAGAATTCATAAAATTTATTATTCTACGACTTTTTAAAGCTTGAATTTTCAAAGAAATTATGAATATGAACTAAGAAAATTCAAAGAAACAAAACCTAGAAGTTTGACTAGGAAAATTCCTGGATATAACTAAGAATGAGGCCTGATTCCTAACAGGTATAACACTATTAGGCGAGCAAACTCTTGGATATAACCAGATCGTAGGCCTGATTCCTAACAGGTATAACATTATTAAGCAAGCAAACTCCTGGATATAACTAGGTCTGAGGCCTAATTCCTAATAGGTATAATGCTATTAGGCAAGCAAACTCCTAGATATAACGACGTCTGAGGCCTGACTCTGAACGGGTATAATTCTATTAGGTAAGAGGAGGATGAGGAGCCTCATGAATGGTAACTGCAGTTACCTGAGCTGGCGGTTGCTGATTTTTGGCAAAACTGGCACCCTTATCCTTTGCAAGGGATCTAGTGGCAGCTCCAACTCTGGAGGTGATTTTCTTTGATACTCTTGCCTTCTTGACGATTGGTCTAGTTCTAGCCCCGCCAGATTTGAAGGCAATCTTCATGTCCATATTTTCGTTTGTAAAAATGCGAGCAGAAGAGTCAGATCGAAGAAATTATTAGTCAGGATAACACAATGCAAATAATAGAACAAGAATCCTACCCTCCTAGCTAAAGGAGAAAACTATTATGATCGGCTCATGATTATGAACCGGACTGGGTAAAGCCTCTAACTCTTGGATTATCGGAGAAGGGGGAGACTATATTATTATTAAAATTTGAAACGTACAGGGTTCAAGCTCCTTTTGTAGACTAGACTCATGCACATCATGCCTAATACCTTGAGTAAAAATACTATGACAAATGGATGGCCATGACAAAAGGATTGTACTGTATTCTTAAAAAATGGTGGACCTAAAGTGCAGGGTATTATCTACCACTACGGTACAACTAGGGTATCTATGGTCATGGCGTACGACCAATTGATCCACACACTGAAGGAGGGTCAAATTCAAGTCCATATCAACCGGGTGTCGACTCGCGAGCTGCCTTGGGCTAAAACAGACTAGGCTAAAACTGGCATAAACTTGGTCATTTCTCTATATTGGTTACCTTGGCCAGAGGTGCTAACTGCTGCCCCGATTCAGCTCGGCCTTGATGATGATTTTTTCCATCCTTAGGAACCTTTCTTTTTCGCACCAACTGCGCGACCTCCTCCACTTCATCACCCTCTTCAACGATTGGGAAGAGTTCCTTGGAGGAGGGAGCTCGGGTGGGGGGGGGGGGGGGGCATCATTCACCACCATTCGGTATTAGGGACATTGTGGAAGATGGTAATGGTTTGACAGAAAGAATTACTGAAGCAGTCGAGGAAGGTTGACCTAGGGGTGAATCAGAAAAAGGATCATATTGTGAGAATTGTGGGTATCATCAGTTAAGGATGAAAAGTTTTGATGTCAGTTACAAGACGGGACAATGTATTTGGGAATTGATCTACGAACTGGTTATTGCCAGGTGGAGATCAAGGAAAGAGACATTTCAGGAATTACTACTTGTACTAAGTGGGGTGTAATGAATAGGTAACAAAGGTTCTTAATTGACTCAAGCTTTAGCAACGTAGGTAAGTTCTTCAAGCAGAAAATATAAGAACGGTATGGACAAATCTCCTTTAGGTTTATGGGCGGTATGTTGGACTACTCTCCAGTCAGAAGTGGAAAGCGGATGACTACCACGTTGGAGATGTTAGTACTAAGGAAGCAGGGTCACAGGTAAGGCTTCATGAAGTGTCAGTTTGGTCCAGGGGTATTCAGAATGGTGTTACTAGAAGAAGAGGGGACATGTATGAAGAGATTTGATCTGAAGCCACAGAGAAGCTATTGAAGAACGTCTGAAGAATATGGAGCACAACGAGACCAGTAAACACGTCATCTACTATGTAAGTATCTTCGAAGGTGACTACACCAGAGATTAGAAGGAAAGTGAAACTTGAAATTAGACTGAATTGATAGTGTCAGATCAGAAGTTCAGGAGACAGAGTGAGAATTGATCAGTGCTTGGTGATTTAGGAGTATGTGTTTTATGGTTGAATACAGAAGGGTAGGATGAAGGACCTGATTTTTGATAAAACATGGAACTATGAGTGGTACATAACAGGCTGAGACGTACCAGGCACAGACTGATGAGAGGATGGTTGAGCCTCACGGGAGGTAAAAGAATGGGAACATGGTCGATATACATGGAACGTTAAGTTGGCGGTGTATGTAAAGCATAAGGTATTTGAGCGTTTGGTCATTTGTAAGAAAGATAACCTTGAGACCAAGATTTAGTGAAACATAAAGGATGGGTGGTTGGTGTTAGAAATCCTCGACTATAAGAGGAGGAGATTTAATTGGAGATGGATCTTCTACTTGGAAGGTGTGTGTGTCAGTTTAAAAGAACGCCATAGATTACAATGGAATGGACAGGGTAACGAATGAAACTAGTATAGCATTAGTGTGTGGTGATGAACAAGTACGTATTCCTTTGGACAATGGAATCCAAAGTGATGGTTTTGGTGAAAACAGGGAAGAACCTTATTAAGGTATTACGAGTTAGGATACCAGGATCAGATGAATGATCCGATGGGAATTTGGCGTGGAGATGGGAAATCTAAATGGATATCTTTTCACCCCCTAGGGTATGTTGTACCAGGAGGTTTGAGCGGGTGACAGAATTTAGTATGCTTGAATATTGATAGGTAAAGTGATATGGTGGTGGATCATAGGAATGGACCACATTAGACTATAAGTAAAGTAATTGTAAAGGGGAGGTTATAACTCGGCTGAATGAGTTAGTGTAATTTGGTTCGTATGAACTAGTAGTGGGACATGGCATTGATAATATTAAGCTGAGACCCTATAGTTTTCCAAGTTTTGGAAAGAAATTAGAGAACGAAGAGAACAGAGTGGGAATTTGAAATTACTAATTGATTGCAGATGGAATAGCAATCTGAGGACTTAATAGTTATGTTAAGGGATTAAGTGTTGAGTGTGCGAATATTTGGGATGTTAAGGAAAGTGTAATCCTTGAGGAGATAGTCATGGTGATGAATGCTGGAGTACGGCTAAGGTGACACGGCATAGAACATGGTAAGATAAAAAGCAAGGAGTACTATGCAAAGTAAGGAAGTAGAAGATAGTGGATACTGCGGTTCAGTATTAGTTCATGGGGAAAACCAAGAGGTTGTTGGAATTTTTAAGTCAGGAATGTTTGCCTATCTGAAAGGACATAGGAACTTGTAAATTGTTAACTTTGGATTACAAAGTTCCAGGATGAGAGATTTGTATCTCTCCAAGTAAGTGCAGACAAGAAAAGTATATTAGTCTGGGAAAGAAAGGGGCCCTGGAAAACCAAGACCGTTACTGATTTCATCCCCTTTTCCATTTGAGCATGGGGAATTGACTTGATAGGTTCCCTACATATGGGAAAAGGATGAATTCGATATGCGGTTGTGGCGATCGATTACTTCACAAAGTGGGTAGACGTCGAACCTCTGGCAACCATCACCTCAAAGAGAGTCTTGGATTTCATGGTGAAGAATATCCTATGTCGGTTTGGACTCCCTATAAAGATTGTATCAGACAACGAGACGCAGTTTGATAGTGATCTCTTCACAGATTTTTGTGAAAGATACGACATAACGAAGAGTTTCTCGTCGAAGCCAATGGGCAGGTCGAGGCTATAAATAAGACCCTCAAGGCAAGCCTGAAGAAAAGGTTGGATGAAGCCAAAGGACTATGGCCCAAGCAGCTCCCACAAGTACTTTGGGACTACCGAACTTCTCATAGAACCCTTCACGAGATATACTCCCTTTTCCCTAACCTTCGGAAGCAATGGTGACTACTTGGGGGCAATGGTGACTACTCACAGGAAGGAGAAATTTGGTCAAGATCATAACAACAAGCTTCTTAGGGGATCCCTCGATCTGATCGAAGAAAAAACGAGAGGCGTCGTAGTTACAGCTCGCCTTTTATCAACAAAAGATCACTAGTTATTTCAATTCAAAGGTCAAGGGACGCAGACTCGGATTAGGCGATCTGGTTCTCCAAAGGTTCTTTTTGGCAAAAAAAGATCCCAAGGATGGTGTGTTAGGCCTAAACTGAGAAGGACTGTACCAAATCATAGAGGTCTTACGTGAAGGAACTTTTAAGCTAGCCCAACTAAATGGGGAAATAGTCCCATGGACATGGAATTTTCAACATTTGAAAAAGTATTATCAATAGTATTACCATCAATGTAAGAGTTATTTATAAAAGTGGTTTCAATTAAATAACAGATGGATTATTAAATAACAATTTCTTAGTTTTATTATTACGAGCTCGTGTTCTCACATTGTAAAAGCAACCAGGAATGTTTATACGTTCTGATTACTTGGGGGCACATAACTGAGGTGAGTTTTGAGAATTTTTGAGAAAATTAAGCTTACCCGAATAAAAACTAAAAACATAGAAGCTCCGAGAAATTGATTATTCAAAGGCTTTTTTTAAAAACAAAAAAAGCTCAAGTTTTCAATAAACCTAGTACGAACTTAGTCTAAAAAATCATTAAAAACGCTGGATATAACCAGGTCCGAGGCCTGATTCCTAACAGGTATAATACTATTAAGTTCATTAAAAACCCTGGATATAACCAGGTCCGAGGCCTGATTCTTAACAGACATGATGCAAATAAGCGAGCAAAATCTTGGATACAACCAAGATATTGATAAAATCTATCTCGATCTAAATGTTCATCCCTAAGATTTCGAATGTACAAGAGTCTAAGGATTCATAAACATGAGAAAATAATAAGGGAAAGACGAATAGAACACAAGATAGGTGTATATTCAAATAAAATATATATTTTCATCTTGAGGAGAAAAAAACTCGAACTATGCCCGAAGGCAATTGTTTTGATCCCGAAAGATTGTTACAAGAACATAAAAAATAATTCAAACAGTAAAAAAGTCATTGAGCTCCGTTAGCACGCTCCACCGAGGTGACCTCCTCACCATCTCCCTCTGCAGCTCCGGAAGCCTTGCCAGTCTCCGAGGGTTATTGTGAAAACCAAATCTTGAATCTAGCAAGATACAGGTCCTACAACTCAGGCTGGATGAAAGAGAAGTTCACGTGCTGGTTAAAAGCCCAGCAACGATAAAGCATCTCCTCCATTTGCGATGAGGACAATGTAGCTTCCTCCTTGGCCTTAGCCTCGACCTCGATCAGCTTCATTTTGTGTTCGTCGTTCTCGGCCTAAAGCTGATCAACACGGTGACTCGCCTCCACGACCTGAGCCTTGGAGGTGGACAGGGCAGCCTTCACAGACTGTTCGCTATCTTGAGAAGAACTAAAAGCAGCTTTGGCAGCATGCTCAGTCTCTTGTGCAACACTCAGGGCAGCTTTGGTGGCCTGCTCATTCTCTTGGGCAGCTGTTAAGGCAGCTCGGAGTTCTTCATTCCTGGCTTTAACATGAGTTATGCTTCGCTATTGAGCCAAGATAGACTACAAAATAACGAAGCAAGTCAACAAAAAAACATAATAAAAAAATGAAGAGGAAAGGTTAGAAGTGGGAAAAGGACTGATGGTGAGGTTCATCCCCATAGTAGATTCGATGACATCTTCTGGGCTGCGCTCTTCTATGGCCCTCAGATCCCTGGCACTAGCTTTGTACGCATGGCCCTCCATGTGACTTAGGATCTTTTCCAGATCGTGTGGCTCAACCGGTATCTGGACGAGGGGAATCTCACTTTGGATGGGGGTCTTGGTTTGAATCACTTGAGGATGTGAGGACGACATGTGTCAAGGAGGAAGAGGAGGAGGAGCTTGTTGGACAGTGATAGTTTTTACCAGAGCTGGGGGGAGCTTTCTTAGTGGCTGCTCCCAAGCACTGCTTGCACCTTTACCCTTAGGAAGGGACTTTGTGGTACCCCTCATCTTAGGGGTGGTCTTTTTTGCCAACCTGGGCCTTTTTACCACGGGACTAGCTTCGGACCCTCTAGCCTAGAAGGCACCCCTTAAATATGGAGCTCCCGACAACTCCATCTCTTCACCTGAAAAAGGAACGAATAGAGGATTCTGTTCATATGAGTAATGCTTCAAAAATATTATAAATGCAAGAAAAAAGAACGAGAATCCTACCCTCCGGGCTAGGGGAGGAACCTATTCTTGGAACATAAATCTAGAAGCATGCTTCCTATTATTTTTCCAAATACATAATTGAAACATAGAATAACATGACATACATATGAACATCAGATTCATAAATTAACATAAACACAAAGATCTAGAAACTTATGAATATGCAGCGGAATTGGAGCACATCTTCCTTCAATCTCTCTAACCTTTGATTCATTTCTGTAGAAGAGTATTATCAAGAGATTGAACTAGATCAGCAACATAGTCTTCCTCACCAAACCTTTGATCGTCATATAACTAGTGTGGGCTGGTTCTCAATACATGAGATAGAGATCTAGAATAGAAGAAGAGATAGTGGCTAAGAAAGGATTAGAGTGTCTAGGTTTTTACTTACCCAATGAATCAATTGAGATTGACTTCCTTATGAAAATCCTAGATATCATATTCCTTATATAGGCAACTTAATGGGCTTTATTTAAATTTAAATTTAAATTAATTATAAATAATAAACAAAAAATAAAAGCCTTGGGCAGCCATAAATGGACTTTTTAGTCCAATCTCTTTGTTTTGAATTTAAATCTCAATTGGGCCTAAATTCAAAACATTTTATTTATTTTTTTTTTAATTAATTAAATTCTTATTCAAATTAACTAATTATAATTTGAAACTTGATTTAATATTATTCATTTATATTGATACCACTTTATCAATATTAATAAATTTACCCAAATCTTCTATTTTATTTTCTAAATCTCATATATCTGTAAATTTTCCAAAAATGACCTAGTCAACTTTAAAAATCCTAATTGATAATTAAATCAATTAATTGAGACATTCTAGATGATTTAGTCAAAGGTGATGCGGGGACCATGGATCCATGAAATCAAGCTCCAATAAGTTACAGTGAATTTATTTACAAATAATTTCACTACCTTATTAATTCATTGTGACTCCACTATAGACTCGGAATTGAACTCTTGAATTCAAAGAACGTATTTTCCAAACCATAAATATGTTATCCATTGTTATAACCATTACATTTAGCCAATCCTTTATCGGTGACTTACTAACGAGCTGGGTGAAAATTATCGTTTTACCCCTCATCAGTATTTTATCCTTAACTCCCACTAAGTTCCTTATAAATGATATTTCCATGAACTTAATCGCAGAAATGAGATCTCAATCATTTAAACTTTTGAACAAAGCAATTAAGGAAATCATATTTTCACTTCTCATACTGAAGTTATAGATTTCATATCTATAAATAATACTCCTACTAAATTACACAACTAAATCTCCAAGATGTAAGTATGGGCTAGACTATAGGGTAAGCCGGTAACGAACAAGTCAAAAGATTTAAATAATATAATTAGCAGAATATTATCACTCAAAATTATGACCGACTTAACCTATGGTCAACGTTGTGACATTGATTAGATTCAATAATAACTATACTTATTTATCAATCAATAATCAATATCGGTCCTAGTCGGATGTAACCAAATACATCCGATCATATCTACTCGGTCAATGCCTTGGACAAGACATCACACGTCTAATGTGTAAGTAGATCATATCGTAGATTTCCTAATTAGTAAAAATCCAATGCACTGATCTAATCTTAGGACACGTTCTTTTGAACATATAATTACAACTATAATTGTAACTGTCCATATGTTCGAGATTTTATGAATGCTTGTATTAATTAAATAAACATGTAATAAAACAAGCGAACAATGCTATTGAATAGACAAAATTATTTCTACTTCTTTTATTGATAATAATAACGTGTTACATAAGAACTATGGTTTTATTAAGGGCATAAAATCCAACACCTATTACGATTAGCTCAGGTATATTGATCGGGCCGGGCACAATCTCCAAATCTGAGATTAACAAAGAGGAGTGGGAATTTAAAGCTATGCTTTCCTGGATCCTAGGGGGTTTAGGTCCTTCCTCGGGGCTAGACTCATCTACGTACTGCCTAAACCCGAGAGCAAATGCACCCTGGAGCAAGGAAGGCCCAGTCCTATGGTTGGTCCCATACTTTTCAATGATGGTGGATCTAAAGTTTAATGTGTTGTAAACTACACTAGTGCCTTTTGGATAACTATGATCATAGCGTACCACCAAATGATCCACGCATTGGAGAAGGGTTACATTTAGGTCCGGATAGGTATGGTGACGGTTAATGAGCTTGTTAGGGTTCAAATAGATTAGCCTATAGCTGGCAGCAGCTAGATCTATATCATAGGTACCATGTTCTGAGAAACCCTCCTACTATGACGAGGCATCGTAACTTTTTGACTTGGATTAGTGGTTTCTAAATCTACCATGTTTTCATCGACTTGCGTCAGTGAGGATGGAACAATAGTTGTTCGTTTTTCCATCTAATACTATATTGCTATAAGACATGAAATTCATTATGTAGTCGTTATCCAGAAAAGTAGCATTTGTAGGGCCAAACACTTTCTTGTCTACTGGACTATAAAAAAGACCACCCTTATTACCTTTAGAGTAGGCATCAAACAAGAAAACCTCGGTTCGTTGTTCTAGCTTTCCTACTTTTTTCCTCAGAACATAAATAGGACACCCCCAAATTCCATAATGATGTAAACCAGGTTCACGACCATTTTATAATTCTAGTGGTGTCTTGGAGACAACTTTTGAGATGGCACAACATTTAGAAAATGTCACATGCGGTCTAGGTAGTATGTCTCCAGAAAAGATATGGATAAGATGTTGGTAGAGTTGAATAGCTTATCTTAGAACACACATGTTCATAAACGTGTGATTCATGCCGTTCAGCAACACCGTTCTATTGCAGAGTCCTTGCGGCTGTTTCATTAGACAATTTTCCAAGTTCAATTAAATGATCTTGGTTTTGATTATCCAAATATCCTCCACCTCAATCAGATCGCAAGATCTTTAACGTTTCACCTAAAATGGTTTTAAATCTATATCAATGAATTCTTGAAACTTCTTAACAAATTCGCAGAATTCCTATGCTTTAGGTACTTACATGAGTCTCTAGAGCAATCGTCGATGAAGGTGACAAAATACTCATAGCCACCCCTCACTTGAACATTCTTATGTCCCCAGACATTTGAACATACTAGCCCTAATGGTTCTTTGGCCCTTTCTCCTATCACAGGGAATGGACGCTTTGTCATTATGTCCTCGAGATTAGATTAACAAATAGGTAGGTCACCCTAGGTGAGTTCCCTCAAAGGCCCAACCTTTGTTAGTCTTTGAATCCTATCATAGAAAATATGACCACGGCGAAAATGCCAAATGTATGTCATTTCTAACGTTATTGACCTTTTGTCGTTTAACAGTCCTAGATTTAGCTATCTTAAATAACTCATTATTTAGAATATAGGGTTCGTTTAGTTGCAATAGGTATAGCCCGTTTTCATACATCCACCACACAATTCACATCCATTTAAAGAAATAGGATTTTATTACTTGTGAAAGTAACTACAAATCGTTGTTGATGTAATAAGAAAAACTAAAATTAAAATTTCTACTGAAAATCGAAATAAAATAAACATTATCTTAAAATTAATAAACCATGGTTTATAAGTTTTCCATTAATTCTAAAATTACCATTGAAAATTAATTCAAAAAACATAATTAATTTGTTTCTAATCAATTATTAGGTCCAACTAAAAAGAATAACCTGATACAATTAAGTCTAACTTAGGTAAATGAGCCTTAACAATTCGAGCTTCCATGGAGGGAGAGCTGGGTTCAGTATGTCAGACCCACTACTAAGACTCCCTGACATCCACACAAAGCCATGAAAGACAGGAATTTGAACCTTCGTTTTATTAATTATTATTCAATTGATTAAGCTCAATCTAGTAATGCAAAACAAATGGGCCTTCACAAGTGGAACCACCCACAAGAGAGGAATTTAAACTTTACATGTTCAATTGAGCCCAAATAAAACCTAACATTTTATGAAAGTTTTATTTGAGTTTTCCCACATTTTTTTAAACAAAAAAAATGGGCATCATTATACATATATTTAAAGCCCAAATGCAAAAAATAACTTAATAATGATGGTAGATGTGTTAATTTTCTTATTAGTTAGATGGATCTAACATGAAAACCAATATGACATGTTACACATCTTTATGCATCATTACATTTATCACCAACATAAATAAAATAATTGCTAAAATAAATCAATCAATAAATATCTAAAATAATTAATTGAGTTATTAAAATTAATTAATTTGTTAATTAATTATCATAAAGCTTTTCCCAATTGTAAACTTACCACATAATTAATTCAACATAAAATTAATTTAATTGTCATTAAAGAAGTTATCTCAAATTTTTAAAATTGGATACTTAGATATTTCTTTAGCACAACAAAAACCAAAAAAAAAATATTAACTAACTTTTATATTATATATATAAATATATATATATATAAACATATATATATAAATATATAAACATAAAAAAAAATATACAGTTACGATTTTTTTTTCAAAACATATATATAATTTTTTAAATATATATATCGATTATTTTAAACACATATATATATAATTAAAAATAAAACCGTATGCAACCCAAAAAAAAATCAAAGTTAATTTTTTTAGTGAAGCGGCCATATAAAAATAATTATTCAATTTTTTTTATATATAGTTATACGTAAACTCTAATTAGGGTTTTTATATATTTGAATATATATATCATTCACAATTAAAAATAGCAGCTGCCAACTACCAAAAATAATTGTGCAATTTTTCAAAGAGAATTTTATCAATCACCAATTAAGATCTCAAAATGCATAAAAAATATGATAACTTAAATTAGCAATATGACACATAAACATTCAAAACATTCATATCAAATTTAATATACCATCCAATTAAACATGTCAACAAACACATATAATCATGCATTCTTAACATCTTGATCTAGGCAAGGCCAATTGTAGGATCTTGGAATTTAAACCTAGATGCATGCTTCCTATTATTTTTCCAAACACATAAGTGAAACATAAAATAACATGACATACATATGAACATCAGATTCGTAAATTAACATAAACACAAAGATGTAGAAACTTACGAATACGCAACGAAACTGGAACAACTTCTTCCTTCAATCTCTCACTACAACAAATTCTACTTTCAATGACTCCCTACAATGTCTTACACCATTGGTGTAAGACATTAAAAATTAGAAGGGATTTTAAATGGCTAATGGTGTAAGACATTGAAAGTGCATATTAATGGTTACAATTGGAAGACATTAAAAATAGTGGAAGACGTTGGAAATAGGCTGGTAGTGATTTATGGGTACATCCAACGTCTCCCACTGGGAGACGTGGGACACGTGGCACGTCTCCCAGTGGGAGACGTTGGATGTGCATGGGAGTACATCCAACGTCTCCCATTGAGAGACGTGTCACGTGTCCCACGTCTCCCAGTGGGAGACGTTGGATGTGCATGGGAGCACATCCAACGTCTCCCACTGGGAGACGTGGGACACGTGGCACGTCTCCCAGTGGGAGACGTTGGATGTACTCCCATGCACATCCAACGTCTCCCACTGGGAGACGTGCCACGTGTCCCACGTCTCCCAGTGGGAGACGTTGGATGTCTCCTCTTATATACCACTACCAAATCAGCCTTCTTCTTCCTCACACGAACCCGAGAGCACAAACCAGAGAAGAATTGGGCGATTTGGGGCTGCGTTTTTAGGGTTTTAAGGTAAGTTTTTTTTTATTTTCTTGATTTTTAGTTAATTATTTTGCAAATAAATCATAGGTTTTGCATTAGGATGAGTAATATACATGATTTTGTGTTAGTTTTACATTTTTATGCATTTTTTTATATACATTGTATGTTTTTGTGGTTTTTCAATGGAAGTTTTTAGGGATTTATGATTTTATAGTTTTTTTTTTAATTTAACCTATCACATTGTATATATTTCATTAGAGTATATATGTTCATGATTTTTTTAAATTTTTATCAATTTTTATTTCGAAATTTAGATATATTTTTGTATATTTGAATTTTTTTTTAAATTGTAACTATTTTGTTATATATATAGTTATGTTAAAATAAATTTTTTAAATAATTTATAAAATAGAAATATATTAAAATTTTTATGTTTTTGTTTATTATTAAGTTTTTAGGTTATGAAATTTTATATTGATTTTTTGTTGAGGTTATAATTAGCGGCACATTGAGATTTTTTTTATTTGTTTACCAATATCATTTACTATTATTAGATATTTAGTGATATTTGTTTAGTAATGTTTAACATATTAATTAATTTAATTTCATAGGTTATGATTTTTGTGGTGAGATTTTAGAGAGTATTTTGCATCAAAATTCCAATATCAATCACACATTTGAGGTAATTAAGTTTCTAAAATTACAATAATACGTTATATATTGCTAGATATTTAGTGATGTTTTATTTATTATTTATTAATTTAATTTTATTGGTTTGTGGATTTAATAGCGAATTTGATTACTAAGTGAAGTAACTTTGCTAGCTTTTGGATTAAAGATTGCAAGAGGTACATATATATTCTCTTACTTCTACTTTTAATATTATTAAACAAATGTTAGAGGAGTTTGAATATCTTAAATATTCATCCATAGTGAAGTAGGTTCTGAGATTAAAATTGTGTGCTGCGGTGATAACGGAAGGTTGAGAACTTGTGTGTATTAGTGAAGTAGGTTCTGATAAATTTTACTGTGTGCTGCGGAGCTATAAGGAATAAACTTATTGTGTGTTGTTTGAATTGTTTGTTTTGCTATTCACATGCAGATGGTTAGGTCACTATTATAGGGGAAATGCTGCCCGATTTTATCTAGGATAATAAACAATTAGTTTTATATAGACATTCTATAAGGAAGAAACTTATTGTATGTTGTTTGAATTGTTTGTTTTGATATTCACATGCAGATGGTTAGGTCACTATTATAGGGGAAATGCTGCTCGATTTTATCTAGGATAATAAAAAATTAGTTTTATATAGACATACAACTTTATCACGTGCTTATTTAGTGTTGTTTCTTTTCTTTTCCATAGACATAGGAGAATATATGGATAAACAATGGATGTCAGCGAATAGGTTATCTGCGGAATTTAGGAACGGGGTCGATTTGTTCTTAAGGTTTTGTTCAGAAAATGTGAAAGACCCAAATTTTACTTATTGTCCATGTCTTAAGTGTGGAAATGTTAAAAAGATGGATCTTAAAAAGATTAAAGAACACTTATATTTCAATGGGATCGACAAGAGTTACACAATTTGGTATTACCATGGGGAGATAGCTCCGATTGCTCCAACTCTGCCAAGTAGACCAAAAGGAGTGAGGAGGAATATATTGGAGGAGAACTGGGATCCATTAGATGAAATGATTGACGACGCACATTATGGATCAGGAGTAGACCCAAATAAGTTTGAGACACTCCTTAATGATGCTGAGAAAGATGAAACGTAGTCGCAAGGCCAAGGTTGTGGAAGAGCCAAAAGGGTGTTATAAAAAGAAATCTGTTTTCTTTGAACTTGAATATTGGCCTTTCTTACTTATACGTCATAATTTAGATGTTATGCACATAGAGAAAAATGTATGTGATAGTTTGATTGGCACTTTGTTGAATATTCCTGGGAAAACTAAGGATGGAATTAAGGCTAGACAAGACTTGGTTGCAATGGGTATAAGGGATGAATTGACTCCAAAACCAGATAAGAGACGAACATATTTAC